>NC_079490.1:134952541-135261682 GCF_020520425.1 Spinacia oleracea | reverse complement strand
ATAACTTGAAGTTTAGTGACGATTGGTAAATTGGCAATGAATCCTAACTTGTCCGATCCTGGA
Source organism: Spinacia oleracea (assembly GCF_020520425.1). NCBI lineage: Eukaryota > Viridiplantae > Streptophyta > Magnoliopsida > Caryophyllales > Amaranthaceae > Spinacia > Spinacia oleracea. The sequence goes on along the minus strand of NC_079490.1, from coordinate 135,261,619 downwards.
GTTGAATTAAGCTAGTAATTAATCTCAAGTTGTGATGGGTGTTTTTCACTCGTCTTATCTTGAGAGTAGTAGTACTGAATTACTGATGATGTAGAGGGGTAATAGAGTCTTTAGTTGATTTAATTAGTGAAATGTGGTAATTAATGCATGGATTAGTTAATTATGCATCAAGCAATATCCCTTGTAATTAAAGAAGTTATGTTGTTCTACTTCTGGAATGAAATGAAATGAAATGAAATTGGGATTTGTGTTTGCAGGAGTTTCTATTTTGTCCCCGCTGCTGCTAAATGTCTCTTTTTTATTTATTAAATTTAATCAATTACAACATTTTCACTCAAACCTGTAAATAATTGGGGTGTTAATAATCCAAATGTTATATTAATAATGGAGAATGGTCAATAGGTTGTACTTCCTCCGTCTTTTAATACTCGCAACGTTTGGACTTTTGCCACTATTCATATAATTTACTTTGACTATTCGTAGTGTTTTTTATATAAGATAAAACATAGTCATGTGGGATCTTGTTAGATTCGTCTCAATGTGAATTTTCAAAATATCAACTTTTTATAATTTTTGCATAAAGAGAATTTAAGATATAAATGATCAAAGTTGTGCATTGGCATGTGTGCAACTAACAAACGTTGCGAGTATTAAAAGACGGAGGAAGTATTATTTAAAACAAAATTTTCTAAAATCAATTGGTAATAGTGAGAGTAACTTCTCATTGAGCCATGCATAAGCCCGTACAAGAGAAGAAATTGATCACATCTAAGTCCTGATGAGATTCCATCTCAAAACCAATCGTTGATAGGTAGATCTTACTTCGTATATGTTAGTCCATCTATCTATTTTTTCAATTTGAAATACCTAGTACAATACTAACATGTGGATTATACTCTTAACACTTGTCACATGTGAGCCATGTTTAAAATTAAAGTTTGGATAAGTCACATATGTCCTTATTGGACCCTCTTAACTTGAGGTTAAGCGCATATTTGAGGCATTAACTTCCTTTGAGTTATTTGATCCAAATAGATCTTTGTGGACAAATATACTGTTTGATAAACTCACCGGGTCACCCACATAAGGAGAGAATGGAATCTGTTGAGGAAGTCCAAATACATGTCTGTCATGTATTTGCAAAAACATGTCAACCCCAAATAAAAAGGTAAATGTAAATGTTAAATATTTTTGGGGGAAAATGTATAACGGAATTGTAAATTTGTAAAACGGGGTGGTGATTTGGCATTGCTGAGTTGGCAAATCATTTACCCCCTTTCCCTTAGTTCTTCTCTCACTTACTGGGTTCACCATTTTCGAACACCACCATTTTCGCACACCACCATTTTCATTCGAGAATTTTGAACACAGAAATTCCAAAAAAAAATCAAACCCATTTTCATCTTCTTGTTCTCCTCCTCTTCTTCATCCACGTTTGGTGAGATTTTATGTGGGGGTCAGTTTAAGTTGTTCCATAATGTTAATTTCGGAAATGGAGGGCAGTGGGGCTGAAATTGGTGACGAAATTGGTGACGAAAATGGTGAAGGTAGTCGCGAGGTTGAAGGAGAAGAAGAAGACTTCATATGGAGGTACGAACCACAATCCTCCTCCGACGAAGAGGTGTGAATTTGGATCTGTTCTATAAATTATCAATTCGTTTTTTCCAAAAAAATACAGAAATGTTCATCTTCATCTTCTGGTTCTCCTCTTCTTCTTCCTCGTCATTTGATTAATTGGTGGATAAGCTTTATTTTTTCAGTTGGGGGTTAGCTTAAAAGTTATCCATTAATGTTCATTTCGGAAATGGATGAGGGCAGTGGGGCTGGCACAGGCGGAGGCTGAAAATGGTGACGACGGTTGTCGCGAGGTTGATGAAGAATAAGAGTTCATATGGAGGATGAATGACACTCTATTGGCCAAAATGGTATTCATTTATATAAAAAAGGCACAAGTCATCCCAAAAATGGCATTCAAATATTATCATTTTTATGTTTATTTAAGTACTTGGAATTTTATCCAAAATAGTACTCATTTATCCAAAATGACACTCATTTAGCCAAAATGGTATTCTTAAATATATCAAATGGCACTTAGTCACCTAAAAATGGCACTTATTTATCCAAAATGGTATGTAAAATGGCACTTATTCACAAAAAAAGGTATTCATTTTTCAAATATGGTGTTAGTGTATGTAACGCCCCGACCTCTAAATCACTTATTAAAGCAAAATTAGCAGCGGAATTAACCTAATTCGGTCGGGACATTACTGCCGTAACTTCCTCTTGGGAATTACAAGGCAACCATCATATTAATTACTATTAAACTCCACAATTAGCATAATAATCCTTTTTAATTCCTTAATAAAAGTACGTAACTTAATCAAGAATCTTTACTTAAACTTGTTACAACTTAACATTAACTTAGGTGAACTTTGTAATAGTGAAATCCTCGCCACTACTCGTTTCCGTGGTCCCCAGCAGTACCTAAAACGGAAAACAAAACGGTGAGCCGAAGACTCAGTAACGAGTTACCCTAGCATCGTAACATCATATCAATTCATTTTATTTAATAACACAGGGAGAATAGAATAAAGTAAAACATTTAATAAATCATCATTTCAAAAGCATCATTTCGAAACATCATTTCAGTAATATCATTTCAGGAACATTATTTCAGGAACATCATTTCAGGAACATTATTTCAAGAATATCATTTCAAGAACATCATTTCAGGAATATCATTTCTTTAACGTTTTTCCTTTTAACAGTATTATTCTGGTCGTCAGGATTTTACAGGAAAACATGGTAGGACGTCTCCTACGAACAGGGGAAGCCAGTGCTTCATAACAGGGGGAGTCAGTGCTCCATAACAGGGGAAGCCAGTGCTTCTTGTCAGGGGGAACCTTGGTTCCAAATCAGGGGAAGCCAGTGCTTCTTATCAGGGGGAGCCTGGGCTCCATATCAGGGGAAGCCAGTGCTTCTTATCAGGGGGAACCTTGGTTCCATATCAAGGGAAACCAGTGCTTCTTATCAGGGGGAGCCTGGGCTCCATATCAGGGGAACTTGACCAGTTCTTACACTTTCATTTATCATGTTTACATTTCTTTTAATGGAACATTAATCAGGAAAATCTCATTCATTCAGGGTGGTTCAATAAAACCATTAAATCTCGTTATTTCATAAAATCATTTCTTTCAGGAATAATAATTCGTTAAATCAATACTTTGCATAAAGATGCATTATCATAAAACAATTCAATCAAATCATACTTGTAATCCCGCAAATCATAAAACATCATTATAAAACATCAATCATTCATAACATCATTCATAAATACATTTCGAAGGGATTGCGGGTACTAGCAATAACCGTTACCTCAACCGTAGTTTTTATACTCCATGTCTGATGGATCGTCCTTCCTGAGCCCCGAGTCTGATTTCTTTCAAAAATATCGAATTATTGAATTAGTATTAAATCGATAAATAATCTAAAATCGATATTTTATACTTCCTCCGTCTTTAATTAGTCGCAACGTTTTCCTTATATGGACGCTTCTTATTACTTGCAACGTTTCTATTTTTAGTAAACTTTTTCATACAAAATACCAAAACTGCCCTTACTAAATACTCCTAACTTCCATCATTAAATTTAATACTTATCCTTTCATTTAATTAACCCACCCACCTAACAAATTAAGTGCTCCTTCAATTCCCCCCTTTCACGTGAGTTTACTCACACTCCCACCTTCTCATTTCTAGAAACCTCTCACAAGTCACAACTCATCTCTCTCTCTCTCTCTCTCTCTCCAACTCCCCCAAAAATCACGATGAAGAACCCTAGTTTTTTCCTCCTCTCAATCGATCAAATTTTCGTTGTGCATGTAATTTTTTTTGGTGAATAAATCAAATTCAACTTCAAAAATCTACACGTGATCTTCAAATTACTCGATTTCTGGGTTTTGATCTTCAAATTTCTGGGTTTGATCTTCAAATTTCTGGGTTTTGATCTACAAATTTCTCGGTTTTTATCTTAAAATTTCAGGGTTTCTGGGTTTTGATCTTAAAATTTATGGGTTTTGATCTTCAAATTTCTGGGTTTGATCGATTTCTGGGTTTTGATCTTTAAATTTCTGGGTTTTTATCTCCAAATTTCTGGGTTTCTGGGTTTTGATCTTACAATTTCTGGGTTTGGATCTTCAAATTTCTGGGTTTTGATCTTCAAATTTCTGGGTTTTGATCTTCAAATTTCCGGGTTTGATCAATTTCTGGGTTTTGATCTTTAAATTTCAGGGTTTTTATCTCCAAATTTCTGGGTTTCTGGGTTATGATCTTACAATTTTTGGGTTTGGATCTTCAAATTTCTGGGTTTGGATCTTCAAATTTCTGGGTTTTTTCTTTTACACGACTTCAATCATAATTTGCTTGATCTTGGATCGATTATGTCTTCATCGGAAGAAAATACGCGTCGGGGTAAGATCCTAAGTAGGTGGGTAAGGAGATCGGAAAGGGCCAAGAGATCGAGAAATTGGAAGGCTGAACCAGATTCTACATCATCTTCTGAAGAATCTGACGAGTTCATCCCTAACACAGACGATGAAGGTGAGTGCAAAAATGCAATTACGTTCTTAACTATTCTTAACCTTGATTTTACTTTTGGGGGCATATTGATCATTGGTTTCGAAGATTTGTGGTTTGTGTCATCAACAGACCTGATGACCTGATTCTAAAATATCAATATTGTTGGGTGGGTTTTGGGGGGCATATTGATCTGGCAACTTTGTTTTATAATTCCTGTCTTGATTGGTACCCTTGCATTTCTTTCCTGCATTTTTTATAACTCCTGTCTTGATTGTTACCCTTGCATTTGTTTCCTGCATTTTAGAACACCAGTGCTCTTATAATCATAGCTTCTCTTTTATTTGGCTCTCTTTGTTGCATTTATTTTAATCAAGATCGACAATTTAATCGAAGAATCAATCAAATTGTGCTGTGATTTTCTTCCAATTCTGGGACAAGTTCAAAAGAAATTATAATTAACCAGCATTGCTTACATTCAAATTTTAATTTTTTTTGGGGTTTATGAGTGGGTGTGGATCAGATTTTGGATGTAGGACCGGGTTTTGATCTGAATGTCGTAGATTATGCTCTTTATTTGATTCTTATTGTCATTGAAATGGTTGATCTGGTAATTTATTCTCTCTCTTCTTCTCATATTCTGATCTGTTTGTCAATCTCTTCTTTGTTTATATTTTTAAATCTTGATTTTAAGATTCAGGAATTAATATAATTTACAAATAATATTAGGTTGTCTATTTTTACAATGATTGTTAGTATACAATGATCAAGCAATGCAACACTGTCTAAGATGTTTCATGGCTTTCAGGTCAAGATCAGCCTGACCCGGAAATCGATCCAGACGGCTATTGCAAGTATTTGAAAGGGAAGTTGCGTGCTTACAACAATCCCGCTCAGGGACTAAGGTCTTCAAAGAAGGTGGAACCTAAATCCACCACCTCTACAACAATCCAACAACAACCATCACCTGCTTGGCCAATGAGGCCAATGAGGCTTCCGTTTTTCTATTGCACGCCTCCCGTCGTTTTATTTAAGGGTACAATGCCAACTTCCCCTCCACAAGATTCTCTAATGAATGATGAAAATTTAGTTGCGCCAGAGACGCCTAATCATATAATCTGGTCTGCTGATCGATCACGTGAAAGGAACCCCAAATTTGGAGTGAGTAATCTTGATAGCCCCTCACCTTCACCTCCACCGGATAATTATGATTCGGATGAGACTCGGTCTACTTGATCTGGTATTGTGAGCGCTTCAAATCCAGCTAAGTCAGACTTTCTAACCCACTCTACAATTAATCATTGTTATTGGGTATTATGTTGCCTTGTGTTGTTTCTTGTTGGTTGGGTTGCCTGTTTGGTTGATGCTGGTTGGGTTGTGTTGTTGGTTTGGTTGCCTGTTGGTTCGATGCTGGTTGGGTATTATGTTGCCTTGTGTTGTTTGTTGTTGTTTCTTGTTGGTTGGTGTTGCTGGTTGGCCTGCTGGTTGGGTATTATGTTGCCTCCTGTTGTGTTTCTTGTTGGGTTGATGTTGCTGCTGCCTGTTGTTAGTTGCCTGTTGTCAGTTGCCTGTTGTTAGTTGCCTGTTGTCAGTTGCCTGTTGTTAGTTGCCTGTTGTCAGTTGCCTGTTGTCAGTTGCCTGTTGTTAGTTGTCTGAGTCACAGGGAGGTTAAATGATGAAACAAAATAAAAAAATTCAATGGATGTTTGAGGGATCAAGGTGCTTGCTACCAAATTGGTGCACCTATTTCTAAATTGTGTGATCGTCACATGAGTTAGATTGGTGTTCCCAATTTACGTGAGGCAACACTTCTGTTATGCTCACATCCATTATGTAATGCTCAATGATGGAATCCTGAGAGCTTTGTTATTAAACATAAGTGTCGATCATAAATACGAATAACATGAAATCAGCAATGCCTAATAAGGTGCTCCATTCCATTCATTTACCATCTAGTTTTTTACAAAAGTAGTTGGATTTACATTCATTTACCAACTGGTTTACCTCTAATTTCATCACAAAAACTAAAAGTTTTCTACATCTTCACAAAATGTCAATGTCTTCAAATTAATTACAAATATTCTTTGATCTTCACAAAATGTTTTTGCATAAACGTTGAATCTTCACAAAAAGTTGTTCTTCTTCACTCCGGGTTTGTCCAAAAAGTTTCTTTCTTCTTCAATTGGTAGGCCCCCTTGCTAAAATCTTCCTGCTTTCTTCTATCAGCTCTTCTGGAACCTCCACTTGAGTTGGGAGAATACCCAACCTGTCCATTGCATGCTTTTTGTTATGGGGGTTTTTGTATTTATTTGACCCTTCAACTTTCAGTATCTCCAACATGCAATATTGAAGATGTAGCCAATTGTAGTTCACGAGTCTTGGTTCATAAGCTTGAAAAGCATCTTCCACTGATTTTAAAAGTTCCTTTGTATCCTTAGGAAAGGCCTTGTATTGTAGTGATTGAATAGCTCTGAAAAACCCCAAGTCTAACACATTCAAATCTGGGCTTTGTGCTGGTTGGCATGTTAATCTGATTTTAAAACCGTTTTTAGTAGATGCTGCTCTAAATTCGGCATCATCGACACTTATGTGTGGCTTAGCATTATCTTGTTGAATCCATATCTCCTTGCATGCATTAGCAGGCCATTTGGCCATGATTGCTGGCAGCACTTCTTCAATGAGTTTTGCTCTGATAACCTCCCTAGTGATACTTACAATCGCCTTTGTTTCTGGTGTGCCCCTGTCTCTGTTTTTTGAGCTTCTTTGTGCTTCGACAGTGTAAGTGAAAGGAAACATACCAATCTTCCCATCCCACAATATTTCTCCATTTGTTCCTAGGATAGGTCTGGCTACGCAACCCATGAACATCATCTTTGGTATGTAGTTTTTGTTTTGGCATGCTCTATAAGGTTCGTCTTCCCATGGAAACAGATAAAACTTCTGACTTTTTTGACTCATGTAAAACCATTTCTCATCAATGTGAATTACATTGTACATTGCTGAAAATTTAGGTGGTGTGTTCACATTTCTAGGAATAATTTGCCTCAAAACATGTGCAATTCTAGCTATCTTGTGAGTAGGTGTGACAGAAGGTTTAAGGCTGCTGCTACATGCTCGTATTTTCCCTGATTTAATTAGTTTATAAACTGTTGATGGATGAATGTCAAGTGCATCTGCTATTTTTCTGATTGTGGTTCTTTTTTCTACCGGTATAGCATGTAGTCGATCTAAGTCCCAATCCTTACACTTCCTTCCCACCTTACCAGGTTTCTGCCCCTTCACATCTATCGTTTCCCCCCTTCTAATTTGTATTTTTGCTTTTGACCAATACCTCCATACAGTGGTTCTGTAAACATTAAACTCGAGAGCAATTTCAATTTGTGCACGTGGAGGTATTTTTAATTCATCATTTGCAAGCAAAAGAAGTTTGTCAATCATGTGTTTTCTTTGGAAATCGGTTAATTCACGTGATTGTGTTGTTCTACCCCCTAAGTTACGAATAGGTATTTGATTATCATTATTTAAAACTGCTTAATTTTCTACCTCTTCATCATTTTCAGATTCATCATCAGAATACCATACCTCCATGTCCGGATCAAACTCGAGTAGTTCCTCAAGTTCAAGAAGTTCCTCAACCGAATAATCGTCCATTTGTTGTTGTTGATGTTGTTGCCGGATCGTGCCTGCCTTTTGGTGTTCTGCGCTGTGCTTCCTCGTGACCAGAATTTTGCCCGAAAGTGATGTGTGTGCAAGTGGAAGATTACATTTAAGTGTTAGTTTGAAGAATTGTGTTTTTTAGCTGTGTACTGTTATCTGAAAAATGAGGCTTTTGCTTGTTTTTATAGTTGAATTTTTTTTGTACTTGCTGTTAAAAAATATTGGAGGGAAATTTGAACTGTTTTCAGCCTCCAAATTTGGTGAAATTCAGAAAAGGGTTGTAGTTGTTGTTAACATTTTGGAGGGAACTTTTGGAGGGAACTTTACCAACAATTTCAGAAAATTATTCTCTATCTTATTTTCACGTGATCACATGGGCCATTATGGTCCCCACTTATAAATTTCAGAAAATAAGAATCCACATCTTTTATTTTAATGTAATCAAATATTCTCTCTCTCTCTCTTATTTTAAGTAATCACATGGGCATTATGGGAAGAAACCCCACCTCAACTTTCTCATTAAACTCCGTGCCATTTCTCAACGTTGCGACTAATTAAAGACGGAGGAAGTAAATATTAAGTTTATAAATAATGAATTCATTGATAGTGAATTTTGAAATAATGAATTTAATAAAAATACAATTTTTATAAATTATTGAAAATATTATTAAACGAAATTTCAATCAAAATTTCATAAATCGATTTACATGAATATTATTTAATTTCATAAATTAACGAAAATATTATTTAAATCAAATTTTCAGTCAAAGTATATATATATATATATATATATATATATATATATATATATATATATAATCATCATTTAAAAATCCATTTTATTTCAAGGCTTAAGTAATCATTTATTTTCATAAAATATTAAGATTAGTAAGTATATGGACATGTTACATAAATTCACTTGAGCTATTGGGCCAAAAGGAAAGTTGGGCTTGCTTGAATAATTAAAGGAACAAAGTTCCAATACTGGAACCTGTTTCTCGTGGAACTGGGCACGAAGCAGGGGCGAAGAACAGGGGAGAACGGACGAAGGGGAAGGAGAGAGGGAAGGGAGGTGGCCGCGGCCTGGGCTTGGGCGGCGCAAAGGCGCGGAACCGCGCCGGTAAGGCGAAGGTGGTGGTGTGGTTTGGCGGCGGCGAAACAGCAAGGAAGGGGAGAGAGTTTCGAACCGAGGAGGGGAAGGAAGGAGAGTTCAGGGGTGTTTCTGGGCGGTGGTAGCGGTGACTCGCCGGAGTATTTGGGGGCAGGGTTGGTTTACATGGTGGTGAGGCGGCTGGGAATGGGAGCTGCGTGGTTGGGTGGTGCAGTAGAGGGGAAAGACGAGGGAGGCAGGGGAGTTTGAGTGGAAGGGGAAAGTAGGGGAACGGTGGAGTGCGTGCGGTGGTGGTGGTTGACTGAAACAGCCCGACGATGCGGCTGGGTGGTTGGATGTGGTGGTCAATGTGGTCACGATGGTGGTTTGATGGTGGTTGCAGTGGTCATTGATGGTGGTGATGGTTTGAAGCAGAGAGGAGAATTAGAATTGAAAATTGGTTTTGATTTTCTGATGTTGAATTCCAATTGGTACTATGGCTGATTTGTATAGTCAAGAAGAGTGAATGGGAAGGAAAAGTCTTTGGTCTCCAAGGCATGAATGTAGACAGAATTCAAGGAAAGGAGTGGAAACATACTTGGAGAGGAGGAAGATGAAGAGAAATGGAATTTTTCTTTTTCAAGGGCATTTTTGTAATTTCACAAGATTAGGCCAAAATTCTGAAAATTGGTTTCTATTTTTGGGAAATTAATTAGAACAGAAATGTTTAATTAAAACTAAGTTTCGAGATAATCTTTTATAAAAATATCGTTAACGAAAAATAAATTTAGTTTTCGAATAGAATAAGAACGTTTCGAAATTATTAAAAATCCGAAATAATTAATGAAATAACTAAAATAAATAGCTTAAGCTCGTAACTTTGAAATTAAATCATGGAATCTGAAAAATAATAAATCGTGTAATAATATTAAAAATTCAAGTGAAGTAAACTTCGTTAATTAAAATAAAGTCCAAAATTAGGATTAAAAACGATTTTAATCTAAGTACAAATCATTAAGCATAATTAATCGAGCTTTTAAAAATTCGGGGTATTACATTCTTACCCCCTTAGAAAAAGTTTCGTCCTCGAAACTTGAAAATTAGATTTATAAAAATGATTGATGAAATTGAAAGCACTCGAATGAAAGTATGATGTTTTATTTTAAAATCAAGATCTCACAATTTCAATTCTGACAATGTCTAGCCTTCATTCCGCCATCATCTTTTTGGACTCCTCTTCAACTCGAGACCTAGAATCGAAGAGTAAAGAATACAAAAGGGGCAAAATTATATATTAATCCTTAATCGTCATTAAGGTCAATTACATTCCGCCATCGTCTTTCGTATCTCCACTTTAATTCATAAAATAGGATCGAGGAGTAAAGAACATAAAAGAGGCAAACTTGTTAGCATAGACTAGGCTCCCATTTTACTTTGTGATATCTTGTTTGAAAATATTATCTACCGATAAAAGTAACTTTTAATGCAAAATTATGATTCTGAAAATATATGTATAATTAAAATAAATATTTCTTTATTGCAATACTCAAATTTGTAAAAGTCATTTATTATATCAATCTCGTACTCTGAGCTCAGGAGAACTTCCATCGGAGGCGGCTTCCATTTAAAACAATTAGATTACCAGTACAGTCATGTCAGCATAAACATAATCCATATCATAAGGACATAATTCATAAACTGAAAATTTTCATATTCAACATAAGCATAACATTCATAATCATTTGATCTAACACACGAGCATGGTTGACCATAACATAATCATTTATAGAAAACATAGTCATTCATACGTCATATCGTTCATGGCGAATAATTAGAGACATTTCACTTTCATTTGCTACTGGCCTCTTTGTTGCAGGAATCTTGTCGTTGACTTTCGTTATTCGATTCGTTTTGATTTCGATCTTCGATCTTTTCTTATGCATCAAACAACTTCGTTGACTACGTTCGTTGCGGGGGTTCGAATCCAATCACGTGACAGGAACTACATCATTAGACATATGACTTCGTTACTTATCCTTAGTATTTTAAGTCGACAAACCTTGGGTTTTGGCGGATAATTCTAAGCCATCACACGTGCCTTTATCAGAAACAATCTAGGTTCCAAAAACTTAGTTCAGACTACCTGGTTTTACAGACATGTCATTCCGTCATTCCGTCGATTTCTTTTCTTAACTCCATTGCATTCCTCAATCATTCATAATTCTTTTCGAACATCATAACATTCATTGATATCATCAAGCTCATAGATAGACTAATTCTCGAAAACTTATTTTGGTAAGTTCCTCAAAGCTTTATATGCAAACTCAATTCCATATTTTCACCATAAGTCATGTTTTCCACATAACATTTCGCAAAAACCTTAATTCTTCCGCTTAGCTTTCTTTATGGAGATAATCAAGCATCCTTTCAAATAAATACATAAAAATAACCCTTACGAATGATGCAGAAAGGTAAACTAAGAATCGATTTCAACCATAACTTCAATGCTTTAAACCTCGATTTATTTGTTAATTTGCCACTTACGAAATACAAACTCATGCTCTTTTGATACTATATCATTCAACTTTTTGATAACTAATTCTTGTCAACTCCTTTTGATAAAATCCTCAAGATCTTATTCATGTTCCAACTCAAACGGGTCTTTACCAGAACTCATGGGGTTCATAACATTTATGTTTAACTTCTTAGCTTCCTTAATAGAGGCATCAATCATCTTTTAGATACTAGACTTTTGGACTTATAAACACCAAAATATTCATCATAGATAACACGAAAAGGTAACCCTAGAATAATTTCATTCATAATTTGAACACTTTAAACCTAGAATAACCTCAACTTAATTAGTGATCAGCCACTCATAAAATACAACCTTATGCTCGTTTGATACTCTAACATTTATATCATCCTTAAAGATTTCATAACCATAAAAATTCCTCAAAACAATTCATATCCACAAAATCTTTGAGTTTAAACCGTGCTTACCTTAACTTCTTTCAAGAAAACAGTAATGCTTAAACTTTGCCTTGTCTGTCTAGGGTAGAAAACTTATGAAATGTGATGATAAATATGAAATCAAGGGAAGTTCGGCTTCAAAGCGAGAAACAATTAAAATAATATCAATGTTGGCGTCATCTTCGTCTTTCATCATGTAAGCTCTTACATATGTCGTGATGGGTTATGACTAACCCTAGAAGTTGTTGTTTCGTTCATGATTGGTCGAGGTTGCTCCTCCAATATTCGGGAGAGGTGGTTTAGGATAGTCTCTGGCGAAATGATCTTTCCTCCACATCGATAACACGTATTCGTTTCTGCACGACATTCGTTTTCTATTCGTCGGGGCGTTGCAAAGTCTCGAATAGTTAATCCGTATGATTGATCCAGTCTTAAAATTCCAATGAATCGGGCTTGCCTTCATAGATTGGTGGATTCGAGGGTGAAAATTTCTTGAATGGTGACGCAATTTCGTTCGCACTATTGACTTTCGTTTTCCGAGAATCTTTGACCAATTCAGTTGACATCGTACTTGCAGTTCCTAATCATTCCATCATCACCTTATGGTCTTCAATAGATTGGTCGTCATAGGGGTCATCATGGGCGACATCCATGTGGATGACGTCATTGTGAATGTTGCGCTTGATGTGAGCTTCGTTCGTGGCATCGTTAGTAACCTCGATAATCGATATTTCGCATTACATATTCAATCAAGAAAACATAAATAACAGAAGAGTTAAACCCCTTTTATCCCGTCCGTTCCTACGCTCTCACTCATTTCATTTTAACTTGAATTGATTTTAACATATTCTTTTGAAGTAATTCCTTAAAAATTCTTTTCTTAAAGCCTAATGAATTCTAAAACGTGCAAAAACCGTAAGGTTTAGCACTTATGGTCCAGAACCTTGGCTCTGAATACCAAACTGTAACGCCCCGACCTCTAAATCACTTATTAAAGCATAATTAGCAGCGGAATTAACCTAATTCGGTCGGGACATTACTACCGTAACTTCCTCCTGGGAATTACAAGGCAACCATCATATTAATTACTATTAAACTCCACAATTAGCATAATAATCCTTTTTAATTCCTTAATAAAAGTACGTAACTTAATCAAGAATCTTTACTTAAACTTGTTACAACTTAACATTAACTTAGGTGAACTTTTTAATAGTGAAATCCTCGTCACTACTCGTTTCCGTGGTCCCCAGCAGTACCTAAAACGGAAAACAAAACGGTGAGCCGAAGACTCAGTAACGAGTTACCCTAGCATCGTAACATCATTTCAATTCATTTTATTTAATAACACAGGGAGAATAGAATATAGTAAAACATTTAATAAATCATCATTTCAAAAGCATCATTTCGAAACATCATTTCAGTAATATCATTTCAGGAACATTATTTCAGGAACATCATTTCAGGAACATTATTTCAAGAACATCATTTCAGGAATATCATTTCTTTAACGTTTTTCCTTTTAACAGTATTATTCTGGTCGTCAGGATTTTACAGGAAAACATGGTAGGACGTCTCCTACGAACAGGGGAAGCCAGTGCTTCATAACAGGGGGAGTCAGTGCTCCATAACAGGGGAAGCCAGTGCTTATTGTCAGGGGGAACCTTGGTTCCAAATCAGGGGAAGCCAGTGCTTCTTATCAGGGGGAGCCTGGGCTCCATATCAGGGGAAGCCAGTGCTTCTTATCAGGGGGAACCTTGGTTCCATATCAAGGGAAACCAGTGCTTCTTATCAGGGGGAGCCTGGGCTCCATATCAGGGGAACTTGACCAGTTCTTACACTTTCATTTATCATGTTTACATTTCTTTTAATGGAACATTAATCAGGAAAATCTCATTCATTCAGGGTGGTTCAATAAAACCATTAAATCTCGTTATTTCATAAAATCATTTCTTTCAGGAATAATAATTCGTTAAATCAATACTTTGCATAAAGATGCATTATCATAAAACAATAAATTTTTTATAAATCGATATTTTATAAATATTAAGTTTATAAATAATGAATTCATTGATAGTGAATTTTGAAATAATGAATTTAATAAAAATACAATTTTTATAAATTATTGAAAATATTATTAAACGAAATTTCAATTAAAATTTCATAAATCGATTTACATGAATATTATTTAATTTCATAAATTAACGAAAATATTATTTAAATCAAATTTTCAGTAAAAGTATATATATATATATATATATATATATATATATGTATATATATATATATATATATATATATATATATATGTATATATATATATATATATATATATATATATATATATATATAATCATCATTTAAAAATCCATTTTATTTCAAGGCTTAAGTAATCATTTATTTTCATAAAATATTAAGATTAGTAAGTATATGGACATGTTACCTAAATTCACTTGAGCTATTGGGCCAAAAGGAAAGTTGGGCTTGCTTGAATAATTAAAGGAACAAAGTTCCAATACTGGAACCTGTTTCTCGTGGAACTGGGCACGAAGCAGGGGCGAAGAACAGGGGAGAACGGACGAAGGGAAAGGAGAGAGGGAAGGGAGGTGGCCGCGGCCTGGGCTTGGGCGGCGCAAAGGCACGGAACCGCGCCGGTAAGGCGAAGGGGGTGGTGTGGTTTGGCGGCGGCGAAACATCAAGGAAGGGGAGAGAGATTCGAAGCGAGGAGGGGAAGGAAGGAGAGTTCAGGGGTGTTTCTGGGCGGTGGTAGCGGTGACTCGCCGGAGTATTTGAGGGCAGGGGTTGGTTTACATGGTGGTGAGGCGGCTGGGAATTGGAGCTGCGTGGTTGGGTGGTGCAGTAGAGGGGAAAGACGAGGGAGGCAGGGGAGTTTGAGTGGAAGGGGAAAGCAGGGGAACGGTGGAGTGCGTGCGGTGGTGGTGGTTGACTGAAACAGCCCGGCGGTGCGGCTGGGTAGTTGGATGTGGTGGTCAATGTGGTCACGATGGTGTTTTGATGGTGGTTGCAGTGGTCGTTGATGGTGGTGATGGTTTGAAGCATAGAGGAGAATTAGAATTGAAAATTGGTTTTGATTTTCTGATGTTGAATTCCAATTGGTACTATGACTGATTTGTATAGTCAAGAAGAGTGAATGGAAAGGAAAAGTCCTTGGTCTCCAAGGCATGAATGTAGACAGAATTCAAGGAAAGGAGTGGAAACATACGTGGAGAGGAGGAAGAAGAAGAGAAATGGAATTTTTCTCTTTCAAGGGCATTTTTGTAATTTCACAAGATTAGGCCAAAATTCTGAAAATTGGTTTCTATTTTTGGGAAATTAATTAGAATAGAAATATTTAATTAAAACTAAGTTTCGAGATAATCTTTTATAAAAATATCGTTAACGAAAAATAAATTTAGTTTTCGAATAGAATAAGAACGTTTCGAAATTATTAAAAATCCGAAATAATTAACGAAATAACTAAAATAAATAGCTTAAGCTCGTAACTTTGAAATTAAATCATGGAATCTGAAAAATAATAAATCGTGTAATAATATTAAAAATTCAAGTGAAGTAAACTTCGTTAATTAAAATAAAGTCCAAAATTAGGATTAAAAACGATTTTAAGCTAAGTACAAATCATTAAGCATAATTAATCGAGTTTTTAAAAATTCGGGGTATTACAGTGTAACCAAAAATGGTATTCAGTTTTCAAATATGGTATTATTTAATACACTTTGAAATGTTATGTTTGATATAAGGATTATTATAATCCACTAACAATATAGAAATTGGAATTGGAATGAATAACTTTAATTGAATCCTAAACCAAATTTTACACCATGTTCCCTAAAAACTAAACCTAAACACCCTAAACCCTAACCCTAAAGTCTAACCCTAAACCCTAACCCTATCGAGTGATTAACCATGATTCTTATGTCGAATCATAAATCAAATCATTGAATCAAATCATTAACTATATTTGATTGATTAAACTATGATTTCTAGGTCATTAACCATGTTCGATTGACTAACCATGATTCTTAAGTCGAATCATATATCGAATCATCAAATCGAATCATTAGAATGATTAACCCATCCAAGATTCTTAAGCCGAATCATAAATCGAATCATCATCCTTATTCGAATGATTAACCATGAATCTTATGTCGAATCATAAATCGAATCGTTAAATCGTATCGTTAAATCGAATCATCAATAACTATTAACCCTAGTTCATGGAATTGAATCGTCATTAATCAAACTTATTAATTTGAATCATTAACTTCAATTATCGTAGAATCGAAAAATGAATCATAATTCATCCTATGATTCAAATTATTTAACTCTTAATTATAATTATTAACCCTAAATTCAAAATTAACCATATTTCACTCTTAACCATTTTCCAAAATGGTATTTAAATAGATAAAAATGGTATTATTTTATGAAAAATGATATTCATTATTTTATAAAGGAAGCAAATTATGAAAAATGGTATTTAATATTCTAAACTGATACTAGTGTTCGAAAATGGTATTAAATTACCATTAAAATGGTTTTCGTTTTTCATAAATGGTACTCTTTAATTCACTTTGAAAAATCATCATTTGAAAAATCATGTTTATTTATTATCTTGAGAAGTGTTAGATTAATTTTTGTAACAATTGAAGAATTCGAAAATTCATGTTTTGGTCTAAGTAGTTCTTGATCATTAAGTGTACTTAGAATTGAGTCCAAACGAAACGAAACGAAACAAATCGTAACATTGAATCAACATAAATCGAACCCTAAATCGAATGATCACTTCAATTAGAATCATTATTAACCATGATTCGTAAGTCGAATGAGTAACCATAATATAGATCAAAACACTTGTAATTGGAACGAATAACCTAAATTGAACCCTAAAACCATAAAAATTCCAATGACTAACTTAGAACCCTAAACCCTTTGTCTAATGACCTAAACCTTAAACCCTAATCCTAATGAGTCGAATCTTATGTCGAATCATTGAAACGAATCATTATCCTTATTCGAATGATTAACCATGAATCATAAATCGAATCATTAAATCGAATCTTTAAATCGAATCATCATTAAACATACACCCTAGCTAGTTCATTGTGGAATCGAATCGTGAATCGTTCACCTTATGTCACTTTTAATTTGAATCATTAACTCCAATTCATCGTAGAATCGAATCATGAATCATAATTCATCCTATGATCGAATCATTAACCATTATGTTACTCTTAATTATAATTATTAACCCTTAGTTCACTCTAAATACAAATTATTAACCATATTCCTCCATTTATATTTACCGTTTTCCAAAAAGGTATTCAAATTGTTAAAAATGGTTTTAATATTCCAAATATGGTATTTTATTTTCCGGAATGGTATTCAGAGTAATCTAAAATGGTATCATATTTCAAAAATGGTAGAAATGTATAGTTTTCTTTTTACATAAATGATACTCATTTACCCAAAAATGGTATTCATTTTTTAAAATTCATCATCATTTGAAAAAGTCACTTTTGTTAACAAAGTCACTTTTGTTTACATTGATTTTTTTTAATGAGAAATTTGAAAAGCCTAACCCTAAACCCTAAACCCTAAACCCTAAAGCCTAAAGCCTAATGCATAAGTCGAATCATAAATCGAACCATTATCCTAATTCGAATGATTAACCATGAATCTTATGTCGAATCATAAATCGAATCGTTAAATCGTATCGTTACATCGAATCATCAATAATCATTAACCCTAGTTCATTGTGGATCATCATTAACCATCCTCACTAGTTCATTGTGGAATCGAATCGTGAATCATTCACCTTATTTCACTCTCAATTTGAATCATTACCTCCAATTCATTGTAGGATCGAATCATGAATCATAATTCGATCATCTAACCATTATTTACTCTTAATTATAATTATTAACCCTAAGTTCACTCTAAATACAAATTATTAACCATATTTTACTCTTATTTTCCAAAATTGATAAAAATGGTTTTATTATTAGAAAAATGGTATTGGTAGTACAAAAATGGTACTAAACTTTTTCTAAATGAAATTCATTTTCCTTAAATGGTACTCGTTTTGTACTAAATTTTATAAAGTGGTATTAGTATCACAAGAATGGTGCTAAATATTTTAAAATGGTATTCATATTACAAAATTGGTACTCAATTTTTCTATATGGTATTCATTTTAATGATTATTGATGGCACGTTGGCAAATACACCTCAGTAACGGGATCCAAGTTGGCAAACGAGGTTGACTATTCAACAATTTCAAAATGGCTGGGAAATTACAAATAAGCCCATGGCATGTATTTCATAATACATGCCTGGCTGCGATTTTGACGCCCTCGAATCTGTTAGGGTTGTAAGTGATCGATCTCTCCTTTGACATTAAGCTCGACTTGGCCCAATGGAATTTGTCATTGGGTGCTCAAAATGATGCCGATGTGTTTCATTGATCTTTTCGAAAACTTCTGACAACTAACCATTCTTTTCTGGTAAAACATTTTTCTCCTTTGTGGATATGAATATATGATAATCTAACATAATGCATGAAAGACCGGTTAACTTTTCTGGTACACTAAATGAGTTTTGGTGTATCTTATTGATGAGATTAGTATTATTGAGACAAATTAGCTAGGAACAAGTGTTCGCCTCGGACTTAAATTAAGTTATGCAATCATGTACTCCATAATTCAGATTTCGGAGTAATTTGCTTATAATACAGTTGTTTGAAATTCACGAAGCTTGGCAATTTGCAACAATTTACAAATAGTGGCATCTGATTCCTAAAAGACCACCTGCAATCAGCAACTCATGAACGCAATTTAACCCAGATGTTCAAAAAGAAATAAAATAACACATGTAACTCAGATATTAGGAATGTATGGTCTGTAAATTCTACTTTTGATCATAAACAAGCTTGTCCAACATTTGAAATCGACCGTATTGGTAAAACCACTAGAGAACAATAGTTATGACTTATGACTTATTTCAAAACATAATATTCAAAGAGTAACCCCCATTACTACATTAGAACACCTTTCCTAGTTATCAACTCGGGATGGGGAAGAATCTCAGTATACATTGAAGGCATAGAACATTAGTAATACTAATACTGGTAACAACAAGACCAATACTAATACTAATACTAATACTAATACTAATACTAATACTAATACTAATACTAAAGACATTGAGTCCAGAAAATTTGTTAAAAAACTGCCGAAGAACATAAAATCTGCCATCATAAACAGTTATATCACCATTACAGACTTACGATGACAACCTTTTAAGATGTTAACCCAACCAAAGGCAGTTTACGATGAATCACAAAAACAATATGATCTTGCAACTTGAGAAATTTTAGTCCAAGATGTTCACCTCAGCTATGGCTTCTGGAAAATGGTTGAATTACTTATACACGAGATAATGGGTTATGGAGAATCCATGTGTTAGAATCAACACTGTATTTTCTCCAACTCTGGTAAGCCAGACAGTGGTGAAGAAATGAGGTATGTAAAAGATAATTCGCTGAAGAAATCCAATTTCAAAAACCTCCTCGGAAAGAGTAGTGGTCAGGGGAAGGGAGGGTGATATTGAGCAGGGGTGCATATGGAAGTTAGGAAGACAGAGAAAAACACTAAAAGTTGCAGACACCATAGCTAGAGCCTTGCAACAATCAGTATCAGTGTTACAGAGGCCTCAAACGATTAGGGAAAGTAACTCAGCAGGGAGGCTGCTCTAGTCTCTAACTGCTTCTCGTTGATCATCCTCATCCATTATGTTTGGTGTTGGTTATTATCCTAGAGAGTGATAGATGAATATACAGGGATTGTTGGATTAATCGAGTAGAAGTGCTTGTAGTCTACTTATAGTAGATTAGTAGTAGAGTACGTACTACTTTTTCTAAGAATTTCAACAGCCAGGGAGTTTCTCTAGCCTTCTAAATTCAGGAATACTCTATCAACTCACCGGCAAAGGCGATAAGAATAATGATCAGATGCCATCAGTATAGTCCAGTCAATTGTCTTGTTTGAAAAACAGAATGTAGCATTATACAGGGAACTTAAGTTTCTCTTACTGTATTAATTTACTTATAAATGTGCTAAATCTACATTTACTTGGTACGTGTTGTGTATAAGAGTGCATTGCCTGTCTATTTGAAGGTCATAAAACTCGAAAATGCCCAGAAACTCTATGTATACTCATAAGGTAAACATATTTGGTGACAATCCTACCTCCAGAAAATCTGATAAATGTATCATTGTGGTCACAAACCTCATCAGCAAAACACAAAACAGTAGTATTAAACACAACAATTTTTTCTTTCATGAAAGAAAATATGCAACACCTTGATCTCTACCTTTGTCTTTAACTTTACTAAATAAAGAAATACGGAGGTCTACTAAACAATCGGTTGTGGCGAGAGGGTCGAAAAAGCGCGAGGCTAATGCGTGACCTCGTCTCTCGTGGGTGTGACGATTCTTTTTATTCAATCAAGTGTAATTGGATTCCCTGTGAGTATACACCCAATTGACTAGTAATATAGGAGTCGCCATTCAGTTTTTAACGACAATGAGAAAAACTGACAAAACCTGGTTATCGTGACATAAAGGGAGTGCAATTATGTTTGACCACGACGGCCGTAGGTTCCCTTGTGATCCCTGGTGTGGGGATCTCTCAATATACACCCGCAAGGTAGAGATTGAGGGTTCGCGCGGGGGACTGCAACTACTGAGAGGAGTACTTCGCTCGTCGATAACTCCAGAGGCAGGATATCCTTACTAGCTCAGTATAAATAATTGAAGGGACATGCGTTAACTATTAAACTAATCTTGGTATGTGTAATGGTATCCCTACATTCAACTCCAGCCAGTATAAGAAGACCATGGATGCACTTCTCAACAAAAACAAAGGGAGAACAGATTGAAGGAATCAATCAAGAAAATTTGGAAGTTTATTTCTTATTTCATTGTTTTACTATTAACATCACTATCCCTTGTTTGCAGAAGAATCTTTGTACGTTGGCTAAGAAGACCCTTGGAGGGGAGGTAACCCTCTTTTTGTACCCTTGTCAAAAAAAAAAACCCAGCCAGCATCTCATCCCCAACCTCTTCAAGTAGATCACAGGCGTTCTTTTAGTTATGATTGACATAGTTCCTTAAAGGAGATTGAAAGCACCAAATTGGGCACCTCACATCTTGTACTGTTGCACAGTCAGTAGTTCACTAGCCATTATCATTAAACCAGACTAATTTGATCTATAAACCCCCAAACATTGTCCTGAAACCTCCTAAAATTCCTGGAGTATTGTTCTGTAAAAGATCATTCATCAAACCATCACGGTTGTCATACTATCAAGTCTCATGAGTCATGACTCATGACTGATTCAAAAAACAAGGTATGAACAAGGGAGGAGAGCCAGAGATCAGTTTAATTACTCCAAGAACATTCATCACAAACATTTGTCTAAGAGGACATACAAAATTCATGCCAGATTATTGATCAACAAAAAAATAGAAACAAAACAGAACAGCTCAACATAAATAATAGATAATTATCGTCCCATTAAGCACTACTGATTAAGTAATCAACACCAAAACATGAAACCCTAGATATGAGTTCAAAGCACTAGAGATCGGTGATAGTTAAACCAAGCACTTCAACTAAGACATTAAGCTACAATATTAATCTACTAGTAGTAAAATTTAGCAAAATCCATACCACAAAATTTGAAGCCATCCAACTTGACCTCATGACTCCTAACTTCTTCATCTTCACATTATATCTCAAGCTATGGAATTTCTTCAAGCAAATTCGCACCCCGAGCAGCAACATTAGCACTCCCATGATCTTCAGCATCAGCAAACTTCAAATTGTGCAATTGGACTACAACATCAAGCGTATGAGACTGCCATTTCATCCAAGGTGGAGGAGGAAAGAACAACCCAGTATAAACCTCCTTATCCATCTCCTCAAAAGACACAACACCCTTCTCCTCAGCATCCATATCAAACATTCTGAACAACATCCAATACTTAGGATAGGTGATGGAATCCATACACTCAACCCCCACTGGCATATCATCGTCTAACCCTCTAATATGTTCAAAAAACCTCTTGCATTGCTCGTTAAACAGACAAATAATCCCGGCCTTCCACCCAGGAAGGTGCTCAGCAGAGACAGCAAAACAGACATCAGGACCAATGAAAAACACATCATTCCCAATGTTCCTTACACGTTTCCATTCCCACTCTACCTCATCCAACACAAAAACCATCAAATCAGACTTATCACCCAGATTTCCAATCACCTCAAACACCACATACAAGCCATCTTTAGCAGCCACAAAGTTTATACCCACACCATACCTCGAAATCCCGGCATCCAAGACCGGTGCATCGATAAACTCCATCGACGGAGATTCATTGAAATCACAATCATTAGGGTCAATTATCCCAACATGCCAAGTAGACACCTCAAAAGCATAAAATTCACCCTTGTAAAAAACAATATCAACAATATCAATAGATTTACAAGTATTATCAGCATCCTTTTCAATTTTACCCCAATTGAAATCCCCCAATCTCATAAAAAGCAACCCACCCCCAATCTTCTCCTCCAGTAAAACCAAAACAGCAAAAGGGCTAAAATCAACACCAGACCCACATCGTAAATTCCAACCCCCAACAACTTTCTTAGAGAGAATATTACCAGATTTGAAATCAAAAGGATGTTGCCCACCACCAATTAGAGACATAGGCGAAGAAAGTTCTAAAACCCTGGTATTCAACAAGCTGATTTCACCGGTGAGACGTGGGGCGGATAAAAAGTAGCGACCAAAATCAAGTGGGTTAGAGATGTAAAAATTGTTAAGACCAACTTGAGTAACTTTCACAATCCAAGGAGATTTGTTGTTGTTGTTGTCGTTGTTATCAGCAGGACAGAGAAGATAGAAATGGGAAGTGCGAAGAAATACTGGTTGTTTCTTCTTGTGATGTAGTTTCGGGATACCATCAAAAGCGACGGGAACGTCAGGGAGGAGAGAGCTATGGAGAGCGGAACGCCATGAGGGGCAAACAGAACGGAGGCGGGGAATGTCTGTTTTGAGGTCGAGGTACTTTATGATGCCGAAGAGGATGTTGGTCGGTAGATGTGCCCAATTTCTGGCGGCGGCGGTGGTGGTGGTGGTGGTGGTTTGGGGTTTGAAGAGGTCGAGTAGAATTTTGGCGGTGGTGGGATTGGTGGAAGACGGTATTTTTGGTATAGGAGAAGGAGCCGTGGTGGCGATGATGAGAGGAAGGATGGACTCCATGGAAGCTGCTGACCGGGGACTGAGAAGAGTACTGGAAGAGAGAGAAAAGTAGTGAAGAGTGAAAATGGGGTTTGCTTGTGCTCCACTCTCAAGTTTCAACTTTGAATTTTACTGTAATTACTGTAAATCTTTATTTTTAGACGTTTTTGCTGATTTTGTGCCAGCTGGTTGAAATGAGTCGTACAAAATTCAGGAAGGTAAGAAAATTTGCTATTTGTAAAAATTGATAAATCCAAGACAATGGGGTGTTTGGTTAGGTTAGGATAGGATTAAGAGAAAAATAGTTTTTTGGGGTGAATTAGAGGTTTGATCTTTAGAAAAAGCTAATTGGGAGTGTTTGGTTAGGAGAGGATTGGATTGGATTGGATGAAAGTTTTGGGGTGAAAAAGCTAATTTTGAAAAAGCTCAATATAGGAGCTTTTTGCAATTAGAGATTTGAGAAAGTGGATGAAAACGACTATTTTGTCCTACTATTGTCTACTATTACAACCACTATCAACTTTGGTACCCTATATATTTTTCTCCTAAAAACATTACTAACACTTTCCTTTTCATTTCATCATATTTACTAGATTCGTTTTTTGTTGTAATAAATTTTATATTAATACTTTGAAGCAATTGAAGTATATTGCAATCATGCTTAAAGTTTCATTAGTAATATTTATCTATTTGGAAAATATATATTATTAAAAAAATTAAATAAAGAATAATTTTAAAAATATATATTTTTTATTTAGTCAACGTTTATTATAAAAATATAGAGAGAAAAAATTAACACAATAAAATATTTGTCTAATATTAATAAGAAACAAAGTATGTCAATGTCCTTAATGGTCATTTTACATATTAAACAACTAACAGCATCAGCTAATTTACCAAACACTTTTACACAAACCGCTAATGCAACCAGCTAGTCAAATCGGCTAATGCAAATAGTTAACAGCTAACAGCTAGTCAAACCAGCTAACAGCTAACAGCTCCTAACCAAACAGGGAACCAGTTGCGTATAATCTTTTTATCTCTATTATAAGTCAAGAGGGGAGGGGCAATAACGTAATTACGCTTTTGGTGTCCCCTAAAAAAGTCCAGTATACCCTGAATAATTGAAAAACAAATTTTTTTTAAAAAAAGGAAAAAACGACTATCCTAATAAAACCTTCAAATCTCCATAAATCAAAACATACCCAGAATCCCAGAAAGTCCTATCATGGGCGATTAAGCCGTCCATTCCTTTTTTTTAAATCTCCGGTTGTTCATATTTAAAACCTTCAAATCCCCACAAATTTTAAATCAGTTCAGAAGTTTGGGTCAGACAAACCTCTGAGGCATTATGGGCAGGTTAACTTGGTAGAATATGCACTCTCGGTGGAGGATGATGAGCCACCTTCAAACAAGATAACAAAGACAAGGATAGAGAGAGTTGGTTGGTTGCTATGGAGGAAGAGATGCAATCTCTTCATTAAAAACAAGACATGGAAGAGATGCCCGTGGGAAAGACTGCTATTGGTTGTAAGTGGGTGTGTAAAAGAAAAGACGATCCTTCCAAGAACGATGGTATAAGATATAAGGCTAGGCTAGTGGCCAAGGGATTTGCACAGAAAGAAGGTGTTGATTACAATGAGATATTTTCTCCGGTGGTAAAACATACTTCTATTAGGGTGCTATTAAGTCTCGTTGCTCATGGTGATCTTGAGCTGGAACAACTTGATGTGAAGACAGTCTTCTTACATGGTGATTTAGAAGAGGAAATCTATATGTATCAACCTGAGAGATACAAGGTTGAGGGTAAAGAGAGTCAGGTTTGTCGCTTGAGGAAATCACTTTATAGATTGAAGCAATCTCCTTGGCAGTGGTACAAGCGATTTGATTCCTTTATGTTAAAGCAAGGGTTTTCTAGATCAAGTAATTATGATTGTTGTGTATACATTCGTAAACTTCGTGGAGGTGATTATATTTATCTTCTATTGTATGTGGACGAAATGCTTATTGCTTCAAAAAGCAAGGTGGAGATAAATAATTTAAAAATCCAACTCTGTGAAGAGTTTGAGACAAAAGATTTGGGCGCTGCAAAGAAAATACTGGGTATGGAGATTAGAAGAGAGAGATCAAATCGAAAATTGTTCTTGAGCCAGAAAGGCTATATTGAGCGGTTATTGAAAGGTTTGGGATGAAAAGTGTTAAGTCAGTGGTAACTCCATTGGCTCCACATTTTAGACTCTCTGGTAAACAATCTCCCACTACAACGGAAGATAAGGCATACATGGATAATGTACCTTATGCTAGTGCAGTTGGCAGTTTAATGTACGCTATGGTATGTACACGTCCAGATATTTCACAAGCGGTTAGTGTTGTCAGTAGATTCATGGAGAATCCAGGAAAGACACACTGGGAAGCTGTGAAATGGGTTTTAAGGTACTTAAAAGGTACTGTTGACACGGGTTTGTGCTTTGGTGGAGATACATGTCAGATAAATGGTTTTGTTGATTCTGATTACGCCGGTGATCTAGATAAAAGACGATCTACTACTGGTTATGTATTTAAAATACATGGTGCTCCAGTTAGTTGGCGATCAATGTTACAGGCCACGGTGGCTCTATCTACGACAGAGGCCGAGTACATGGCTATGGCAGAAGGACTCAATGAAGCATTGTGGTTGTGGGGACTTCTAGATGATTTGGGGTTGAAACAAGAATGTGTGAATCTGAGTTGTGACAGCCAAAGTGCAATTCATTTGGCTAAGAATCGGGTTCATCATGCTCGTACCAAGCATATAGATGTGAGATATCATTTTGTTCGAGAGGTCATAGAGGAAGGTAGTATTTCCCTTATGAAGGTGCATACAAATGAGAACCCCGCAAATATGTTAATCAAAGTTGTGTCAGGAAGCAAGTTCCAACATTGTTTGAAATTGCTAAACATTGTCCCATGTTAAGCACTACATGGAAGAATTAATTGAACTAGATTGGTTTGATCCCGGTGAGGGTACGTAGTCAATCATTGTCAGAATGGTGCAACCGGATATGAATAACGCAATTTGTTCGTCCAAAATTTGAATGTTTTCATATTATGAACGAGGTGGAGAATTGTGGGAATTGGATATCATTAATTCCTAAATTAATTATATCTAATTTAAGAAGAGTTAAATTATGTTAAAGGAGAAGAGAAGCTATAGGAGAAGAAAATGGAATGATTGAAAAATATTATGGGTTGTTTCCAACATGCTCCAATAATTGTTTTTCCTTATTTAGCTTATACGTTGTTATAAATATGTAGAAACGTAATGTAGAATTTAATTCAACAATTCAAATCATATAAAAGTTTAGTTTAAGAAAAGCTTATATTTTCTTACATAACATTTATTATTTCCTTCATAAGGATTGTTTGTTTATCCACAACATATTATTTATTTGTGAGGTAACAATTTCATATTATCCAGTAGAAGCCAAATTTCCGCTGCGAGATCTAACAATCAAATTCGTAAACGTAAAAATGATGATATTGTGTTTGGATTCGGGTACGAGAGCAAGAACAACGATTACAAGGGCTCGCAAAGGACAAGGTTGTCTACTATGACGACGCTTAAGTGTCTTAGAAGCATAATTCGCCCCGACTATGGGTGCAATCGTAATAATCAAGAGGCGGCAGTTACCACCGCGCACACGTGCCACGAACCGGCCGGACGGGCAGCCGCACGCGTGGGGATGCCCCCTCCTAGCTCACACCCACTTGGGGAAGTACTTCAAAGTATAAACATTACTTCCCTATATTTAAACAAAGGAAAAAGTTTATTTTCTTTCCATGTGGGACAAAACCCTTTTCTTTAAATACTCCACTTGAAAAGCCTACTTTTCATTTCTACCAATGTGGGGCATTTTCACAATATAGTAAAACTCTTTCTTTGCATTATTTCCAACAAAGGGGGTATCCCATATCATCTCTGTTATAAATATCGCCATGGCCATGGTGTTCTTGTTAACGAAACTTTACATTACATTGTGAAGTTTTAAGACTATCAAGCGTAGCAGTTTGTGGCAGCAATCTATGTTCATTGCTAGCTTTAATATTCGGACCGAGAATTTCTGGCTTATCGAGTGCCCTGGTTATGAGGATAAGGTTATTAATTTGGTGGTGAATATGACGGAATTGGATGGGTGTTTGTGTTTAGGGTGGTCAATTATCATAATTCATACAGATGTTGAGCCGATACGGGAGTGTCCAGATAAAGAGTCTATAATGGAATGTATTGATTTTTGAATAAAGAAGGAGTATGGAAACAAAGAGTCTTGGATTAAGTTGTTTAGTATTTGTCAGCTAGTGAGTATCTTGATACGTATGCAGGTGAGGCCTCGACATTGTTTTGTCATTCATTAGCTCAACTTTACTTGTTTTTGCTAAAATGTATGTTAATAAGTGGATGCGAACAAAGCCTCAATCGACTTTAATTGAATACAATTATACTTCCCGTCTCTTTTTGTTTTTTTACGTTTGGTATTTTTCACGCGTTTTAACGAATAATTAATTTGCATTGAATTTCCTCAATTTTTATATTTAAACGAGATAAATTACGTTTATTTATAATGTTTTCACTTTTATCAAAATTTTGATATTGAGTAATGAGAAAAATTTAATGTCCCAATGGAAAAGTGTAAGAGATTGGATAACCCAATGAATTTGATTGGTTAAAATAATAATTGGACACAAATTTTGATAGAATACTAAATTATTTATGTGATAATATAAAAGGAAATGTAAAGAACATTTTAAAATACCCAAAAAGGAAAACGTAAAAAACAAAAAGAGACATAGACAATACGGAGTAGTTCTCAACAAAATATTCATCCATCTGGAACTAAAAACAAAATGGAAACTTTGACAATTCATTCACTCAAAATAACAAAAACACAAAAAGAGTTGGTTGTACTCTTCTACTCTTGCCTCAGATTCATTGCCTAGTTGGACGTCAACCAATTTGGAATTTGGAACAGGCCAGAAAATCTTGATATACTAAAGAGGCAAATAATCACTAGTAGTAATACTACCATCTAGGGGTGTCAAATCGGATCAACGGATCGGGTTTGGGTCGGACTCATCGGATTCGGATTGAAACGGATCGGATTGGAACGGATTATTTTGGTTAACGGGTCGGATCGGATCGGATTGAAAACTTAACGGATCGGATTGGGTCGGATTATTTATTCACGGGTTCATATCGGATCGGGTTGTAAACGGGTCGGATTGTAGTCGGTTCGGATCGAATCGGATCGGATTGGAATATGACGGATTGTTAACGGGTTTAGTCGGACTGAAACGGGTTCGGGTTCATGTCGGTCGGATTTATATCGGATCGGATTCATATCGGATCGGATTCATATCGGATCGGATTCGTATCGGATCGGATTCGTATCGGATCGGATTCATATCGGATCGGCTTCATCGGTAACAGACTAAAACGGGTCGGATTGAAACAAACTTAGCCTGGTTAAATTGGATTCAGTTTTATATTGGTTCTGGTAATTATCGGATCGGGTTATTCGGTAACGGGTTGAAATTATGGTCGGGTCCATTCGGTTCCAAATTATATATTATATATCGATGACTTAAATAGGGGACGAAATCGATAACTAACTTTTAAAAGTAATAAGAATTTAAGATTAGTAATATAAGTTATTGAGTATATTGTATAACTTGGTTTAATACTACCTCCATTCCTGAAAGTTCTTTACGTCTTGGAATATGTATACAAAGTATGAAAATTTGTCCGTACATTCTCACTATTATATACATCAAAATGTTATCATGTAAGATCTTGTTATATTGGTCTCGATATATATTTTCAGAACATCAAGTTTTTATAATTTTTCATATACGAAATTGGATATCTTATGGATTGATGATGATAACCATATGTACGACTTACTCCATACAATAAACTTTGTAAGACTATATCTAAATAATTATATAACTATATGGTTATCAAACGATAATTACAAAGTAAATAACTTTATAAGCTACAACTATATACTTATTTTATAAGATTATAAGTTTACAAATATATAATTTTATCACATTGTAAATATAGAGTCAATTAAGTTTATAATGATTACAAGTCTAACAATAGTAGTTCTATAATATTGTAAGTCCGTAACATAAGCTCTATAATACTGTAACGATTATAATTTATAAAGATTAATGATGATTACTCTAACAAATTAATAACCGACAATGATGATCATATATAGTTTTGAACTTTTAACTAAAACAACACAAGAATGTAACTACAAGGATATACATCTGTAACCGTTTACGGAATGAGTAATTGTACAACACTATAAGTTTATAAATATCTAGTTCTATAAGACTATGTTTATAAGTCTATAACTATACAATAATACACCTCGATCTATTGAAAATATAACTTTTAAATAACAATAAAATAAGTTTAAGGCTGCGTTCTATTCACTTATTTTTCCTGAACTTATCTTATCTGAACTTATCTGAACTTAACTGAACTTATCTGAACTTATCTGAACAGAACATGGCCTAAATGACAACACGTTCACTTACTTATTCGGGTTATAAATAAAATTAAGACAAGGGATGGTTGAGACGGGATTCGATATTTTTGAACCACGAAACACTCTGTATACATTTTGGTTGTAGGTGTAACCAACCCCCTAATATGAATCAGCAACTTAAACCATAACCATAATCCACGAGTATGATACACGGGTTATTAATTCTCGAACGACGACAATCTGAAACATTCAAACATCAGTCGTTGGATTACCCGTGTTTATTTTCATAATAGTAATAATAATAATAATATATAACTATAACCCATATTATACTAGTAATAATTTTAAAAAAATTAACAAAAATAATAATAGAAATAATAATATTAATATAAAGAATCCAACGGTTATTGACTCCAATGGTTAGATTAACGGTAAAAAATAAAAAAATAAAAAAAATAAAAAATAAATAAAAAATACTAACGGTTATAAATTAGATACATCAATGCAAGAGTCTAACCTAAAAGCCCAAATAACATCTATCCCACCACTCTCAGCCTCTCCTATAAATACCCCTTTATAACAAAGTATGATAAAACCCTAACCAAGCGCCGCTAATTAGAGCTCTTTATCTCTCTCCACACTCACTCACTGCTCACTTCACTCTCTCTCTCACCCCTCCATGGATATAGTTTTTCGATTCTGAGAAGCATTGATTTTGGGTGGAGTTCGACTTTCAGGCGCCGTCCAGTCATCTTTCAGTTACATCACCCCTTCTTCCGCCGTCTCTCAGGTCTGGCCGGCTTAACTTCCTATATTTTTATGATTTGATTTCTGTTGAATTGACTTGATATTGAATTTTCGGTTAGTATAATTGGTGTTTGGACTGACCCAATCTGATATGAGGTTGTATTACGTATTTGGTTGTTTTTGTTAGTGTAACCGTGTTTATCTCTTGCTCACAATGGTCACACCCTTTCATCTCAGTACACCCAATTCTTTTTTGACAGGAAAATGTAACTTACTTTCTTAACTTACAGCTCTAACTCTAATAAAACAAACTATGATTGATTTTCTTACTTGCCTTTTATATTTGGTTGTCTATTTTTTTCTTTGAAAGAAGCATCTTAAGCTATTTGCGGTGCTGCTTGTTCGTAATTGTATAGTTGAATTGGTGTGCACATGTATGTAGAGAGAGCCGAGAGGCAGAATATGTTAAATGTATATTGATGTATGAATTATTATAGTACTGATGCTGGTAGTATTAGGTAGTTAGATGCAAATGGTATGCGCTGCAGTTGGATTAATGTGTGTAGTTTATGGTTTTAAAGAGGTTAAATTCAGTTGATGTTGGCAATTATTTTATTCATGTCAGGTTTTGTATTTAATTATTTAATTTTGTTTTTTTTGCAGTCATGGACACACATTCAACTGCAGAAACTCTACTACCTCCAACCATGGAATCCGAAACGGTTGTGGAGGGACATGAGGACCAAGTCACGTCTTTTCCTTTAGTAAGTGGGGTAAAACGTAAACGAACAGCTGAGGTTTGGAAACATTATACATTTTTTAAGAATATGGTAGATGGTAAAATGGTTGATTTTGTTCGATGCAATTACTGTGGTAAGGAATATAGTGCAAAAGGTTCACAAGGTACCACTACCCCTACTAATCATATTAAAGTTTGTCCTCGTTTTTCACAACTGGAGATTACTTCTCCTGCTGCCTTTGACCAACAGATATTTTTGAGATTGTTTGCTAATGCTATAATTTGTCATGCATATCCTTTGACAATAGTAGAACATGAACATATGAGGATATTGCTTTCTTATCTCCAACCACTTGTTCGGCATATCACTAGAAATACTATTCTTAAACACTGCATTAGAGAGCATGATATGTACAAGGCTAATTTGCAGAAGGTTTTGCAAAATCTTCCTGGTAAAGTTAGCTTTACATGTGATTTATGGACTGCATGTACTAGTCGTGGTTATTTAACATTGACAGCTCATTATATTGATGATAGTTGGACTCTTAGTTCTAAAATTTTGAATTTTAGATATTGTGAGCCTCCTCATACAGGCTTTGCTGTTGAAAAGTTTGTATTAAATCTCATTAAAGAATGGAATCTTGAAGGTAAGGCTTTATGTATGACTGTTGATAATGCACGAAGTATGGATGTTATGGTTCGTAAACTTCAGGCTGATTTATGTGTGTCTTCTTCTCTCCCTTGTGATGATAGGTTTTTTCACGTTCGTTGTTGTGCTCATATATTGAATTTAATTGTTCAAAGAGGTTTGAAAGAGGTTGATGAATCTGTAAGTAAGCTTCGTGAAGTTGTTAAATTCATTGATGGTTCTGACTCTAGGCTTTGTCAGTTTGAGCGAGCCGTTTCTGATGCTAATACTGTTTTTAAGGGAAAGTTATGTCTTGATGTTGTAACTCGATGGAATGCAACTTTTTTAATGCTTCGTAAAGCTTTAGAAGCTAAAGATGCGTTGATTTTATATGCTCAAAATTATTTGCCGATTGATTATCACCTTTCTGCTAGTGAATGGCTAATTATTAATGATGTGTATGTTTTTCTCAAACCGTTTTATGATATCACTGTTATGTTTTCTGGTTCTGAATATCCCACTGCAAACTTATACTTTGAGAATGTTTTTTGTATTGAGTACAATCTAAAAGAAGCCCATAAAAACCCTATACTTGCATTCATGGCTGAGGAAATGCTTGTAAAGTTTGAAGAGTATTGGGATGAATATTCTTTGATTCTTTCAGTTGCTGTTGTACTTGACCCTCGATATAAACTTCAACGTGTAAGAAAAGCATTTGATCGTTTGTATGTTGAAAGTGCAAGTGAGGAAAAGACGAAAAAGGTAAAGGATGCTCTTTATGATATTTACAAACATTATCATTCTCAACGGTCTGTTTCCAGTTTTAATTCTCGAAACGGTGCAACCCTTCGAAATGACAATCCTTATCAATCAGAGGGATCAAGGGTAAGTATTTATTATTTATAGTGTGTTATCTGATGTTGCTTTATAGTTAATTATTTTATTTTTAATATTATTTATTATTTTATGTCCTTAGTTGCTTGGGGATAGTGACAATGAGGATGAGGAAAGAGCTCCATTTGCTGATCTTGAAGCATACTTGAACACACCCCGTAGTCGAACGGTTGAAGGGGAGAAGTTTGATGTTCTAGAATTTTGGAAAAGTAACATGTCAATTTTTCCGGTCTTAGCAGCTCTAGCAAGAGATATTTTAGCAATTCCCATAACTTCTGTTGCTTCCGAATCAGCTTTTAGTATGGGAGGTCGTATTGTGACCAAGTATAGGGGGGCTTTGTTGCCGAAACATATTGAGGTTATGGTTACTTCACAGAATTGGAGTCGTGGTTATGGGGCTGATGTTGATGAAGATGTTCTTGCTGTTGGTAAAGAGATGGAATCTGAAAGTACATCATCGACTTAAGCGTTTCTTTTGGGAGCCCATTTGAGATTCCTAACCTTGCGGTTCTGGTTGTTTTGCTGCTCTGCTTCTGCTTCTGCTGGTCTGTGTTGATTAATGTAGGGGAATGAAAATCCAAGTAGCTTTTAATTTATTTGTATGTGTTGATTAATGGTGTAATATTAATGTGAATTTGCTATTTGGAATATTGAATTGGAATTTTCAAGAAAATATAGTTTTCAAGAAAAACATGAACTCTCACTTCTATTTGAACTCTCAGTTGCATGCTTCCCTTTCTCTTTTGTACTCAAAATTTGTGAAAACAACCATATGTATACATTGTATTACTTTTCAACATTTAATAAAATTATCTTTCTGGAATTTAGTTATAGTTTTAATTAGCTTCAGTTTTTTTTCATTATGTTCAAACAAGTTCGTCGAGTAATTAGGTTCTATAAATTTTTCATCTATTATCTAAAGATTTCAATATTGAATGAACCTTACCAAATGGAGTGTCATTTGAATAAAATGAAGCTGGAATGGAATAACAAAGCTCATTATATATTGAGGCTGGCTGGAGATTAAGTATTTAAGAGTAAACCTGACTTTTTTTTTATTTACCAGTAATACTCGAAACCTATTACTTCCAGATTTAACAGACCCAGAAATAAAGCTTCTTAGGTCCTGCAGTTTTTGTGATAATATACGTACGCTTAACATAAACATATATATACTACATACTTCGCAAGAATAAGATGGAATAACAAAGTACATTGTACACCTTTTCTCTCACCTGTGGCTTGCAACCATACTTAACAACGGTCCAGGCGCGGATTCAGAAATTTGCAAATGGGGGTCAAAAAAATTAAATAAAATGGGAAAGAAATAGGAGTGTATACTCCGATTTTTGATACTTTGAAGGAGATTTATTTTATTACGATTGTAGGCATGTAGTTGTGAGTTGTGACTTGTGAGTTTGTGATGGACAAAACAGAATGTGACTTCTTGTCCCGTGGGCAATTGACCGAGAGTTTCTGACTTTTTTTTGTATAATTTTTATCATTAAAAACTATTTTATTAAAAATGAAAAATATTTTATTATATTTATATAAAAAGAAAATTAGGTGGTTTGGAAGGTCCTTAAACATAACAAAAAAATGGGGAATCACTTCAATTGAATTAGGATCAGCTACTAGATTTGAGCACTGCTAAACAAGAAATATAGAATGAAAAGAACCCTAATACCCAAAAATTATCCTTGAATAACTAGAAAATTCTAGCAACGAAAATTGGTTTGCATTAAACGTGTCTTGGGTTGGAATTGGTTCGGATTAAACGGGTCACAGATTAAAGACAGATCGGATTAAAAACGGAACGAATTAAACGGGTCACGGGTTGAAACGGGTCGGATTAAACGGGTTGCGGATTAAAAACGGATCGGATTATACGGGTCACGGGTTGAAACGGGTCGGATTAAACGGGTCACGGATTAAAAACGGATCGGATTAAACGGATATTCCTCGGGTTGGAACGGATTCGGATTGAAACGGATCAGATTATAAACGGGTTTCGGATCGCTTCGGATCGGATTAAATGGATCCGGATTGTCACGGATCGGTCTGTTAACGGATTCGGATCTTAATCGGATCAATACTAACGGGTTGGGTCGGATTCGGGTTGAATATAATCGGATCGGATCGGATTTCGGATTTCAACTCACGGGTTCTAAACGGTTCGGATTCTAAACGGTCGGACAAACCCATCGAGTTCACTGGGTCGGATTGAAAATTGACACCCCTGGCATCTTCCAAGGTATAGAGTCCAAGGGACACAATCATAGTGGTCACAATCTTCTTCATCACTACAACAAGATTAAACCCAGCAAACCCTTCTTGGGTGAAAATATGCAATTCCCTTTACCCTAATCTATATCTTTTACTGATAAAGAGAATGTAACATAGTTTACTCAGAAAAGAACACTTGGTCTCCCAAACTTGTCACCGGCTACCAGAAGTGGTTAATTTCACCGTTAGATGAACTTGAATAACCCAAAATGAATACCTTAAGCTCAAGCCGCTTTCCCACCTCACTGTCATCCTGGACAATTTCTTCTCCGTCCTCAATCCTCATCATATAAAGAAGAGGTGTTAATGTGAATGACTTTGTTAACTAGATATAATATCCCACATGATTCCACCAGGTAATTGAACACCCCAATACTTTTTTCTGCTTTAAAATGAGACTTAATAATCTCCTTCACCTGAAATGTCATTGGATCAATAGATATCAGCTTACCTTTGAAATCAACAGCATAATTAAAATCTTCCCTCATAAGAAATTATATCACCAAAACCATGGCCCTTGTGGATGTTGTTAACCCAATCCTCTGTTCCAGATTTAAAGAGTGACAATTCTCCAGAAAATCCAAGAACGAAAAGAGAGAAATCTCCAAATTTTGGGAACGGGAGAATGACCATCATGATCTTAACCTCCAATTGTCCAAGTAAGCCATAGACTTTGATTACATTGTTAATATTATGGCTATGGAAGCTGTATGATCTAGTAACTTCGAGAGATTCTAAAGTCCAATAAATTTACCGTCGTGGCAATCCCTGAATTTCATCGAAACGACAGAGTGGATTCTGGATTTTCCATTTGTTAGCAGGGTGTAAAATTTCCTCAACACGGGTGAGCCAGGGACTAGCAGTCTGTGGTGAAGAAATGAGGTAAAAAATACTCTACTTTACAAATCCACTGTCACTTTGGTCGCTGAAAAAGGGGAAAGGGGGCATGATATAGAGGGGGTGTTTGAGGAGACAGAGAGGAACGCCATGAGGTGCAGACGCCACAGAGCCGACGATGATCTGTTTCTGTGTCTTTTAGGCGTTGGAGGACTATAAAAAGAATGTCACGCTCCAGTCTCTTAGTGGTTTGGGTTGATCATCCATTTTTGGCTGATTTGTTATTTTGAAGGGTGATGGATAGAATTGCAAAGTTGGGATGATTCAGAGTAGTAGACTAGCAGTGCTTTCTTAGGTTGGACCAAATACAATCAACTGTTTTGGGAACATCAATAGACAAGGAGACTTTTTAACCTTCCAAATTCCGAAATCATAATCATAATCATAATCATAATCATAATTGGAAATGGTAAACAAGATGATATTATGGACATGATTGTTAAGCCCCTTAGCATCAATGACATAGACATTCTTCGTCTCAGAGCTGTCTGTTCTTGGTGGCTTTGTTCCATTCCTCCCTCCAAAAATTCCCCTTTCTGGATTTTGTTTATCAGTTCCCTCCCTTTGAAGTTTGAACTCACACAAAAGACTATACTTGTTATTTCCCCTTTGGATAACGATGCCAACAAAGTTTCTGCCGTTATCCCTCGGATGATCCAAGTTGAGGAAACTGGCCCTAAGAAATTGTCATTGATTGATCCCTTTATATTCCAACCTGAATCTTTCTTCCCCAAATGTAGGGTTGATTTGCCTGATGACCATATTAATCTGTTGGATTACAAAGTTGGTGTACTAAACCGATCTTATTACGTACACTGGTTTATATTTCAATTATCATGTGACATATTGTCCAAGAGTCATTGTGGTAACAGACGACATTATTGTGGCTGTTGAACACTCTATGGTGTTTGTTCGATCTGTTTGGTAATGGATTGTTTGTAGTGTGGAAACATAGAACAAATGAATAGGAGAAGAACAAAATTTATGAGTTTGAAAATTGTGGACACGTCATGGCAACTTGCAAGGCGGAGAACGCACCATGCACACCTGAGTTTAAATGGAATTGTGGGATCGAGGTGTTACATGACAGAGTGGAATGGGCATTTGTATCTAGTGACTTGCTGTTTTACTAGGGAGCTTCCTCAGCTGAAAATTCGGTCTCTGTATGTTTGTGTCCTGAATGATGAATGATGAGAATGCATCCTGGGACCGTACCTATATATGATTTGGATGGAGGAGTTTTCTTTGTAGTTAGTGGTGATACTTTATTTTCTGTTTTGGCAATGTTCTATATTTTGACAGTGTTCTAGTACGTGCCCAAATCATATCTGGTGTTAGAGTATATTTTTCTGTTGTTTACGATTTGCTTCACGACAAAGATGATGTTAACAAGGAATTCGAAGCTGAATCATGCACCACTTTGACCTCCCCACCACTGGGATATGTAGCTGAACGGAGTTTGCTTGACGGAGTCGGACTTGGTATACCCATGCCTCAAACCCCAGTAGCATAATACTGTATGATTTTAAGCAACCCCCTTGTATTTTATGGCTTTCATCTCCACCGTCTACTTTGTCATTAGTTTTCAGATTTTTAGTTTTTCCTTATTACTGTTGAATCTTTATTCATTTCCAACACCTCGTTTTTTTTAGGGTGATGATAAAGGTTGTAAGTTGCCACAACATTTAATTGTCACAATCTTTCGTGTCGAAGTTTAATTGGTACATATAGACGCCACGTAGGCTATGCGTCATTGCAATATTTTTACTATCAATGCAATATTTTTACTATGAAAATATGTATATAAGATAACCGATATAAATAAAGAAACAAATTAGAGTATTAAGATTTTCCTACCTTTTTTTTAAAATATGTATAATAGTTTATATAAGTTAAATATTTTAATTTCCAATTTGAATCATAACACGTAAGAATGTCATGTCATCATTGTGACACATTTCGTTTTTTTTATTTGTTTCGTCCAAAAAGGACATTTATTTTCAAGTAAAAGTAACATTTTTGAAGCAAGGTGGACCAGGTCCCTCAATTTTTTTTTTTTTTTTTTTTAATAGGTAAGAAGAAGGGACCCTAACTGAACCAGCACCTAGCACAGGTTACCAGCCCAGCTCCGCAAGTCAACGCTTGAGCCACTCCCAAGCATTTCGCAGTTGATGGGGTTCGAACTTTGGAAGTCACAAGGTGAGTTCCCCACCAACTCCACCAACTTATGTTGGTTCCAGGTCCCTCAATTGTGTTAGTCTAATTAGTTGTGTTTGTGGCCGAGTTCAAAAATTGTACACGAACCAAGGGCAGGGCGGGAGTCCAACACCAGTGCAGAAGTGCAGATTATCTAGTTAAACACGATATATAGATATAAGCATCACTTGAGTAGTTGAGTTAAAGGTGTGGTTAACACACTTGAAAATTAGATCGAGGTCTTTTAAGAGGTGAAAATTTTAAAATATTGGTCCTAAACGAATGCTTAACTACAAGATTTGGGCAAAAGATGGAGATATGGTGACCAGCATTGAGTGTTGTCTATTCTAGTGCCAAAGGTTTTTAAAATTAGGCATAAGCACTAGCTGTGAAAAGGGGGAATTCATGTTGTGAAAATGATAGAGGTCGCAACATGCGACCTTTAAGCCGTGTCACAATGATGACATGACATGCTTATGTGTCATTATTTAAATTGGAATTTTAAATATTTAACTTATATATCTTATTATACATGTTTAAAATAAAGGTAGGAAAATCTTAGTATTCTGATTTGTTTCTTTATTTATATCGATTACCTTATTTACATATTTTCATAGTAAAATTTTGCATTGATTAGTAAAAT
This sequence comes from Spinacia oleracea, assembly GCF_020520425.1. Lineage (NCBI taxonomy): Eukaryota > Viridiplantae > Streptophyta > Magnoliopsida > Caryophyllales > Amaranthaceae > Spinacia > Spinacia oleracea. Next base: position 135,222,439 of record NC_079490.1, on the reverse strand, counting down.
TATTATGATGACTCATAGCCTACGTGGCGCCTATATGTACCAATTAAACTCCGACACGTAAGATTGCGACAACTAAATGTTGTCGCAACTTGCGACCTTTATCATCACCCTTCATGTTGAACTAAGCAGATTTAATCACAGTTCGATTCACCAAAACTACGGTACTACCGTTATACGTTTAGTTTATAGAAAGATCTTGTAATGCCTCCGGTGTACAATAAAACTATTGTGCATCGAATAATGTTTAAACAATCTTGGGGTACCTTTTAACCAAGTTAAGGTAAAGGTTGAGGTTTAACTTTTTGGATTTTTCACCTTTTAGGACTCCAACTTTTTTCTTTTACCTTTTGAGACCTCAATTCTATTTTACGGTAAAGCTAACCATAGTTTAACAAACCGTTAACCATACTAACATTCAAATAATGAGCTAAGCAAAAGGTTAGGGTTAAACCTTTTTATTTTTTCACCTTTCAGGACCTGAATTTTTTTTCCAACATTTTGGGACATCTTTCCCATACACCTTTTATACAGTTAAAACTATATACGGAGTAGTATTCTTCTTCAAACATCATAGATAATCTTCTCTCGTTTATAAGACCTTTAATAGTTGGAACTTAACTTACATAATCCAATAACAACTGATTTGAGTATGTTATAGAACATTTTAGTTTGAAAATTGCTGATGAGTTTTGATCAAGTTAAGACTTAAGCATAAATAATTTTAGACCATGGTCATTTAAGGGCATCAATCCAATGGTCAATTATGGGTATCAATCCAGTTGTCTAAGAAAAAAAACACAAACTAGTACGATCTATACTTAACTTGTGATCAAAATCTTAATTCATTTAAAATTAACATATTTTCATTATTTCTACATTTTTTTTGACGTTATTAATATTCTTCAAACAAACCATAAATAATTGTGGGGTTATACATTAATGGCGGATCTTCCTTATTTTTAGTTTGAGTATAATTATATAAGATTTCACACTATATTGCTTAACTCTTCTACTGTCCTCCTCGTAAAAATATTTAAGATCCAACATTGTATACCATTACTGACTCCGTAGATAAAACAAGAAATTGTGAATAATTATTTGTCTCTTTACTCTATGGATTGTCTAATGCTCAAATTATATATATATATATATATATATATATATATATATATATATATATATATATATATATATATATATATATATATATATATATATATATATATATATATATATATATATATATATATACACACAATCTAGGATCTGGTGAGAACCACCCTTAAGATGAGAACTGAGAATAAGCCCTCATATCAGTTCAATCGACGACCCTCATCTCGCCCGACCAATACAAAATAATAAAGGGTAAATTGGTAATTTGCTCGATTTGAATGACATCCCCTCTTTCCTCGATTTTCAGTTTTCTTTCGCTCTCCTTCTGCAAATCTTCTCGCCCGACTTCATCTTCTTCAATTTATTCAATTTTCGCTGTTCTTGCAATTTTATAGCTCTCAATTCGCTCAGGTATTGATTGAACTTCAGTTATTAATTTGTTCGATTTTTTGGATTTAAGTTCTGATTATCGCAATTTGGTCGATGCTTTCTAAATTTGGGGTTTCAAATTTTGATTTTTTAGGATTTCAGTTTTTAGGGCTTTAATCTATTCTTTCTTGTTTTTTTTACATGTGTTTGTTTTTTATTTTAGAAGATTTATGGTAAAATTTGAATGACATAATAATATGAAGTAGTTTATTAAGTTGTTATTTCAGTTTTACAAGGTTGAGATGAGAAGAATGGAGTTTGACTTGTTATTTTTACATTCTCCTATGTTATGATTGTTTACTTTCTTAGGTTGTATTGTTTACTTTTCCGAGATTTTTAGAAGTTTGGAGTTTCTCTTGCAATCCTCTCGTCTATGAGAAGTAAAAGCTCAATTCAGAAGTGACGGTTGCGCTTAAGAGGGTTCGAAGCAGGAACCTCTCCTTCGTCTCGACGCTATGGCAAGGCCTCGCAAGCACAACCAATCATCTCAGAAAGGGAAGAAGACAGGACAAGCTCCTTCCTCACACAGACCAAATACGCGTGCGACTACTAAAGAACTATTGAACTCATCAATGGAGGTTGAAGATATCGATTCTGGAAAAAGTGATGTTGAATACCCAGACTCAGACCCAGATGATTTGATTCTTTCACCCAAAACGACGCTAAGAGACTTACATCATCAATCTCAAGTGCGTGATGACTTCAATGCCTGGATTAATGGCCTTCAATCAGGTAATGATGTTTGAACCCATTTTCGGTCCAAAATGGCGGAAATGATAACAGAGTAATTTCTCCTGCTATCCCTTGCAATATTGCTCAATCTGATGATATGTGTGAAAATTTGGATAAACCCCCCTGTTTGTATTGATTTTGATGATATTGCAGAGGAAATCAGTTTTTGGGAATCTACTGTAATTTGTTACGGAGTATGTTTTAGGAGCTAACCCACCACAACATGTCATGGAAGGTTTCTTTCATAGAATTTTGGGGGAAAATGGGGGTTGACAAGGTCTCACTTGTTGGAAAGGGGATCTTCTTGGTTAGGTTTACTACAATTGATAATTGTAGTAAGGTTTTACAGGGGAATGCCCAGTTTTTTGACTCAAAGCCTTTGATCATTAAACAATGGTCTCCTGATACTAACTTTGCTAAAGAACTTGTGACAACTCTTCCCATATGGATCAAATTACCAGCTCTAGATGTAAAATACTGGGGTGAGAAGAGCTTAAATAAGATTGCTGGTCAGATTGGCCAAGTGATTAGAGTAGACCAGGCTACCCTTAATAGGGATAAGCTTATGTTTGCAAAAGTTTTGGTTGAGGTGCAGCTAGACCAATCTTTCCCCACCACCATCCAGTTTGTGAATGAAAAAGGTGTATTAACGGATCAACAGGTGACTTATGATTGGCTTCCTATAACCTGTTCAAAGTGTAAGGGCATGGGTCATGTTGCTAGCACTTGCACTATCCACACCAAACAGCCTACCAAAAAGAAGATGTGGGTTCCTAAGCAACCAGTTATTCCTAAACCTTCACCCCCACTAACTATGGCCACTACTGAAACAATTGTTGTTCATGATGATGCTACTGATACTCATGATGAAGGGTTCATTCAGGCCACAAGTTTCAGTTGGCAGAAGTGCCAAGAACCAAGACCAGTTCAGACCAGGAACAACTTTGCAGCTTTACATGAACTGAACAATGTGACTTCTGAAGTGATGGAAGGGGGTGGTTCATTAGGCCAGAGGTGAGATTCCCTTTGCCTAATGGATAGTATCCTTTGTTGGAATGTGAGGGGGCTGAACAAGGTTGATAAACAAAATAAGGTGAAGAAGTTCCTTCTCTATCACCAAATAAAGTTGTCTAGTCTCCTAGAAACAAGGGTTAGAGGTCCTAAGTTGGGTTCTCTATACCTTAACATGTGTCCTGGGTGGTGTTTCACCACTAATATTAGCCAACACAAGAATGGAAGAATCATATTAGGTTTGGATCCAGATGCTTTTGATGTGGATATTATCTTTATGAGTCCCCAAATGATACATTGTCATGTTACTGCAAAACCCACTGGCAATAGTTTTTTCTGTACTTTCATATATGGCCATTCAGACAAAAAGGGGAGGGAGTTATTGTGGCAGGAGTTGTGTTCTCTTGCAAACTTGATCTCCTTAGCCTGGGTGATCATGGGTGACTTTAATGCCCTCATGGAAATTGAAGACAGGATTGGTTCAGCTGTCATAATGGCTGAAATACAACCAATGAGGTCTTGTATGGCAAATTGTCAACTCAATCAAGTCAAGACTGTGGGGAGACACTTCACTTGGACTAAAAAATAAGATGGTCCAGCTAGGGTTTTCACCAGAATTGATAGAGTTCTTGCCAATAGTCAATGGCAAGACATGTTCCCAACTACAGAAGCTGCTTACTTACCAGAAGGAGAGCTTGATCACTTCCCAATGATTATGAGTTGCTAAAAAACTGTTCAACAGAAGAAACCATCCATGTTCTACAATATGTGGATCAATTCTGAGTGTTTCCTTCCTTGAGTTGAGACAATCTGGAGCAAACCTATACATGGCTGCCATATGTTTCTGCAGAGGCTAAAATGGATCAAAGCTGACTTGAAGCTTTTGAATAAAACATGATATAACTCAGTTGAAGCTACTAACATCAAGACCCACTCTGATCTTCTTATGGCTCAGAATGCCCTTCATGCAACACCTGGTGATAGTCATCTAGCTACTGTGGAAAAGGAAACCAATGAAGCTTATCACAGGGCACATCAGAATTACCTCTCTTATCTTCATCAAACAACCAAGCTCAAGTGGCCTGAGTTGGGGGAGAGAACTCTAGACTATTTCATTTAAGCATAAAACAAAGAAGAAAACATAACAAAATCAATTCTATTCATGACCAAGCAGGGGTTTGGATCCAAACCAGTGATGGGGTCCAGCAAGCATTCATTCAGTTTTACACCTCACTTTTTGTTTTTTGTTTTTTAAGAACTTAAACCTTTTTCGACTGAGTATTTAGATGTGTAAGACAATGTTATTTGCAATTATATCTACTTCACTTACTGAAGTATGATAATTTATTTTCCCGTTATAGAAAATTGACTTTTCAGTATATGCATTAATGAGTTTCATACCCAATATTTAATACTTGTATATTTTATTTTACGTGTCAAAAAAGTTAGTCGGTACCAATATTATTTGTACTTATGTTCGAGCATTTTTTTTTTTTTTTTGAGGGAATGTTCGAGCATTTGAGTTCATCTTTTTTTTTTAAATAAAAATATATCAGATTGGACTGAATACTCAAGAAATTTTATAAGCACCGAATTGGATCATATTCGAACTCAAATATCCTAGTCCAAAAAATTTAAAATTAAACTTGGACTTTACAATGTCCAAGCCAGTCCATCCAATTTACGGTCCTCGATCTTGCCCGCCTACTTGACTTAAAACGGCCCACTTCATTTGCCAATAATTTTTCATGAGAATCCTAAAAACAATTCTCTTTCCATTTCGCTTAGATTTGGAGCAACAATGTCGGCGCTTCCGACTGAAATAATCGCCGAAATTCTCTCAAAATTGCCTGTAAAATCACTTCTCCGCTTTCTATGCGTCTGCAAATCTTGGAAATCGTTGATTAAAAGCCCCACTTTTGTCAAAATCCACCTCAATCAAACCCTAATTTGCAACTCCGATCGTCATCTCCTCCTCTCCTATTACTCTCTTCACTCTGCCGAGCTCGACCTCCACCATAATCGCCTCTCTTTCTCGGAGCTCAACCACCCTCTCAACCCCCTTAAAGGTGTCAGATTGGTTGGTTCTTGCAATGGCGTCCTCTGCATCTCCGACAATTCCTTTAATGACATCATCTTATACAATCCTCTTACAAAATCACATCGTAAGCTTCCCTCCAATCAATTTCCAAGCCCTAAACTTCATATGAATGTGTTTGGGTTTGGATACGACGGCAAGACCGACGATTACAAGGTACTGAAGATGGTTCAGGGCTTTGAAGAGAATTTCAATAGTGAAGCTCAAGTGTATAGCCTAAACAACAATTCATGGAAATCTGTTCAATGTATCAAAGGTATCCCGTTCTTTCTCTACTATGCTGATTGCAGTGATGTTATTGTTAACGAGGCTTTACATTACCTTGTTACCAAGGAATTTGAGTCGTGGCAATGTACACTCATATCTAGTTTTAATCTTAGGACTGAGAGTTTCTCGCTTATTAAAAGCCCTGATTACGATGAAAAGTATAATAGTTTAGTGTTGGATGTGGCTGAATTGGATGGGTGTTTGTGTTTGATGGTCAATTATAATAAGACTTCTAATTGTGTTCATACTCTAGAGATATTTGAACGTGCTGATTTATGGGTGATGAAGGAGTATGGGGACGAAGAGTCTTGGATGAAATTGTGTAGTATTCGCCAATTGGAGAGTATTAGTGGTTGCATACAATTGAGACCTGTTGTTTATTCCAAAGATGGGAGACGAATTTTGTTAGAGATTAACAATTGTAAGTTTGGTTGGTATGATTTGGAGTCGGAAACAGTTGAGATATTTGCAGCTCATGGGTTGCCAAATAGACCTTTCGAAACAAGTTTCTTCATGGGAAGCCTTATTTCTTTTGAAGAATAAAGAGAAGCAGCATACTGAAGCTGAAAGGGAGCTTTGCAAAGGAAGAGCAAAAAGAAGTAAGCAGGGATTTCACATTGCATATATATTGCGTTCCTTTCTTTGCTGTTATGCATGTTTTATTGTAATAGAAAAAATTGGATCATTATTCGTTGCTGTTATGCTTGTAGTTTACTCTATCCTGTTCTGTGACTATTGTCATTTGTGGTTAAAAAGGCCTAACAAATGGGGAAGTTCTAAACGAGTAAACGGTTCATTATTGATGCTTGGATTGCTTGTCAGGATGCTAGTGAATTAGGGATAGGATGTCTGTAAATCTTAGCTCGGTGAAAGTCGTAGGTATTTGGAGAATCCTGTTTAGGGTAGTTGGTAACATATTGTGTGTATATTTGAAATTTTGAATTGCTTTTATCAGGTTTATATTAACTCATTTTTTGTGATATAAGTATGTTATATTTTATGTTTGAAGTCTGGAAAGAAGATGCCTTTACCAATATAGACCTTACCTCACATAAGTAGAGATTTTTATTTTGAATGTTACCAATGTAGCCCTTAGTAATTCAGCATCTGTTTGTGAGATATGGAAGGACCGTATCTTATGCAATGGAGATATAATGCACTCTCTGTAGCTATCCATTCTTTTCTTCAGGATTGATTTTGATAGTTTTCTTTCTATGAACATATGACTTGTGATGTGAGTATGGAAGTCATATTGTATTGATTTAAATTTTTTGGTTGCATTACCTTGTCCAATTTATTTTTTCTAAAAAGATAATTTTAAGTTACACTGAAGTAGATTAAGTTACAGACCATATCCAGAGGTAAGTGACAAAGCAACTAGTTATTTAACTAGCTAAATCAACAAAAAATTGTGGATTAAGCCTTGGACATAACAATTGAACAAATGATCTAGATATGAAAGAGTATAACCAAGCCACTGAAATCTTTCCTTTCAATTAAATTTGACACCCTGAATGTTGATTCCCTAACTTCCCCACAAATAAAAGCAGTATTTATTTAATCAGTTGCTTGTTTAAAGTCAAAGATAACATCACATCACATCACATGTCTATATATTGGTTGCCTTCATTTTTCAGAAACTCTATTATGTCCCTATTGCCTCTATCACTCTGCATCTAGACTTGAGGATGAATGTACACTGTTTGTTAAAATCCAGTGATCAAGCAAGATTAATGGTCTCGGATAACACCAGCCACCAGGTATAGGTTATACCGCATAACAATCGTCTTGGACCTAGGCTCAGTACTAGCATGGAGGATGTTAAGGTGGAGGTTGGTGGGATTTAGAATATAGACAAATTCAGAATAACACATGCACAAACACTAGTTTAGAATATAGAAGCTCTTGTTTGACTAATCGGCCTATTCATTTTAAGAAGATTTTTTATTATTATTGTCCATAATACTATACTGCTCTTGCTGATATTGAAGAGCTTGTCTTTGTGCTGTGTAGGGATTTTGCATTGTTAAAGCTAAAAAATCATTCAGCTTACATATTGTTTTTGAAGAGACCTTTGGTTGAGGTCGTTGGGGAAGCCAGGAGCACTGCTTGATGATTTGAACATGAAGACTGCTGGAGGTAATTCTATGGTAGCTATCTTTTGTTGTGTATTTGTTAATGAATCAAAGATATCCAAGCTGTACTTCCTTATTCTTATCACAATGCTAATGAATCAACAGCTTACCGAAGTTTCTGGTGTCTAATTGTATGTTAGATTTATTTTGACTATAAGGAAATTTATGTTTTGGTACGACTTGTATGTAAGATAAGATAAACTAGGAAAATCTGTTTTCCTTCTGGCAGCACCAAAAAGAAGTAAGACGCATAAGCTGCTGTTTTCTCTTTCATTCTGCGAAGCTTAATTACTGCTGAACCCAAACCCATTCTTTTTCTCTCTACTTCATTAATTTTCCTTTAGTTACTGTTTAGTGTTTACACTATTTCCCCTTTCACCCACCAATTCACAATTATCAACTTAAATGGTAGGGTTTATATATTATTTTTTACTTTTATAAGAGTAGTTGTGCTTGTGTATGCTAAGAAGTATAATTTATGGTGCCTTATTATGTCGAACCAATGATACGATCCTAAGTAAAAATGATCCAAAATAACCCAATCCGAATGGACTCCATTCGAACCCGATTCAGTCGACCCGTTTTCCAGGTCTAAGTTTATTATTTACTTGAAAAGGCAAAATGCTTGCATTGTAGTTGTGTTTTGCAAATTAGAACGCATGGCTTTGGGTGAGGACTGAGGAAAATGTCACATGTATACCACCATTAATTTGTTGACACATCATCAAACCCACTATAAAATGAAAATGAAAGACAATAAATATATAATTTCAATCAATTGAAAAGCATGGTGCACAAGATGCCTTGTACACCTAGTGTACATGTAGTAGGATCCGAGGACTGAAGAGCGCTATACATTGTACTCCCTCCAAATCTAAATGTTATTCCCGTTTCCTTCTTTAGTGTCCCAAAATAATTTTCTCATTTCTTTTATTTATTTTTTAATCTCTTCCTTGTAATTTTAACTTTGTAATTCTATTAGTTTATCAATAAAAAACCTTGTAGTCTCATTGGTTGGTTTAAGTTTGGATGGATTAATGAGTTGGCATTTTATTCCTTAAATTCTATTGGTTCAACTATTTTGTTTTCTTGTGAAAATGGAATAAAAAAGCAACAATTCCCCATAAAACTACATTAATAATAGTTAATCTTATAATGTTTCTTTTTCTTTAATAACCGCGTAAAATGACAAACGGAAATAACATTTAGGTTCGGAAATGGATTCTAGTAAATTGAAAAGCCAGAGTTCATACATTTTATTGGGTATCCAACAACCACTTATTTATGCGTTGGGAATTGACAACATTTACTAGGTACTCCGTACTATTTAGTACGGAGTATTTCATTATTTATGTGGTGAATGATCTTTGTCATTTATTATCTGACCTTTCCGAATTCCTGATTAATGAAGCATGGCCAGTGAGCATCAAATAACACTATAAATACCAAAAAAAAAACAGCCAGAGAACACCCATCATCAGAAAACACAGATGGAGAGGGATTGGAGTAGTTTACCTAGGGATATACGGAGTATTAGGCATGATTGCTGCTAAATCCCTGATTGCAAATGTGGTGGGCATTCTACATATCAGAGCTGTCTGTTCTTCTTGGCGCATTTCTTGTCCTCTCTCTGGAAATTCCCCCTTTCAAACAAACTGACTCTTTCGAATCCCCTCCGTTTGTTCTCAAACAAAAAACATTTCTTCTTGTATCCCCGCTGGATAACAAGGCCCATGCAGATTCTTCTATCCCCTGGATGATCCAAGTTGCGGAAACTAGCCGTAAAAAGTTGTCATTGATTGATCCCTTTTTATCCATATTCTTCCCCAGACATGAGCTTTCTGACCCTTTTAATTTCTTGTTCATCGATCTTATGAACTAAATTCAGATAAATTTGTAGGAACTACTGGATTGAATATTTCGAGTGCGCAAAAAGTCATTTTGGTAAGAGATGGGATTATTAAAGGCAATGGTGATAGTTTTGCGGTGTTTGTTTTGTCCGGTGGAAGAGTAGCATTTTGGAAACCTGAATCCAGAGAGTGGATTCCTCTGACTGAGGTAGACCACCCTTTGTGTGAAATGGTTCGTTTCAAGGATAAAATTTATGCTGCTGAAAGTCATGGAAGGATCATCATGATTGACTTGGTAACTCTCAAGGTTGAGAACGCGCCATGTCCAAATTTGTCAATGTGGACTCGTGGGAAATGTTATATGGTAGAGGTGAACGGGCATTTGTATTTGGTGACTTATAAACTTATTGTGGAGAACCGTGTAGATAAAATTAAAAATCTATATGCATGCGTGTTGAATGAAGAGAACGCATGCTGGGACCGTGCGTTTGATTTGGATGGAGGGAGGGATTTTCTTTATTTGTAAACATTCTATTATTTCTGTTTTAGCCAGGGATTTACGTCTGCCTAGGACTAGGAGTGATGTTATCTTCTTTGATGGTCTTGTGAAAATGAACTATAACTGCACACTAGGCCGTAGCCGGTAGCCTGAAGTGTGGTTGCTCTATTTTTTATGACTTGCAGTCTGGTAAAAACATTCTCTACAAATTGTGGCCAAAACGTAAACCATTTTGGCCTCCACCAAACTGGTTTAAGAAGACAGCTAGAACCTCGGGTATAGTTGCTCGATAAGAGATAAAAGTCTTAACGAATACTGCACATGGAATTCCAGAAGTATTTCCGAGTTTTGTGTTCTGAATGAAGAGAAAACCTACATCTGATATTGGTAGGTGGAGGAGTTTTCTTTGTGTTCTGTTTCACCCAAGGATCTTCTAAGAATTCGCCCAAAGTTTGGTTGTGGCTCTGAAGGTCGTTTATCTGTTGTGGATGATCTGAATTCCCGTCGACAGTTGGTATTGCTTGGTGATTTGTTGTCAGTTTTGTTTGCCGATATTATCTTCGATTTGGCTTCCTTGAGAAGCTTGTAGACTTTCCTTTATTTTTTTTCCTCTTATTTTTCTTTTCTCTTTAGCTTATCCCATTGGTCTATCCGTAGATCATATGTACTTTTCCTTTATTAGAACAAAATAAAAATATTAATGATACAAATACATTACTTACATAGCAACGAGCCAACGACCCTGATCTGCCAAGCAGTGGATCATGGAAGAAAGAGTCGTTTGGTAGATTGTTTAATATTTTGTCATAGAGTATTCGAGGTTATATATAAAGTTGAGCTCTGAAACTTACATAGATTCACAACTCATGGGCTCCCGAATGGACCTTTTGAAGCATGGCTATTACCTTAAATGCTTTGCAAATCGGATTCTAGAAGTTAATGGTTAGATTGTTTCCTGGTTTTTAGGGAAACTCTTAAGAGTTCCTGAGTTATGTACTCCGGCTTTATTAGTCTTCTACTTCAGCTTATAAATAGTTGAATTTTAGATTGTAATAAACATATATAAAAAAAATATTATCAATAAACACAATTCTTTCCATTTCATATTCTGTTTCTCTCTTTTAATATCTGGATCAGAATTCTGGAAATTCTATATTCCATTCTTGAACGTCAGTCAGATGTTGTCTCTCCTGTGACGGTGGTATCCGAGCCAATGAGCAGTTGCTGCTTTAAGCTCATTATCCTCCATTGTTGGAGCTCCAATCTAATAACATGCCTCTTAGTAAAGAATGGTCTTATTTAAAAGATTCAGACTGCAAACATGCCTCAACTGACTTCCTTTACATCCATTATTGATAGAGTATAAAACTAATCTTGGGGCTTCAACCATAAGCTTAAGCTTTTGGTTGAGTTGGTCCTTTGAAATGGTATCAGAGCCAGCGTGACGCAAAGGTCACGGGTTCAAATCTCATCCACCCTCCTTTCAAAGTGGAATATTTCGCGCTAGGTATGAGGAGGCCTATGCTGCATCAACACTTCAGGCCCAAAGGGCTTTCATGTGAGAGGTCGTGATAGAGTATAAAACTAATCTTGGGACTTTAAGTCTTCAACCATCAGCTTAAGCTTTTGGTTGAGTTGGTCCTTTGTTGAACTAAAAGGACTCAGATCTAACCAGACATCTGGATCTGTAGTATTTTTGTTCTTTTTCCATTTAAGAGTTGCATTTTTTCGATTTTTGTCTTCTCGTTGCCTTGATGCGGGCCTGTAAATATGTCCAAATCCACTAGGAGGTGATAGACTACTAGCGTTCTCATGTGTATTTCTCTATCCTTATCAAATACGCTTGGAGTTGTCGCTGGTAAAGATGGCTAGATTTATAATATTTCTTTGATAAAGAAAATAAAACTAGGCGAACTACCTAGCTCATCTTTTTGGATGGCCATGCATCGTTTCGGATGAAATACAATGGTTTCGAGATAAAAAAATGGGATAGAAGAGAACATAACTACACTCTAACCTCAAATTAGGTAGCCCTAGTTCTTATATAACTTGGTGAATGATTAGCCGAGCAATAAATGATAAACCCTTCAACCTCATAGAAGAACACGAAGCCCCAACGACTAAGTATAAAAGGCAAGCAAAAATACAACTATAAAACCATCTCTGAACATGATAACGACGGATGAGGGTGGAAGTACCGGAGGTTGCACCTCTCCTCTCCTTCCAATGTTAACGGTGAACGAACATATGGAGGAGAAGAATGGTATGCATACTAAGGCAAATTTTCATAATGCCGACTGAGGCAAGGTAACATACAGAAATAAAGAAGATGGGCAATTCCTTAATTTACTAGTTGGCTAGAATTTAGCAAAGAAATACCTTAATAAAGGAACTGGTTGTTTGATCTAGTTTTCTACGTGGAGGATGATCAAAGTATGCGCTTTGGGTTTTTTTTTTCTTGGTTTGGAACTTTGGACTATAAACCCTTCTCAAAAGTGAAGATGTAGAGCACAAATTACAGAGATTACAACAGACGAAAGTCCTCTGTTGTAATCTCTGTAATTTGTGGAAATTTGTAAATGATTTTTTATTCTATTTTTTCAAAAGTTTTATGCTTTGTTTTGCATGATTTGAGCACTACCCACACCTCTGTTTTCTTTGTGTTTATAGTCTACCCTTCCCATTTAAATTCTAGCGTTAACCATAGCCCATAGGTTCTATAACTTACTCCATCTGTCCGATTATAAAGTCATGGACATCAAACTCGTAAACTGATCTTTGTCGAAACCACTTAAGTTAGATGATCTAGAAACTCCAGGGATTGTTTAGTCCAAGAAGTTTACCTCTGTTGTTGTGGTAACAGTTGAACCATTTTAATTATAAATGCTACCAGGAACTAATAAAGAAAAGAGAAACATGCAACAAGGATGAAATAATGAAACAAATAAAACATAAAAAATGGTAAAACTAGCCAATTTGATAAAAGGTCCTCTTCTACTGTTGTCTATGAATGTGAAGCATTGTTGGCGACCAACCAACTCGGAACCGGCCAGAAAATCTTGGTAAACTCAGAAGGCAAGCTATCTCTGGTGATAATACTCCCATCTTCTAAGTTATAAAGTCCACAATCTTTGCTAAACAAATCAAAGTCATCATCATTGTATTCAAACCCATCATAATCATAGTATCCATATCCCATGAATCCTTCTTCAGTGAAAAATATGCAATTCCCTTGACCCCAACCAATTTCATGAGCTAATATAGAGAATGTAACATACTCACTCACGAAGAACAATCGGTTTCCCAAACTCGTGACTGGCTCCCAAAAGTGGTTAATTTCTCCATTGGGTGAGCGTGAATAGCTCAGAGTAAATACCTTGAGCTGAATCTGTAAACCTATCTCATTAACAATGTCATGGTTAATAACTTTGTTAACTAGGTATAACCTTCCGCTTGATTCCACCAAATAAGTGTACAATCCATTACTTTGTTGTGCCTCCGAATGAGAGCTAATGATCACCTTCACGTTGAATGTGATGGGATCGATTGATATTAGCTTACCCTCCAAATTGGTGGCATAAAATATGCCCTGATAAGCAATTATATCACTGAAATGATCACAGTCTATAGGGAGGTTAACCCATTTCTCTGTTTCAGATTTAAACAATCCCAACTTTTTATCATTCCACAGAGCTAAAAGACAGAAATGATCAGGTGTTGCTCCTGATTTCGGGAGCATAACCATAACAGTCTTTTTGGTCAGTAGTTGATTAATACAACCATGCAAGCAGTATGATCTAGCAACTTCATAGATTTTGTGGTCCAAGAAATTTATCTTGACTTTGAGTTCTGGCGATGGATAAGCAAATTCATCAATGGGAGTGATTGGGTTTTGAAGCTGGTATGTGTTATGGAGGTCTGGTTTCTCTTCAACTCGGGTAAGCCAGACACTAGGACTGCTACTTCCATCTGGTGAAGAAATGAGGTAAAACATACTCTGGCGAAGCATCCCGATCTCATTTTCTTTTTTGGCAGAAAAGAGGCTAAATAATGCAGGGAAAGGGAACATGATTTTGACCGGATATTTTAGAGGGGATGGAGGAGGAGGAGGAGAAATAGAGGAACGCCAAGTGGTGCAGACGCCACGAAGCCTGCAACGATCAGTTTCAGTGTCGTTTAGGCAATGGAGGAATTCGGAAAGTATATCACTTGGGAGACTACTCCAGTCTCGAACGACGAATTCTGATTGATTATCCATTAAGCTAAAAGGGTGTTAGGATGAACAAGAGATGAAAAAATTTGGATGGATAATTCAGAAAAGGGTTGGGTTGATCTGATCTATAAATAGGGAAAACTGGTGCAAATGCATGCACTGTTATGGGGGAGGGTCAATTTGGAAGGTCGATAATGTATTAATGTGTATAGGAAATTCAAGAGCTTAGGAAGTTGATGTTTACTTTCGACTGTTAGTCTTTGGAAAATGACAAGTTTTTCATATTTTTCGTATTTAATACTACTCCATCTGTTCCATTTTGTTTGTTACGTTTGGACTTTTGCACGTTTATTAACATATAATAAAGATTTTTTTTTTATTTTTTATTAAAAAAATAAACTCAATTAATACATCAATCCACTAATCATTGCAACAACCAATAGGATTGTTTTATTATTAAAATGAACCAATAATGGAAAAACACAAAGATTGTTAACTTAACATATTTGGGAAATTGTAAAGAAATTTAATGAGTTGAAAAAATTAGACCAATTAAAATTAAAAGGTGACACAAAAAATGATGGTATAATAAGTTTATAAAAGGAAAGATTCCCCCCATGTAACAAACATTGTGAAACACCATAAAAGAAATACGTAACAAACAAAAAGAAACGGAGGGAGTAGTAATTGGCTAGTTGTTTCAAAATCATTCAAGCAAAACAATTTACTACTCCCTCCGTCTCTTTTTGTTTTATAAGTACGTATTCCATTTCGAGTGTTTCATTTTGTTCTTTATATTTCTTTTTATATTTTCACATAATGCATTAATATTCTATCAGAATTTGTGTCCAAATATTATTTTAACCAATTAAATCCATTGGGCATTAAATATTTCTCATTTTCCCAATGTCAGATTTTTGATAAAAGTGAAAACATTATAAATAAATGTAATTTTTCTTGTTTAAATAAAGAAAGTAGGGTAATTTCAATTCACATTAAATAGTCGTTAAATCGCGTGAATTACATCAAACGTAAAGAACAAAAAGAGACAGAGGGAGTAGCTACGTATATTTTTGATGGATAAATGAATAAAGTTAGTCTTAGATAGACGGGATGACCCTTGTAAACCTTTGAGTTTTATAACAATGTACTTTCAACAGTTTCAAGTGTAAGCCATGCCATTAAATAAGATTGGGATGGAGGGATAGACCTAATTAGAAATCCATGTTGAACCATTATACAGAGTTATTTGAAATTTCTGAAGCATCATATAATTTCTTGTTGGTCAACAAGACAGTTTAAACAACAAAAGACATTTAGGTTGCTATGATGCTATCAATAAACTCAAAATAGTATTTAAAATTTCACAAGGTTTTGAAACTGTATCATTCGTATCATATGCTATTTTTGGACTTTCGTTTACCCAATGATCTTTACAATTTCGTTTTAGTCTGTTTCATTATGTTCTTTACCTTGTGTTTTGTACTATTTTTGGATATGGAAATTTATTATTCTCTTTTTACCCCCAACAACATTTACAACTTTTCACTCAATTTATCTTATTTTATATATTTTTTCTTACACCTACCCATAGTTTATAAATTTCTATTATTTTACGTATTTTTTACTCCATTTGTCTAATTCATTGGTGCACTTTGCTTGACACGGAGTTTAATGAAGGTGAATTAATTTTATAAAATAAGATGTAAATGGGGTATGTGTGGTTAAAAAATTGAAATAAGGGGGATATATTACTAGTGGGGTCCTTGGGTAAGAAAAAAAATATATAAAATAGTCTCATAAATGGAAAATGCACTAATTAATAAAATACAGTTGATTATGAAAAATGCACCAATTAGTTATATACGGAATAAATATTATATTCACCCACCTTTTTACATACTCTTCCTCATACTAACGATAAAAATCATTTTGAAAAGGATGCAGTACGGGCTTATAGGAAGAGTTGTCAAATTAGCGGGTAACTAATATGAGTGTTAGGTAAAAGTAGCGGTTGATATTGTAAAATAAAATAAAAGCTAGAATATTGTTTAAAACTTTATTGTAAATTTGTCAAATGCTACTCATTACTTTAAAAACTAATAATTTTTAACGTTTGACAAAAGCTACCCAACCACTAACGGCTAGTTTGCCAAACACTCACAAATTTTACAAGTAGTGTCTTGAATAAGTCAAAATTCTACCCGTTACCTCAAAAACTACGGTCGAATATGCCCTTATACTACTAGGTAAATACGATATTTTGTCAGAAAACAATTAAAGTTATCTTGCTAAAAGATAATGATCGACTCTAAAAAGTTTTTAATAACGATTAGTAAAGTCATTTATTCCTATGAAAAATACAAAAATATAATTATCATCTATCCTTTTTGAGAGGGAAATTTAGATAGATTCCATTATTTGAGAGCTTTGTCTTTTAGGACAAAGTGAGAAACAAAGTCTGGGCTTTCTTCCATTCATACCACAACATCCTCAAAGGTGAGTGAAGTTACAGAAATCAAACAGTTTGGCGAGGTCCCACATATCCCTTACAATCATCTGAACCCACGAGCTCTCCTTCTTGGTCCGTGTGATCAGTTCCACAAGGTGGAGGCAATCAAATTCGAATTATGAACTCCACATTTCTATAGCCCGCATCGTACGCATATCTGAGCCCAAATAAGACTGCCCTCGCCTGTGCCTGCAGTGCTGTCATTTTCCCTTGTATCCTTTGGCCAGCTATCATCAATACATCTCCTTCTCCATCTCGATCTTACTAGTTACTACCCTCCCCAACCCCACCTTACCTTTTCGTACAGAAGCATCCACGTTCACCTTGTTATTCTCTTGTGTGGGTTCATTCCATCTTTGAGTCTCACTGTTTTGTTGTGCTCCAGTAGCCACCTCCCGTACCCGTGTTGCCTCATACTCCCCCAAGTAGCTCATGGTATGTCCACCTACCAGTTTTGGGTGAGTGTTACATATTTGCCATATAAATATAAATGTCATCACAGTACGTCTCCCATGTCCCAACAATGTTGCATTGTGGGTTAAACCCAGTACACCACTCCTTAAAGATGCGATCCCAGGTCCCCACCTCTAGAAGAGCCAAAGCACCTGTGCTTCATTGCATAAGAGTAACATATATATGGGTCGTAATCTCAGGCTCATCTCCACACCTTGGACACATAATGTCAATCTTTATTCCCCTACATACTAGGTTAGTCCTCGTAGGCAACCCTTCTTCCATGGCTCGCCACACAAGATTCACCTTCTGACCTTCTCTGCCACCCTTGCACTCCTTACTTTCTTCCACATAGCTTTATAGGCACTAGGGTCGACAACCTTTCCCCACCACACCTACGTTGCCACTCATCATACTATGCGCTTCGTGTGTTTCCAAGCAAGAATATCCTCCTGGTCACTCGCAGCGATGTAAGTACCCTTTACTGCCTCCACTTCTTCCCGCGATAAGTGCTGCTCTAATGCAGCAACATCCCATTCCTCGTTGTCATCTGTTCGCCAGTCACGCACACAACTTTGGGCTGCTTTCATCGTTGGTGGGCATGAGGTTATGCGCCCACCTGGTAGCCCTACTACCCAGGCGTCCTTCCAGAACTTTATTCCTCTTCCACATCCTATGATCCATTTTTCACTTTGCTGCACAAGTTAGCAACAAAGGACTGGGGAGTAGTAGCTAATCTCCTAAGCTGCTTCGCCAATAAACCCATATTAAAGGTGTTGAGGTCTCGCAAACCGACCCCTCCTTCATCCTTCGAATGACACATTTTTCCCTAGCTAACTAATGCAAGTTTCCTTTCCTCCCCCTTCTGGCCCCACCAAAAATCTCTGCACATGGAATTTATCTTGTCGAGTGTACTCTCCGCCTCTCCGGTAATTTGAAGCATTGCATTGCATATGTCGGTATTGCTTAGGCTATCGACTTTAGAAGTACCTCTCCTTCCGTCCCCTTCACAATCCACGCATACAAAGTTACTCAAGTTGACCTTCCTCTTAATACTCTCCCACTCCTTACTTTTTAACCTTGTCTCCGAGAGGAAGACAAAGTGGGGATGTTGTTTGCAAAAGACCCGTGCACGCACGTACCTCTAAAACTAGTGTTTTATAAAAATGTATGAAGTATATTACTTCATGAACAAGTTTGATGCTCCCATATCATCACTAATTTAAATATTTATATTTAGAATTTAGTGCAAGTTTGATTTTTAATCCTTTTAAACCGTGCAATTACACGCGCGAGTACTATACTAGTTAATTTACTACTTATATTCAGGCCCGGTTCTGACATTTTGAGGGCCCTAGGCGAAATAACGAATTTGGGCCCCTTTCAAAATAATACGTCTTTAACTGAAATAATTTTTTTTTTTTGTGAAGTCCATTCTATTGTTGAATTCAAATCAATAAAAACTTACTATATCTCATTTGCAGGATCCTAGAATTTCAAAATCCGGCTCTAGTCGATTTCTTGAAATATTTCAATAAAATAAATACTCACTTAATTACGAGATAATTAATATGCGTAAAGAGATATTTTTTGAAAATAAAGGTTCATTTTGAGCATATAAAAATATCAGTTAATTTTGTCTTCATTAAAATGCTTATCTATTTTAAAACTTATAAACCCATAGTCCATCAAATAAGCATTTTTGTGCTCACATATAGTTATATCAATTAGAACTGAGTACTAAAAGTCAAATACTACGTACATAAACTCCACGTATAACACAAAAATAAAAATATTGACAAAGTTTAAAAAGAAAAGAAAAGAGTTAGTAAGGGGAGTCGAACCATAGACCTCTAAGTAGATATCAAAACTTTAAGACCTACTTTCCACCAATGAGCCAAGGAAATAATATGTATATTAAATGTGTTGTTTATTACTAGTACTAAATTACTGAATAGACAATTCTTTTGGGCCCCTTTCCGCCTTGGGCCCTAGGCGGTCGCACCCCTCGCCTACCCCCTAGGGCCGGGCCTGCTTATCTTTTTGTGATGGATGAATGAATAAAGTTAGTCTTAGAGAGAAGGGATGACCCTTGTAAACCTTTGAGTTTTATAACAATTAGGTTAGGTCCCGTGCAACGCACAGATGAGACTAAATAATTTTTTTCTTTATTTTGACTAATTTATTTAAAACAAAATCATATTAAATTTACCATGGGTAGTTGGAAAATTAGAAAAAATTATTATTTATTCGAATTATAAAGTGATTAGTGCAATCTTATGTGTTTAGGGTTTCGACAAAAAATACTTAAGTTGGACAAAAAAACTTATCATACCTTTATCAAGCACGGTTTTCTTTTAAAATTGAATAATATTCATAACTGTAACCATACCCGTATCCGCTACATAAAATGGAAGAAAATAATAACAGAAAATGATTGTTTGTGTATGGACATATACTTACACATTATTTACTATTGCAGGTAGGCTTAGAGTATAATTATTATTTTTTAAAAAAGGTTTATGAAAATCAAAATACTATCTTGCTATAAAGGAGTAGCAACTTACTTTTTTTTTTTTGTGTACCACCCGGTTCACCCTTAGGACTCATCCGGATTTGAGGAGAGTTCTGAGTGGATGGGATCGAATACGGGGTCTTCTCTACCAAGCACAGTCTCCATCACCACTGAACCAACAGACAATTGGAGTAGCAACTTACTAGGTATATTATAAAAACAATAATATCATAAAAATTCTGATTTTCCCATTCTTTGACATATATTTTTCAAATTTTTGCCATAATACACATGAAATTGTAATTTTGAAAAAATAATAATAATAAGTTCCATTTTTGGGTAAAAATTCTGAACTTTTTGCACTCATCTTATTCCATTTTTGGCTCTGAATTTTCTTGCTTTGTTGTACTTCAATGGCACCCCAAAAAGGAAAGAGGAAGGGATCAACATGGTCCTGCAATTCCATCAACAAAACATAATCAATTTTGTAACATGGTCCTGCAATTCCATCAACAAAACATAATCAATTCACAAAATTGGGGGGGGGGGGGGGGGGGGACCCTAAGTTTCCTACATTAAAATTAGGCAAACTTAATGAACAAAACTTACCAAAAAAAAGTGGGTGAGTGTCGAAAATCACTTAGTATAGCAGGATGAAGAACGAAGATGAAGCAAGAAGAGAGGAAAAGGAATTTGGTGGAGGATGAAGAATGAGGATGAAGGAACAGAGAGAAAGCTATACTTTTTTTTTGGCTCCAAAATGGGTTTAAGTGATAGAAAGGGAGGGAAGTGGGTGCCATAAGTAAAACCGGCCAAGTCAAACCGAAGATTTGATGGTCAACGCCTGAAAATGAGAAAAGGCTGCCTTTTGCAAATTATTTTTACTTTTAGGTCTGTTTTTGCAAAAAAATTTATAAAAGGTTGTTTTTTGCAAAAAAAAAGGTTATAAAAGGTTGTTTTTGGCAAATTTGCCTAAATCTATACTAATATATTAAAAGGCGATGTGAAAAAAGTCTATGTGTCATGTAGTACTCTTCTCTTTGCGCCACATCATTCACTCATCAAGTGGTGTGTCATGTCATGTACAACCAAAAATCAATACAATGAGATTCGAACTCCAAACCTCAAATGTGAATGACAACACTCATTACCATCTTAACCAACCACCAATTGTGTTTTATCTTTTCACATTAATTTATAAATATATGTTAACACTAAATTAATTAAATTTTTATGTGGCTTTTTATTTTCTATGGATTATTTTGGATAAAAATTATTAATTAAAGAATTATGACAAACGTAAAGAAACATGATGTCATAAAGTCTCATAAGCATCAAATATAAAAATGTCTTGCAGGGTTGTATATATCTAATTTGGTGTTTACTAATTTGAAGCAGATAGTTCAACTAGAAAATTAATTATACAAATTGTAAGATGATTTAATAGAAAAATTAGATGGTATGATAAAATGACGTAATGCATGTGCCTGTGTAGTTGACGAATTTATTGGATCCTTTTCACTTATGGTATACATGTGTTTTGTCAAATATTGAGCTCAAGAAAAATCTAAAATTTTAACTATTCAATGTATCAATCGGGCATCGCCCGAGCCACACACTAGTTTAAGTTTTAAAACAAATGTAAGAACACATCAAAAAATGACACGTGTCATTCCTGATGTGTTTTTTAGTATATAGTATTGATGATGTACGTATTTCAACAGTTTCAAGTTTCAAGTACTCCGTATAAGCCATGCCGTTAAATAAGATTGGAATGGAGGGATAGCCCTAAGTCCCTTGCTAGCAATTCAGGTTGAACCATTATAACTTGTTTCAAATTTCTGAAGCTTCATATAATTTCTTGTTCGTCAACAAGACAATTGAAACAACAAAAGCCATTTAGGTTGCGATTAATAAACGCAAAATAGTACTCCGTATCTAAAATTTCACAAGGTTTTGAACCTGCATCATTTACATCTGCTATGAACATATCCCAAAATCTCCTCTAAAATTAAAGTGGGACTCATCAACCGAATTAAAGGGCATCCGATTGGAATGGAATTCTTAACAAAATCACGAACTTCCATAAATGAAACGAAAGTACCAAGAATAAACAACAGCCTTGTATTGTTTAACATTTCCTAGGTAGTTGAGATGGAGGACAACCAACTCGGAATAGGCCAGAAAATGTTGGTGTATTTAGAAGGAAGATAATCAGCGGTGATAATGTTACCATCTTCCAAAGTACACACTCCACAGAATTGGGTAATTCCTCCTTTGATCCATTGTTGTTCCAATCTTCAAACATTGAATACCGAGGCCCCATAAATCCTTGCTGGGTGAAAAATATGCAATTGCCATGATCCCAACCAAGTTCTTGAGACTTGAGCCGATACAGAAAAGGTTACGAAGTCACTCACAAAGAACACTCTGTCTCCCAAACTCGTCACTGCCTCCCAAAAGTAGTTGCCTTCTCCATCTGATGAATCGATACAGCCCAACGAGAATACTTTAAACTCAAGTAGCTCTCGAAATTCAAAAGAATCTTCATCATATTCTTCTGTATCCGAATCACAGAAAATAAGTTTAGTAACCAGGTATAACGTAACCTCCCACATGAGTTGATGATTCCACCAAGTAATGGTACAAGTTCGACCTTTGACATTGTTGTTCCTCGGAGTGGGACTTAATAATCTCTTTCCCCTCGAATGTCATGGGATCAATAACTATCAGCTTACCCTTGGTATTAATAGCATAAAATCTGCCCTTGAAAGTAATTATATCACTAGAAAGATAAAATTCATCGGTAACTTTAAGCCATTTCTGTTCAGAATAGTTATATAGTAACAAAGTTCCAGCAAACCCGAAAGAGAGAAGACAAAAATTAACAGCATTGTCACCTGATAGTGTATAGTGGGGGAAACGAGTTGAGGATGAGGGAGCATGACCTGGAGAGGAAAGTGTAGAGGGCGTTTATGTGTAGGAGGAGAGATAGATGAACGCCATGATGTGCAGACGGCTCGGAGCCTGCAAATATCGGTTATGGTGTTGTTGTTGTTTAGACATCCAAGGAATAGGGATAGTATGTCACTAGGGAGATTGCTCCAGTCTCGAATACTTTCTTGCTCATCTTCCATTTTGTTTTTGCTTTTTTTTTTTGTGTGGAGACAAAGAAGATTGGTTTGTTAAATCAACTGGAAAATTTTCTAGTTTACTTTTAAGTACAGAGAACTATGTAGTGATTATGTAGTGATTTGAATCGATTGTGTTCTGAGAATGAAATGAATGGACAAGTCCGTTGGAAGATGATGTGTTTTATTGGGAATTATCAACTTTGAATTAAATTAAAACAACGGATTTGTTGAGAAAGCATGCGGTAATTGGGAGTTAGATGTGAAATTAGAGCAACATTAAGGGGGTCGTTTATTCGGATATCAGATATGTGTGCCAACACACATATCAGCTAAAAGACAAATAGCTAAAAGAAGTATCATTCATATTAAAAAAAAAAAAGTACCATTCTGTAAAAAAAAATTATTTGGTTTAAAAAAGTACCATTAAATTTCTTTTTTGTCTTTTGCTATGATATGCATATGCAAGCACATATCAGATATCTGAAAATACTTCCTCCAACATTAAAGGGGTCTTATCTTAATATTTTTCTCATATGTTAGTCAGTTTTTCACTAATACTCCCTCCGTCTCTTTTTGTTTTTTACGTTTGATGTTTTTCACGCGATTTAACGACTATTTAATGTGCATTGAGATTCCTCTACTTTTTTATTCAAACAAGAAAAAATACGTTTATTTATAATGTTTTCACTTTTATCAAAAATCTGACATTGGGAAAATGAGAAATATTTAATGTCCAATGGATTTAATTGGTTAAAATAATATTTGGGCACAAATTTTGATAGAATATTAATGCATTATGTGATAATATAAAAGGAAATGTAAAGAACAAAACGAAACACCAAAAATGGAATACGTAAAAACAAAAAGAGACGGAGGGAGTATTAAATTAATTAAATTTTATTAGGACTTTTTCAAACTAATCCACATTTAACTATATACCTCTCAAACTCATTTAAAACATCTTAAATCATTTTTCAGAGTAACATGTTATGTGATGTTTTAATTTTTTCATAATTACCACCTTAAAAAATCAATTTTCAAACTTGCCACCTTATAAACTTTATTTCAAAATTATCATCTTATAGAAACTCTTAAGTTTTCTATATGTGAGGCCCATTTTTCGTTTTCTTTTTGTTTTCTCTCCTTTTTTATTCAATGACTTCTTCTACTTCGTAGCAGACATTATTCCCTTTATTTCAAGGCCATGTTTAGTTCACCTTATTTCAGCACCTTATTACTTATTTCGGATTTAATCAGATCAGATTAGAAAAAATAAGTTCAGGTCAGATCAGATTAGACCATATCAGATTATTATTATTATTATTATTATTATTATTGTTATTATTATTATTATTATTATTATTATTATTATTACTATTTTATTATTATATTTATTATTATTATTGGCATATATTTATATCATTGTTATTGTTATTATTATTTTATTACTATTATTGTTTTAATAAAAAAAGAATGTTGTTGTCGGTGCAATTAAAATCTATAATTTAAGGCATAAAAAAACATTAACAAAACATTCAAATTCATCATTTTCAAATTAAAACCATTAAGTCCAGATCAAGAACGATATGATCAGGTCATGACCATATTAGACTCGATTTTTATAGATCAGAACCATTATATATCCAGACCATAACCGGTATGATCAGATAATACCCAGATAATAAGTGATATGTACATATCATGTTCAAATCTGCAAAGATCTTGTCTACATCAGATCGAACCGATCCTTACAAATCATGTCCGACCCTTACAGAACCAATATGTTCAGATCGGAACCAACTTGTACAGATCATGTCCAGATCAGAATCGATATGTCCAGATTATAACTACTCTACATATTGACTCTATACAGATTATGTTCAGATCAGAATTGATCTGCAAAGATCATGTCCATACCATAATTAATTTGTACAGATCATGTTCAGATCAGAACTGGTCTGTAAAGATCATAACCAGATAAGAACTGATCATTTCCAGATCAGACCTGTACATATCATGTCCATATCAGAACTGATATGTACATGTCATGTCTAGATTAGAACTGATCTGTACAGATCATTTGCAGATTAGAACTGATACGTACAGATCATAGATCATATTCAGATCCGAACTGATCTGTACAAATCATGTCCAGATCTGTATAAATCATGTCCAAATCAGAATTGATATACACATATCATGTCTAGATTAAAATCGATCTGTCTAGTATTCAGATTGATATATCTAGATCATGTCCCAAATCTGTACTGATTTGTCAAGATCGTGTCCATATCAAAACTCATATGTCTAGATCATGTCCCGTATGTCCGGATCATGTCCAAATTTGAATCGATCTATTTCGATCAAAACTGATATGTCTAGATCATGCCCAAATCAGAACTTTTCTGTACAGATCATGTATTATTCATGTACAGATCAAAACTTGTCTGTATAGATCTTGTCCAGATCTGTATTATTCATGTCCATATCAGAACTGGTGTGTCCAGATCATATCCAGATCAAAACCAAATTTGTACATATATTTCCAAATTAGACCGATCTGTATAGATCATATCCAAATCAGAACTTATATGTCTAGATCATAACCGATCTATCGAGATCATGTCTAGGTATATCTAATATAAGGAATAGCTAAATCATGAGCAAAATCAATAAATAATAACAATATTATAAATTTGTTTAACATTTATTTACACGTAAGTCGTTTAATATAAATGTAGATTTTTGTTTAAACTTAATTCTGAATAATCAGATCAGACCAAATAAGATCAGATTAGACCAAATCAGAAAAAATAAGTTCAGATCAGATCAGAAAAAATAAGTTCAGATCAGACCAAATCAGATCAGATCAGAAAAAATAAGTTCAGATCAGATCAGATCAGGAGAAATAAGATGAACTAACGGGGCCTAACTCTCTATAAGTTTGTTTTACTAACTACTCTCTCCGTCCCTTAATACTCGCACCGCTTTTCTTTCGGGTCGTACCTTAATAGTTGCACCGCTTCTAGAAATGAAAATCTTCACCAATATTATATTATTTCTCACACTTACCTACTATCCCATCTACATCCCTACTCCCTACAAAAAACCATTTAAAAATCCACATCCCCAATCACCACTCCCCACCTCTTACGCATTTCCCACTAACTATATTAAAAAAAAATACCCCACTATCAACTAACACCCATTAAATTAATAAGTTAATTCAAATATTTTAAACTCTGCACCGGTCAAATCGGTGCGAGTATTAAGGGACGGAGAGAGTACATTATTATTCAGAGGGGAGATAGGTTTTTAGGAGAGCAAATTTATGACATTTTTTTACGGGAAATGATTTGTGGCCTTTTCATTCAATCAAAGATTTCTCCGCTAAGACTAGCCGAAGTACATTTTGGACACTCCTCTGACCTTACGAGTTTTCATTATTAAAAAAATCCAAAATATCAGGGCAACAAGGTTAAAGTTTTCAGTGAAACATTAACTTTAAGTTTGGTGGTTTAATCTTTCCTCTCTCTCTCTTTTCTCTCTCTTTAGGGTTTACAAAAATTAGGGATTTTTAGGGCGGAAATAACTAGTTTTCTTCGGAAATTTGGTTATTTCCGCCCCTTTTCTTTCAATTCTGTTGTGTTTTTGCGTTAGATTTCAATAAAAGCTACTCCATCCGTCCCAAAATTATCTTCCCGCTTTCTTAAACGAGCGTCCCAAAATTATCTTCCTGTTTCTAATTTTGGCTACTAAGGTCCCCACTTTCTCATGTACTATGTTAATTAAAATTGAATTGAAAACCCCACCCATGTACTATATTTCACTTTTCCCATGTACTATATTCTCTTTCACATGTACTTTATTCAATTTTTCTATACAACTCAATCATCATTTGTACTTTATTCCACTTTTTCATGTACTACATTCCACTTTTCTTAAAATCCGTGTTTTTGGTCAAACAGGAAGATAATTATGGGACGGAGGGAGTACATAGTTTCAGTGTAGTAAGTACCCCTATAGTGGGTTTGATTGTTTCAGTTTAGTAAGTACCTCTATGGTGGATTTGTTTCTAGTTATGTTTTGTGTGTTTAATGTAGTTCAGGTTGTTTCTTTGGTAAAGATTTATGCGGGATCGAAGAAGATGTCAATCTTTCGACTACAATCAGACGAATCAGACGGAAATCATATTTATCACGGCTACAACAGATCTATAGACCCCCTCGTCAATGAAGGCTGTAAATCTCAGCGATATAAAAGAGGATATACAGAATGTTTGATATACTATGATCGTAGCTATGGTGAAAGGAAGCTTTTATTTGATTAGATTGTTATGTATTTATTAAATTTAAATCTTTATGTAAATGTCGTATGATTTTTTATCAATGAATTAATTTGTTTATCAAAAAAAAAAATTTTAAAAGTTTTCATATATTCACTCTTGAGTTCCCTGTAAAAAAAAAAAAAAAAGAATTATTAAAAAAAAAAAATCAAATAAAACCATGATAGACCTTCCAATATACTCCGACAGTATGTTTATTTCCAACAAAAGTGGGTGTTGGGTTCCCTTCCCCATATGAGTTATAACGCATGCATTCTAAAATCAGTTTCCAATAATACAATCCCGCTCGTCTGTTGAGGTTCTGAGAACAGTTGATTTACACCAGCAAGTAGTCTATTTTCTATTTTCTATTTTCTATTTTCTATCTATATATAAGTAAACCGAACTTGACTTGTCGAAATTTAATCTACTTGAATAAAACCATCCAAGAAATTAAAATGGATGACCAAGTAGGGAATGAAAGGGAGTGGAGTAGTCTCCCTAATCCCTAATGAGATAGTTTCGCTATTCCTCCAATGCCTCAACAACACTCTTACAGATCGTCGCAGGCTCCGTGGCGTCTGCACCTCGATCATGGCGTTCCTCTCTTTCTCCTCAAACGACTCCGATCCTCTGTCGTTTCCTCTTATTGTCAAGCTCCCTACTGATCCGATCCTTTGCCGTTTCCATCATCAGTCATTCTCCCAACTGAAAAATATAATGCGGATGTGTAGGCGAGAGTATCATCTACCTTATTTCTCCACCAAAGGAAAGCAGCGGTGGTCGTACTGGCTGGATCACCCGAGTTTGGGAAGGCTCAGATAATAAATGGCATCTCCAGAATCCAATCTCTCATGCTGATACTTTTCGAATTTCGACCATTGCCACCACTCAAAGCTAAGGTAAATTTCTTGGAATATGGAATTATCGAAGTTGCTAGAACCTACTACTTAACTGCTGTTTTGGGTAATGTTGATTTTATGGACGCAATCAAGGTTAACGTTGTTATGTTCAGCTCCCACTCCCGGTAAATTGTTTTCTATTTTGGTTCTTGGGTTGGATGGTCATTTATCGTTTTTAAAGTATGAAGAAAATAGTTTTTATGTTGAAAAACACCATAACCATAAATATTTTGGAGATATAATTAATTAATTGCTTATAAGGATAGATTTTATGCTGTTGGTTCAACCGGTAAGCTATTCGAAATTGATCCCATGACTTTCAAGATGAAAGACCTTAATTAAGATGAACAAGATCATTAAGTTGTCTAATTGTTCCCAACCTCAAATTGATGGGTTGTGTGTTTACTTGGTGGAATCGCGTGGAAGATTGTACCTAGTTTGCAAAAATACTAAGTCCTATTCACCAGATGATGAGAATAGTGAATGGGGAAAGCCGCTTCAGCTAAAAGTGTATGCTTTAAGTTGTTTGTGTAACAACGTAACTACTTTTGGGATGATGTGACGAGTTTGGGTGACATTCTCTCTAACGGCTCAAGAAATAGGGTGGGATAAAGGGAATTAAGAAGGGTTTTTGGGTCATCTATATGAGTGTGTAGTTGTTGGCATGAATGCGATGATATCAATCACAACTACAAATCGGTGGAACAATTGTTCAGCAGATATTGTGGACTCTACACTTTGGAAGATGAGAGGTTTCTTCTTAATTCTACTACTGCTCAACAGTTATTCTCCTTCCTGGTTGGCTTCCGATTCCAACTAGAGTCATCTTCGCAAGTTAACATAGTCTTCGACAAAGTGCTGGACCATATTTTGTTTCATCCGCTACTAGTTTAATAATCTCAACATCCATTTTGTCACGTCGAACGTACCATAATTGTCTTTCTATGGTTGTAGTAGGCTCCATCTGTTGCTAAGTTTGGATTCTTCTTTTTCATGCAAATTGTAGTTTCTTTTTTATCTATGTTTCTATTTTCTTTAAAAATATGAACAAGTTGCTTTGATGTTAATGTCATTAATCTATGCTTTCAAGTTATACGTGATTAAAATTCAGCCCGCACTCGACTTTAACAAAAAAAATCATGCCCATACTCATAAATTTAGTGCGGACTTGAGGTTAATGCATTATGCTACATTTGATTTTGATTTCATCAACCCCCATATGCCTCATTAAAAAGACACCATCATCTGCTACATTTGACTTTGATTTCCATGGCATTTTCACCGTTCAACTTTTATTTTTAAAATCTCCAACCTTTGGGTGTTTAATAACTATAAATAAAAAAAACTTTGGAAAGCAATGTCCTACATAAAATAAACAAATATAAAGCAACAATTAGTATATTGTCTAATATGCCAATGATTAAAAGAAATAAAACAAGTGTGAAAACTGAACTAAGAATAACAAGAAAAGAGTAAGAATAAAAGCATATATAGGTAAAACAATATGCACATTTAGTTAAAAGAACTAGTTAGTGCCACGAGCGATGCGACGGATAGTAGAAAAATGGATTAATTAGATTCTTATATATCTCGTTTTGAGTCTAATTTAATTTGTTACATTACAATATATCTTGCTTTGAGTATGCTTTAATAGATTTTAACATGTAAGGACTACTAACTCGTAAAAGTAATGACTAATTAGTGATGTGATCGAGACTAATAAATGAATCATATCATTTTTCTTATTATATTGACTTAATATAATTGTGCATGTACAAGAAACAACAAAATGAATTGTGGCGTAGTGGTTATAATATGTGACTAATAAATGAGAGGTCACAGGTTCGAAACCTATAACTAATGTCAAAGATGACGATGCGACATCTTATTATTCACTGTCATATACGAGCTTCTTCACTTCTTATGCAACATTTATTGGAAGATGGAGATGAACTAACCGTGCATGAAGATAAGCATGTACAAGGCCATTGCATTCTGAAACTTCACTTAGCAACTAAGCAGGGCTCTAAAAACATAGATTTCTCAAATTGTTTTTTAAATTTCAAATGTCCGATAAATACCATGCTTGAAAACTGTCAAATATTGTGTAATCTCGTGTCTCTTCTCATTAATCACAAACATATATATATAGTACATCTCAGTTACCTAAACATCTCAGTTACCTAAACCCTAGCATACATATTAGGTAACATACCATATTTAGGACTCTACAGAATATTCACAATATAATATCTCCTATATTCTATCTTAACAAAAACCTTATAATATTTAAATCACAAAATGAAATCCAAGGTTAAATGGTCTCTGAGTAGGACGAAGAACTAAGAATTATTCTAGGTTTAACCTAGGCTCTTGATACCATGACAAATAATCTCTTCTGTCCCTTCTCATTAATTATCAACGTCATATATATATTACATTAGGAAGGCTAACTAGGTAATTCCGTGTATATTTAGGATATTACAATATTCACATAATAAACTCCGTATACTCCGTATCCTATTGTAACAGTTTTATATTTTTCCATTCTCAATTCTCACGCATACTCAGATTTACTTTTGGAGAAATTTTTACTGAAATAAGTATATCCCAAGATATTTTGACACAGTTAGATATGCACTATTTAAAATTTGCTTTACACTATTGTGATTACAACCTTCTTATAAACACCTTAGTATGTATAACTTACCAATAAACTTGATAAAATGTATGACTCACCCGACTTGTACATGAATATCCGAAGTGTAAGTCTTCTTACCTGTAAATAAGTCGTACTCGAATGAACTCACTTTTGTCATTCATAAATAACAATTGATTTACTTAATCCAAGCACCAACTTTGACCTTGGTTAGGTCGTTCATAAAATATATTCATACGCAGTATAAATAATAGCATATACCAGTTGTTTTGTATTAAGAATTGACTTTGTAAAATGATACTCAGTAAAAAAAATTATAATTTTTCTCTAAATATATTAATATGAATGATCAAAGTTATATCTTGAAAAATGACATTAATGACTATGTATATATTCTGCTTTTGAGCATGTTGACATGTTTTTTTTTTTTTTAAAGTATTACACGTGTTATTAAGTCAAGAAAATACTTAATACTTACAATATAATGTTCAAGAATTTGGGGCAAGTTAGTGAGTTTGTGGGACATGTCGCGTGTAACCCCAATCCATATCCTCCTTACCATGGTATGTAAAAAAAAGGTATCTTTATCCACCACCAATTTATTATATATGAAGCACTTTTTTTTTCAAAATCATGTATTTAATTTCACGTTAAAATTAATAAAATATTTATAATAAAAGTACGCAAAAGAAAGTTTATAATACATTTTCTGTATGTTAGTAAAAATACATGACTATGTTCATCGTAAGAACATTTTTCTTCCCGTCCAATAAAAAAAACTAAATCACATTTTATAGCATTTAAAACATTTTCTTGGTAAGGGATTTTTTTTAACCACAATTATCTATATTATGGTCTTCTCTTCAACTTATATGACCTTAATTATTGTAATAAGTTCCTGGTCGTATAAGTTGAAGAGAAATCACCCTATATGAGCCAACTCTTGAAATAAAGTCGAAAAATTGATTTTCCCTTTCATACTTATTGAATAATGTCATTCAATTTTCAATTTTAAGATATTTAGTGAGCATGAAAAAACTAAAGAATGGTGTTTTGCTTAATAGTCGAACTTTTATAACTCTAAACTTTAGGAATAATAACTTTCAATAATCAATTACAATGATCAAATTCAATATCATACTCTACTTTAGGTTAAACCACCTAGCTAGGAAGTTCAATTAGTTAGTCTATGATTCTTGTTTTACATTTTTTTCTCTAAATTCTTGCGTTTTAAAAAGTCATTCCACACTCACTCGTCTAGTTAGTCTATACATCCATTCATAACTCTGGTTTTTTTTATTACTCCTATCAGCGTGACAACTTGCTATAAAGCAAGAAGTTCGAATATTTAAAGAATGAGTATTGTATTGTCATTTGAAAGTCGAGAATATGATCATGCACATACTGATTGATTTTTTTTTTTTTACCAAAGTATAACAATTATCAATTTTGAGTGAGGTTGTTACAATATTGGGCTTTGTTCTGTTCGACTTATTTTGACTTATTTCATGCAAAATACTTTCAGATAAGTTCAGTTAAATTCAGATAATATAAGTTTAGAAAAAAAAATAAGCTTTTCATACATTTTAACACACAAATAAGTTTATTTCAGTCAAAATAATTTTGTTTCAGAAAAATATAAGTTCACTTAAATTCAGATAAGTTCAGTTCAGACAAAATTAGTCGATTAAAACGGATCCTTAGTTGTATATTTTGTAATAAAGTCAAAGATATTATTTTGTTTTAATTATTTATATTAAAAGAGTCGCAGATCATAAAGTGACATTTATATTAAGAAATAACTTTTAACAAAGTACTCCGTAAGTTTTAATTTTTCTCTAAATATATTGAGATGAACGATCAAAGTTAAATCTCGAAAACACCCACTTATTAAGGAATTCGTACATAAAATACATTTGAGCATTTTGACATATATTTTTTAAAATATTAATTACACGTGTTATAAAATTCAAAGAATACTTAATATGTACAATAAAATATTCAAGGATTTGGGGCAGGTTAGTGGGTGTGCGAGAATACTAAAATATTTATGAATGGAGGAAGTATCCTATAAATAAAATATACTAAGACAATGACGAACTTATTAAGGATCCCAAGGAGCCTGAGCCTTTGTCAACTTTTAAAAAAAATAGTATACCAAAAAGGCCCAGTATAATATGCTATTCATTTTTTTATAAATTAGTATACCAAACAGGCTCAATGTAACCTGTTAGTTATTCCCCACGTTCCTAAATATTGGCTCATTATAATTTTAAGCTCACCTAAAATATATTTGGTCCCACCACTTTTATTTATTCTCAATTTCATAGTACAACCAATTCATAATAAAAACATTTTTGGTGCATGGGACAAACAATTACGAAGGGATCGAGTACTCCTATAAGTAGGGTTGTGCAAAAAATCCGGAAAACAGAAACCGGATTCGAAAATCGAAAAAACCGAAACGAAAAAGCGGATAACCGAACCGAAATAATAAGGTTAGGGTCGGTCTTTTCGAACTTAAATAAACCCCAACTGAACATGCGGGTAACCGACCCGAATAACGGATAACCAAACCGTCCGAAATTACATTTTTTTTAAAAAAAATTAAGTATTTTTACGCATTTTTCCAACAATATTTTTTTACAACATTTTTTTTATATTATTTTCCCCTAGTATTTTTGTTCTTGTTGTTTTGCTAATTTGTGAATTGTGATTGATGTTGAGTGCTCGATGTATTATATTTATTGTTGGATGATTATTATTGTTGTCTGCTAGTTCTGTAACTAAGGTTTTGTTCTTCCATTTTTTTGTATGAAACTATGAATCAAAGGTGTACTTACATTATTACAATAAGGTTTGTTCTTCCTTATTAATTTGAACAATTACCCGACCGAACCGACCGAAAAAAACTCGAAACCCGAAAAAGCGGGTAACGGTGGATATGGATACAATTTAGGGTCGGCATTCATGTAACCCGAAACTAACAGTTACCCGAAATAAATTCTTAACGGGTAACCAAACCCCGTTTTGCACACCCCAACCTATAAGTACTGCTACTATTATGTACGAAATATGTGTTTGATAATTTAGATTCTAATATAATAGTGTATATTTAATTTTGTTTAGACACTATATAGACGTATCTATACTAATATATTAAAAGGGGTTGAGAAAAATGTCTATGTGGCACGTAGTACTGTTCCCTTTGCGCCACATCATCCACTCACCAAATGATATGTCATATCATGGACAACCAAAAATCAATACATACAATGGGGTACGAACTCCAGACCTCAAATGTGGAGGATAACTCTCATTACCATCTTAACCAACAACCATTTGTGGTTTATCTCTTCACATTAATTTATAAACTTTTACGTGACTTTTTATTTTCTATTGACTATTTTGGAAAAAAATAATAATTAAAGAATTAGGACAACCATGAATAACCATGATGTCATAAGTCTCATAATTAAGCATCAACTACAAAAATGCCTTGCATGGCTGCATATATCTAATTTGGTGTTTGTTAATTTTGAATCAATTATTTCCACTAGAAAACAAATTATACAAATTGTAAGATGATGTAATTGAAAAATTATTTCTCATGATAAATGACTTAGTGTGTTTGTGTAGTTGACGAACTTGGTGAATGCTTTCACTTAATGCTTTACATGTATCTTATCAGATATTTTGCTCAAGAAAAATCTAAAATTCTAACTATTCAATGTAGCAAACGGTGCATCGCCCGAGCCACACACTAGTTTAATTTCTAAAAGTTAGTAAATTATTTATTTATTTATTATTTTGGTTGGAGAAGTTAGTAAATTATAAATACAAACCTATGATCTAAATGGGTATTTCAGTATTTGATACTTTCGTTATATTTTTTAGTTGGAGAAATATTTGATACTTACGTTTTTTTTTAAAACAAAAATTCTTCTTTCTATTCAATTGTTTCCTTTGAATATAAAACCTATGACCTAAATAGGTCAATAAGGAAATATTGGTCACAGTAATTTTTTTGTTAATAAATATGCACCTTGTATATTTAGTAACAAAATCATAGATATTATTTTATTTTAATTAATTATTTATTTATATTAAAAGAGAGGCGAATCAATGAGTGACATTTGTCATCGCCACATTGATTTCCTCTCTTTTAGTATAACTAGTCTTATATGCACGCGATGCGTGCGGGATTATACACAAATTAAAATTGTGTTATTATAATTAATTTCCACAAAATAATAAGCAAGAATTTTTTTTAAAGAGTTCGATCATCTAATGAAATTTTTTCTATGAAGTAAATATATATATATGAACCCCTCTTGAAACCTTTCGATGTATTTTTTAACATGAGGCGAGAAAATATTGCATTATACACCCTCACCCAACCCCCAAAAAAAAACACAAAGAAAAAAAAAAGTTACGTTATACTCCGTACAAAAATACCATAATAAAAATTGACTAATATAAAACACTTACTCCGAAATTGAAAAAAGCAATTACAAATTTTCTTAGTTGTTCATGGATTAGTGTAATTGAAAACATCATAATTAATTACGAATCAATCGAGCTCGTACATCATATCGTCGTACACCGCTAGGAAATAAATGCATAAAGGGTGTATAATGATACTCCGTCACCCTGTAACATAATTTAGAATAAAAATACAATTACAAACTTATACAATATATGGATATCGATATCACAAAAAACTAAGTTATATACGTGAATAAATTTAATTATACAATGATAGAAAATTAATAATTCTAAGATAACATTTTACTACATTATTGTAAATTAAATATTTAAAATAAAATTTATTGAAATAAAACTTTAAATCTCTTTGCTAATCATAAGACCCAATTACATTTTAATGGGAAAGCTAGTTAACCACACTTTATTTTTGTTGGGTCACCTAGAAAGTCTAGGAATCTCCGTCAACTACGTATACAGAGACTCCAAGAGTCCAAGGGTTGTGGTTCAGTCTAATTACTCGTTCTTTTTCTCTTCTGAGTCTTGGTCTCTCTCCTCCTATTTCATTTCTCTCTCCTCCCATCTGATCATCAAAAAGTGGCGATTATTCCTTCCCCTCTCTCTCACCTTTCTCCAGTTCACCTCTACACGCGATGCTCTCCAACTACTCAGAAGAAGATCTGAGCAAAAATGGCGAAAATAGGAGGAGACTACCTATATTCAGATTCTCCCACCTCCTATAGTTAGTTTGTCTTTTCTATCTCAATTCGCAAGAAACGCCGCCGTCGATGGCACAGGTATATTCCTCCTTTTTTGCGTCAATTAACTTGTCTATGCTGTTGGAGTTTGTGTATGGTTTAATTCGCCCGACCTGGAGTTAATTTAGCAAAAAAATTCGATATCTTGTATCTTGGTGTATACCTATTATTTTTGGTCCATTTTGTTAATTGTTTGGGGGAATGATTGGGTTTTTCAGGGTTTGTTCGAATGATTGGGTTTTTTTGGGTTTGTTCGAATGATTGGGTTTTTTAGGGTTTGTTCGAATGATTGGGTTTTTTAATTTGGTGAGTTAAAACATGTTCGTTTTTTTTCCTACAGATTTTTTTGTTCCATCCGGATTTACTTGTTTGTTTAAAATTTGGTGAGTTTAAGCATGTTCGATTTTTCAAATTATTTCTGGAGATTTTCTTTAATTTGGTGAGTTAAGCATGTTCGATTTTTTTTTCCAGATCTTTATTTTAACCATATCTGACAAAATTGCTGGTATATGCTAGCTATATAGATTGGCTTTAGATTAGTTCATTTGTTCTGATTAGTTAAGTTAATCTGAAAAGTTTAATTGTTTTCTTTTGTTCTGATTAGTTTAATTGTTCTGATTATTTCAGTTAAGCTGATTATTTAGTTTATTCTTTTGTTTTCATTAGTTCAGTTGTTCTGATTAGTTCGCTTTAAGCATTGTTCTTTAGGTAATTCGTAATAGTCTGTTTGTTTTAGTTTGATAGGTTGTATATAACTTTTTCCTTTTTAGGTTTCTTTACAATAATGGTGACAAACAATGTATTATGCAGGTACAACAAAACGAAACTATTAGTCTCCCCTCCTCTCTGTTGAGTGAAAAAGGTCCGTATTTTGTGTGTCATTTTTAATGGATTGTGTTTTTTTAGTGTATTGCATTCCTAGAACCTAATAAAATCTGAAATTAGAGATTAAAATCGAATAACAGCTCATTTAATTAAAACATGAACTAAAATCTATAATAATTAATTAAAATAAATAAAAGCATGCATATTAGTACTAATTTTTTTTATTAAGAGATTGATGAGGCACATACCTTATGTCGGTTTATTGTATGCCTTGACGAACTTAACAACCAAATCAACTTCGAACTTAAAACAAAAATAAAATCCTGCAAAAACCATTCTTTATTTCAGATTTTCATGATTTTAGATTATTTATTTCTTAGACTATTTCAGATTTATTTTAATCAATACATAATTCATTCTTTTAATTAAATAAGATACTATTTAATTTAAAGCATGAATTAAAATCAATAAAAATATAGATATTACTTAAAAAGTTTATGCTTAAGAGATTGATGGGGAACATACCGTAACTCGTTGGTTATTGTATCTCGTTATGAACTTAAAACCAAAATTAAAATCTGCATAAAATCCGATGCAAGTCATGTATTTTTCAATTCATACTTCCAATAACACAAATTTATGTTATGTCTTATATTTTGAAATATGCAATTAGATATTAAAATCAAGTAAGAGATTAAAATATGAAATAATTAATTAAAATCAATAAAGCATACCTTTTTGAAATCTGCATAAAAAATAAACATGAATTAAAATCATGAATAAAATATGAATTAAGCATGAATTAAAATATGAAATAATTTATTAAAATCAATAAAGCATGCATATTATATTACATACCTTATACTTTGAAATCTGCAAAAAAATTAAACGCAAGTATTTTAGTTAGATATATTCAATCTACATAGCAACAATCATAAAAAATATGAATTAAGCATGAATTAAAATATAAAATAATTTATTAAAATCATTAAAGCATGCATATTATATTACATACCTTATATTTTGAAATCTGCAAAAAAAATTAAACGCAAGTATTTTAGTTAGACATATTCAATCTACATAGCAACAATCATAAAAAAGAACATTTGTTTATGCATAATAATTATAAAAAAAGAACATTTGTTTACGCAAAGAAATTATGCATAAAAATTTGTTTAATTTCTATTTTTATTTTCTTGCAAGGATTCGGGAGATTTTAAACACCTGTATCGGGGCGACTTGAAGAACGGTGATGGAGTTCTTCTGGAGTTTTTCTGATTTGATTTGTAACAATTTGTAATAAGATTAATGCGTCATTTCTTGGTTGATTTTATATGTATATTTCTTGGCTGTATTTATGGATGATATTTCCTTATTTGCTTTGTATTTTGACTTTTTTTTTTTACTGATTTTTCTGTTTTGTGAAAGATTTCAAAATAACATGATTCTTCCCATTTCTTTGTTATATTCCTTGCCTGATTTCCTGATTAACATTTATTGAAATATCTCCATAAACGTTTAAACTAATTAGCCAAAAATAGATTCAGTTTTTAAAATCAACAATCAATTCGTTTTTTAAAATAGTAAATAATCAGAATTATTGTAATATGAGATTGTGAAGAGCTGGAGGGTATTTTAGACATTTAAATGGTGGACACGAAAAGTTAATTTACTTAAATACCCTCAGGAGCTGGCTTATATAATAGAGATATATTTCACTGAAATATTTATATTCATACTCTGGTTTTCAATTTTGCTTTACAAATTTGCTTTTTCGAATAATAAATCACAATAATAACTTCTTTTTTTTCCTCTTGATGAGAACGCCCTTCTTTTCGAACTCACCGATTATCTCAGCATAACGAAAACACCTTTTATTAATTGAGGTTCATGAATCCCGCCGGTGGGTTGTATTTTCTAACCCACCGGCAGAGGATAATTTTTTTTTTGTAGACGGGTCGTAGGATCTCCCTAGGCTCTTGATACCATGTCAAATATTGTGTAATCTCGTGTCTCTTCTCATTAATCACAAACATATATATATATATATATATATATATATATATGTATATATATATATATATTTATATATATATATATATATGTATATATATATATATATTTATATATATATATATATATATATATATATATATATAGTACATCTCAGTTACCTAAACATCTCAGTTACCTAAACCCTAGCATACATATTAGGTAACATACCATATTTAGGACTCTACAGAATATTCACAATATAATATCTCCTATATTCTATCTTAACAAAAACCTTATAATATTTAAATCACAAAATGAAATCCAAGGTTAAATGGTCTCTGAGTAGGACGAAGAACTAAGATTACAAAGGGCTAAGAACTAAGAACTAAGAAGAATTTCAGATTAATAGAGCCAATGTCCCAACCAAAGCAACAAAAGAGATAATAATCATAGACAATAGAACTAGTAAATCACCTGTATTTCTCGAACACGTGCCTCCTGTAGAAGTTGTTGGTGAGCTTTCTGCTGGTCTCTTTCACCTTCTAATTCCAAACGCACATGCCTTGCTCGTAGTCGAGCTTGAACTCTCACTAAAGCTTGCATACATCGGAGAGTTATTGCAGCTTGCTTTCTCACAACACGCCCTCAGACAAGTGCTTGCAGTCTACCAATCCTTTCAACGTTCTCAAAGCTCTCTTAGCCTGATATATGAACAAAATATTACAGTTAACCACGAATACTAACTTGAGGCATTAAAACACTGGGAAGCTGAATCCGGGAACATAAAGCACTGCTTTTTAAAGTCAGGATTAAAAGAATATGCACATAGAGTTAAAATAATATGCACATAGAGTAAGGAGAAAAGAACAACCACTACAAGAAAGCGCTTGATTACCAACTGATTTTACCGACCGTCGTGAAAGTAGTCATTAATAATGGATTTACCGACCTTAAATGAAACGGTCGCTGAATTTACCGACGGAATGTAGAGCGGTTGGTAAATTTTAAATTTACCAAACGTTTTCAAAACGGTCGTAAATTTATCGACTGCTTTTACCTTTATTCCGACTAGGGTGATGATAAAGGTCACAAGTTGCGACAACTTTTAGTTGTCGCAATCTTATGTGTCGCAATTTAAATCTTATGTGTCGCAATTTAATTGGCACATTTAGGCGCCACGTAGGCTATACGTCATCAGAATATTTTTACTACAAATTCAATATTTTTACTATGAAAATATGTAAATGAGATTATCGATATAAAGAAGGAAACAAATCAGAATATTAAGATTTTTCTACCTTTTTTGTAACATGTATAATAGATTATATAAGTTAAATATTTTAGTTTCCAATTTAAATCATGACACATAAGCATGCCATGTCATCATTGTGACACGCCTTAAAGGTCGCATGTTGCGACCTTTATCATTTTCGTTCCGACTATTGAGCAGTCAGTAAATTCCGACTATTTTCAAAATAAATTTAAAATTTTAATAATAGCCTATATAATATCTCCGACCATAAAAGCGGTCGCTAATTTTAAAAAAATACAAAAATAAGAAAAGTAACTAATCAATGACAATCAGCGACCAACTTGCCCTTTCCTCCTTTGAGTCTTCGACCATTTCAAAAAAATCTCTACTCTTTTAAAAGTAGGAGTCATATTATAACTCTCCACGAATACTATTATATAGGGCTATTATTAAATTTAAAATTTTAACAATAGCCTATATAATAGTTGTGCGTATTTTGAGGCCTATTGAACCGCCAAAATGCAGCAACAATCTTTGCCACCACACTACCCACAATCTTTTTATCATCAATCTCTCGTAGATGGAGAAATCAACAGTACAAGTCCAAACTCTAGACCGCAATAAAACATAAGTTGAAAGTTGAAGGTTCATGGTTTATCTTTCGTAGGCAACAAAATTGCGGAACATATGTCAATAAAACTTGGGCTAAAATAAGCGAAATGATAATATGAAAAAAGAATCGAGATTTTAAGTTTATGCGAAACGGTAAAACAAAGAATTGAATGAGATTGAATAAATAAAATCAGAAAAACAAAAAAAGGTTCCAAGGAAGGAGAGGGAAGGGGGTAACAGGAAAACACGAAGAACATTGAGGGGGGAAGTGGAGTTTTGGTTTTACAACCTATAATTTTGGAGGGAACGAAATGAGTTAACTACGATTAACTCTATTTAAATTATTTTAGTCAAAATTATAAAATAATATTAGATTAGAGAAATTCTAAATTACTAATGATTTTTTAGATAAAGTGACAAACGTTTTATTACCAATGAGAATTTTCCAAAAGTATAGGTGTATGGGATTGAGATGGGTAAGATAGTAAAATTTTATATCAAAAAATAGTATAAATAAAAATGATATAAAAAACATTAACTCCCTGTATTTTAAAAAGAGATACACTTTCTTTAAACGACTGTATGTTAAAAAGAGATACACTTTTTTTTATATTTTTTGGTCACCACTTCCAATTATATTAACATTTCTCTATTTCTTGTGATCCTCACACTTACTCAAACCATCTTTTCAATATAATAAATAATTTATCAATTACCCCCACTTTTTTTCATCTTATTTTAATAAATTCAATTCACTTTCCTACAATTATGTGCCGATCATTTTTTTTTTAAAGATACGGAGGGAGTATAGGATAATTAAAACGAAAAGTGTAAACATAATTTTGAAATAAGCTTTACACTCTAAGGGGGCGTTTGGTTCAAATGGGGTAAAGACTAAAGAGAATGAAA
This sequence comes from Spinacia oleracea, assembly GCF_020520425.1. Lineage (NCBI taxonomy): Eukaryota > Viridiplantae > Streptophyta > Magnoliopsida > Caryophyllales > Amaranthaceae > Spinacia > Spinacia oleracea. The sequence goes on along the minus strand of NC_079490.1, from coordinate 135,180,757 downwards.
TCAACAAAGGGAATAAGGGGGAAAATAATGGAAATCCCTTTGATAAAGTGTGTTGTTTGGGTAAAATTGTTAGATTTTTATTTCTTCCTTCTCTCTCCTTAACTACACCACTCACTTTCTCTTCCATCCATGGACCTCCTCCGCCGATCCCCATGATTCCACCGCTGTTCCCCCTGATTTCGCCGCCGCTCCAACTTAATTTCTCCGCCTCCGCCGCCGCTACACCTTAATTTTTCCGTCGCCGCGCCACCCACTCCCCTTTTCGCTACCAGTCTAAATTCAAGTTTAAGGTTTTAAAGGTCAAATTCGACCTTGAAAACTCTAGATCTAGAGTTTTCATGTTCGGAATTGACCATCTAAAATCATAATCATGACAAGAGATGTATTTCCAAGGTAAAATACTTTCAAAATGCTGGGATTTGAGGGTTTATGGAGGTGGTTTTCGAACGGTCGAATGGTGTGTGGCCGGAATTTCGTGACTGAGTGTTTTTCTGGTGGGTTTTGTTGGGGTTCCGAATGGCCAGGTTAGGTTTTTGGAGACGGAGGTCATTTTTGGGGTTGGCGTCGCTGGTGGTTGGGGATGGGTTCAAGTGGGCAAGGTATGGTTTCGTGGGTGGTGGTGGTGGTAGTAAGGCAACGATGTAGGTGTTGGTTGGGCGGTCGTGGTGTGGAGGTTCTGAAAACGTTGGTGGTGCTAGTAGGGTAGTCGTATAGGCGGTGCTGACGAGGAGTTGGTGGGTCTGATTATGTGTTGGTGATGGGGGGAAAGGAAATGAAAATACCTTGGGGGAGGTAGGATATCAACATAGAGGATTTTGGGGTAATGAGGGAGGTAAAGGGAATGATAGAAATGACATAACAAACAATAACAAAGGGTTGCATTCTTGTTCATTCCCTTTGCCTTTACTGAATACCCCAACTAAACGCCCCTAACGTTTTTTCGGAAACGAAGTACGGAGGCGCGGATGGTGCAGGGGCCTGCACGTAGATCTACGTGCACCTGCACCAAAACGCAAAAACATTAAAAGAAAACGAAAAAGAACATAACAAACTAAACAAAAAGAACATAATAAAGTAAACGAAAAGAACATTAACTAAAACCTGAAAAGAACACTAATGCTAAAAAACTAAAGAAAATATACAAAAATGAAAATAACATATTCTCTCTCCTGATAAACTATAAAAAGAACAATTATTTTTCAAAAAGAACATCGTGTGAAAAATACAACAGAAAATAAAAAATAAAAAATTAACGATAATGTTATTAAATATTAAAAAACATAAATAAGTTAAAAAGAACACAAAATAATTAAAAAAAAAGAACAACAACTTTTTTACAAAACAGAAGAAAAAAGAACAAAACACATGGAAAAGAACAACATTTTCTTTTTCCTTATCAAACAAAAGAACAGAATGAAAGGGACGAAAAGAACAACAAATTTATGTTCTTTTATTAGTTGTATTTGTTCTTTTCAAACCACTTAGTGTTCTAATTAAAAAGACGAAAACGACGATATTTTGATGCACTTAAAACTAGATCTATATTTTTATTTAAATGTATTTTTGTTCTTATCCCACGCATCAGAACTATGTTCTTTTATTAAGTGTTATTTGTTCTATTCAAACGATTTTATGTTCTAATTAAAAAGACGAAACGAAGATTTTTTGATGCACTTAAAACTAAATCTATATTTTTTTAAAAAGTATTTTTTGTTCTTTTACCACAAATCGGACTATGTTCTTTTTTAAGTGTTATTTGTTCTTTTCAAACCATTATATGTTCTTTTTTAACAATCTATGTACGTTGATATAAAAGAACAAACTATGTTGATTTAAAAGAATAAACTATGTTGATGACACAGTAAAAGTAAAGTTGTGAAAAGAACATAACAACTTGAAAAAGAACATTAGAGGAAAGAACAAGGAAACGTACCTTAATCACTTGATCAACATGTATCAGGAACATCAATATCTTTTAATAAATCTTAAAAAACTGATCTCAATCCTCGGAAAATATCACGCTCTCCAGAGATTCTCTTGCTTCGAAAACTAACCAAATTGAACTAGTGTTTTTTCTTAATTCACTCATTTTCAACAAACAAGAAACATTCAGAATGAATTTTAGAGAGAGAATAAGGAGAAAATGTTTTTTTTACTCTATCACTCACCATCTAACTCTTTCTCTTTCAAAAAATCTCTCTTATGTTGAGAGAATATAAATCATCTTCTCTTTCTCTCTCTAAAATGTATTTATAAAATGACTAATGGTTATGACTCATAAGTACAATTATTATATATATATAGTTGCTGAAAAATAGAAAATGAACAAATAGGAAGTAGAATCAAATAATTGAAGAACAAAGAAGGAGAAAGGAAAAATTGTTAAAGAGTGCATAATGAGAACTGTGCACGTGTTTTTATTTTGTTATTTTAACAGAGTATTATAAAAAGAACAAATGAAAAGACTAAAAGAACAAATATAGAGACTAAAAGGAACAAGTCAAGTACTTTGTCCCACAATAACATATGATTCGGAATCATTATTTTCATCATTCTGTTATGAATTATCAAGCACATTATTCTTAATATCTGAAAAAAATAATAGGTTAACATGTATAAAAACAAGAAAAAGAACGCAATCAAAGAAACAAAGGATAAATAAAAAGTAACAAGAAAAATAACACAATAAAATAAAAAGAACAAGTTATGAAACGCAAATAAAATTGAAAATAATAAAAAAGAAGAACACAGTAAAATAAAAGAACAAATTATGAAACGCAAATGGTATATTTTTCTACTATAATGAAACTGTTCTTTTAATACGAGCATAATGAAACTGTTCTTTTAATACGAACATATGTTCCTTTAATAGGTAAAAATGTTCTTTTCTGGGAAAAAAATCGTAATTACGTAATCAAAATCTTCAAAATCAACGATTTCAACAAAATCAGCGTGTTATTACATAATTTGATTCATTAAAATCATCAAATTCATCAAAACACGATTATTACACAATCAAAATCATCAACATAGTCAAAATCATCAAAAACACAATTATTACAAAATCAAAATCATCAAAACATACCATTTATTATTACAAAATTGAAAAATTACCTCCCAAAATCAGATTACCAGCTGCAGAATTCAGGTTTGAAGAAGAAAAATCAATTTAATTTGATGTTGAAGTAGAAAATCAACGAATTTTTGGGAGAAGAATATATATCGCAAAAATAACAACGAATCAAATAAAAACGCGATAAACATAGCTGAAAAGAACAGAGCCTTTAATGTTCTTTTGTTTAGGGGAATTGTTCTTTTGTTCAAGGGCATTGTTCTTTTTTCTGGGAATTTAATAAAAACGCGCGTTTTATGTTTAATGTTGGTCGTTTTGTTCCCGGTGCACATAGAGCTACGTGCACACGCCTGTACCATCCAATTTGCGGTAACAATGCTTAAAAATGACGCACATCCTCATTTATAATCTGTAATTGTAAATAGCCAATTAGTCAATTACCCTTCAACACCATTCTCAAAATCCTGACGACAAACAAACAGAAATGAGTAAATGACGAAGGGGAAACACATTGAAGAAGAAGGGCCATGGAAGAATTTAACCAACGACATAGTAGCCCTCGTTTTGAATCGCCTCAATACCAAATCTGATCTCTGCCGTTTCCGCTCAATCTGCAAGCCGTGGCGTTCTTTCGCTACTCCGATCCAACCCCATCTCATCTTCCCTCTCACTCTCCCTCCTCTTCCCCTCAGTTATCACCCTTTCTCTCTTTCTCCTAATCTCATTTACATTCTCTCTCCTCAATTCAGCCATAATCTCAACAATGATGTCTGGCTTACCAAAGTTTCAGAAACAGGGGAAAACAAGTGGGCCCTCCTTAATCCTTTGACGAAGCATAAATTTTACTTTTTCGCATCTGGGGTTTTCAGAGAAAGGATTGATTTACTGGGTTTCGGAAATCTCGAGGTGGGTCGGTCATATCGACTTCAGTTGATTAGCGATCATGGAGATGAAGGTGCCTTTGATTTTGAGGAATTCAGCTCGTCAATTTCTTTGAGGAAGGTTGTTGTTCGAACTGGGGAGGAATTTTGTGTATTGGGTTTGTATGGGTATGGTCTAATTGCGGTCTGGAATTATGGGGATGATAATTGGAAGATCGTTGAAACTGGGACGAAGGAGAAGAGGAATGAATTTGATGATGTTATATGCTTTGATGGGAAATTCTATGCCGTTGATAGAACCGGAAAGTTGGTGATGATTGATCCAGCGGCTCGGGAGCTTATAGAGTTGGTTGGCACGACGGCAGAATGTATTGGTCAGTATACTTATTTAGTGGAATCTAATTTTCGTTTATATTTGGTTAATAAGATTGTTAATCCAATGCCTAATAATTATTTTGATAACGAAGAAGGGGAGTGGATTGTGGATAAAAATAGTGTGGGAAAGCCTCTTGGTTTTAATGTTTTTGTGTTGAATGAGAAGGAGAAGTGCTGGGAAAGAGTGAGTAGCATAGGGAATAAAGTGTTCTTTATTAGCCGAGATGCGACATTCTCGGTTTGCGCTAAGGATTTGGGTTGGAGTAAGGGGAATTGTATCTATTTTGAAGGATTGACTGGTTATGATGATGAAGCTGATATGAGTTTTGGGTTGAATGCTGGTGTTTATACTTTGGAGGATAAAGCTATTTCGACCTTTGGTTCCTCGGTGGATCGTTGGACAGGGATTTTCTGGCCGCCTTCAAGCTGGTTTGTGCAAAATGAAGAGTACCCTGAATGTGAAATGCAAGATTAAAGAGTGGTGGTTTGTGTTTACCTTAAGCATTAGCTTCCCTAGTATAAATGGAGTATACTCTTTTTTGTGTTGTATTATTGATAACCAGGAATGAGACATTATAATTTTTTGTTCCTTTAATGGCTTCTTTTAATAAATAGCAGTTGAGATTATATCAATAATGATCCTTGATTCTGAAATGGAGGGCAGTGAGTTGTTAGTTCAATTGTACGTCTTGTTTTTACTGTCTCGGCTGATGGCCATTTGTTGTTACTGGATTTTAAAATCTAGTAGTTTCAACTTTTGCATTTGTTGTTTTCTACTATATGATGCTTTACTTGCACTAACAAACTAATTTGTAGGATGAATATGTTAAATTCAAGGAAAATTTGTCAAAAAGGTTCTTTTAAAACACAAAAATTGTGAGAAAGGACCTTTTAAAAAAAAAGTTGTCAACCAAGGCCCAAATTGGATTTTTTTTTTGTCAATCAGGACCAAGTGTCAATTTCCGGCAGTCAACCATCACTTTCCGGCGTTGACTGGCGCGTGACAAGCACGTGATTGACTTTTAGCCTTTTTTTTTTAAAAAAAAAGTTTTTCCCTCCAAATTTATTTCACCTCCCCCACTTACCCCAACTAACCAGTTAAACTTTGAAAAAAAAAATCGATCCTTCTCTCTCTCTCCTGCTGAACCCCTTCTCTGCCTCTTCCTCCATATTGTATTCAACGTGATAATAACCGGGTGCACGAGGAGCATGGGAAGATGAAGGTTAAGTATGAGAAGATGAAGAAGATGACAAAAGGTGGTGTGAAGGAAGGGATTAGGAATGATCATTTGTTAGTTATGATATGTGTTTGTGCTATCGTTTTAATTATCGTTAGTGCAATGTACGTTAAGGTTGTTGGTTAAGCAATGCTTAAGAATGTTGTGGTCACTAGTTGATTTAGTTTGTTGGTTAAGATTAAGATACTTGAAGTGCGTAGTTGTAAAAGTTTAATGAAAACGTTATGTAAGCGTTTGTGTTTCACTACAAGAAAAACCCGTTTTTGCGGCTGACTACTGCGACTACCAAAAAATTCAGTCGCAAAATTAAACGTTGCGACGGAATAAACCTAAGAGACTAAAATTTGCGAGTACTTTTGTGATGGTCGCTCTATAGTCGCTAAATTGCGACTGTCTTTAATTCTTGCGACCGAAACTTCAGTCGCAAATATTGCGACTGAATTTGGCGACTGATCTTTATGTCGCAATTATTTTACTTTTTGAAAAATATAATACGGAGTATATTTTAATGTTTTAGTATTTCACTTTGATGGGCTTCACCAGCCACGTTTCACCAACTTGTTTCTCCCTCTTCCTCCTAACCTCACAATATAACAAAAAAACCCTAAATTTTCTCTCACCTACCGCCCCCCTCTTCATCTTTCTCACTGTTTTGAACATAGAAAACTCTCAATCTCTGATAAAATTTCCACCTTACCCGCCACCTTTTCTCTCTCCCTTCTTCACTCCCCCCATCACTGACGTTTGCTTCTATTTTCTTCATCCCACCTCTGTTTTAGTTTCCTGCTGCTCTTTTCCGCCGCCGCTTCCATTTTCCACCTCGTTTCTCCGTTGCCCCATTGAGTTTACGCCGCCGCCTCAGGTGAAGGATGCCCATCTAACCCCAGGTTCAATTTTGGATTTCGATTTTTAATTTTTTTTAGTTGATTGTTTTTTATGTCAGGTTGTTATAGATCTGTTTTTTTTTCATTTAGTATAGAAGAAATGGTAAAAAATTTATAATATGATGATGTTATTTACTCCTACTTCACAACTATAGTTTAGAGTTTTAATCTTTTAAATTTGTAGGTTTTTAATTAATTATGTATTGGGATTGAGTATGATTTGGAAATTGTAATGTAGGGGTTCAATTGAAAAGGATGAACACAAGTTGTTTGCTGGGAGGAGTCGGATACTGTAGAAGATAAGCAATAGAGATTGGCGAAGAATTTCTGTTCAGCGAATTGTGTCACTACTATGCGGGGAACTGGAATCTTTCATTTGTTTGATGTGTTGTAATAATTTAGAAGATCTATAAAGAGTTATGTTTGAAATTCTTAATTTTTCTTTGCAAGTTAATTTAGATTGAAAATATGTTCTCCGTGTTTCACTATTTCTTTGACTGGGAAACTTATTTCAACTTAATTTGCTCCTAAAAAGGAAATTAGCAACTTCATTAGTTGCTGATTTTTTTTTTTTTAATTTTTTAAAATCAAATTTGCGACTACCAGGCCATCGCTAAATTACAGAAATCAGTCGCAAAAATTTACGACGGGAAATCTAATAGTCGCGAAAATTTGAAATTCAGTCGCAAAAAGTAGTCGCAACGCCGTCGCTAATCCGTCGCAATATTGCGACAGCACAAAAAATAGTCGCAAAAATGAAATAGCGACGAGGCTTTCTGCGACGACCCAAAAAAACGTCGCCTCAGTCGCAATTCCATTTTTGCGACGGAAAATCTTGATTTTGCGACTACTTTTTCTGTCGCAAAATCACGTTTTTCTTGTAGTGTTTTGATGAATAAATTCTAGAAATATTATCGTAAAGTATGTTTTTAATCTTAATTCTTGGGCAAGGTTTTACCAAAAAAAACCAGAGCAACATAAAAACCCGAGGACAACATAAAAAACCGAGAACAACATAAAAACCCGAGGACAACATAAAAAATCGAGAACAACATAAAAACCCGAGGACAACATAAAAAACCGAGAACTTAATTAAAAACCGAGAACTTAATAACACAACCAAGGACTTAATAAAAAAATTAACGAGAACTTAATAAAAACCGAGAACTTAATAAAATACCGAGAACTTAAAAAAAAACCCGAGAACTTGAATTATAGATGGAGTAACCTGAATTTTACAAAGTCACCACAAAATAACTTAAAAAGTTGATTGTTTTAAACTAACCAAAAGTACACAAAATAAGGCAAAAGTTGACTTTTACTACATAACTAAAGTTGACTTTTACAAACTTAGGTGTTGTTTTGAGAGATGCAACTCTTTTGGGAAGGTTGTGAGCCTTGTATGGCATTCACAGAGGCTGTTTTCTTCTTTTTAGGGACATATGCACTCTTTCCTTTGGCTTGGGAGGTGGTAGCTGTTGTGGTCTTCTTCTTGCCTGCAACATGCTTCTGCTTCATTGGTCTTGGTTGTGGCCTAGGTACTGCATTTGTGGGTTGGGGGCTAGGTGCTGCAGGATGTGATGGTTGTGGCTGTGATGGATGTTGTTGTGCAGGCTGTGCTGGCAGTGGCCTTGTTCTTGGCCTCCCCCCTCTGTTTTGAACAACACCATCAGCCATGGGGGGTCTGATACAGCTCTTTTGGTAATGGCCCAATCCACCACACCTCTTGCACATGTTTTGCCTCTTAGGTCTCTTGACCCAACTGCTTCCCTTCCCCTTCTTTCCTTCCCCTGGCTCCTTTCTTCTCTTCCTCTTTGATGGCCTACCAGGCATAATCTTATAAGATGGGGGGAGAGGTTGTGGATATGGTGTTACTTCCCATTGATTTTGTCCAGGCATTGCATTGAACTTGGGTGCATAAGTTTTGGTATAAGTTGCAACATGATATGCTTGATGAACATAATCTTCATAATCAAGTCTCATTTGGGCTAAACAAGCCAAGGCATGCCAACAAGGGATCCCCATCAATGTCCACCTGTAGCAACCACAGGATTTGTTCTCCAGATTCACAACAAAACAGTCCCCACCATGTTGAACCTCAAAAAAATGCAAATCTGCTTGTATCAGCCTCATGTTGTATATTTCCTTCTGCCCCTTTTTTATCATCTTCACAACTGAAGGCATGATTGTACCCTCAAAGTTTTGCAAGCCTTGTCTCTTTGCACAGCATCTCATCATCACATATCTTCTGATCCATTCCATCAGAGACAAGATAGGTTTTGTCCTTGCATCCTTCAACACATTGTTGAAGCTTTCACAACAATTATTCAACAGCATTCCTGACTTGGCCCTAGGACTAAAACCATGCCTAGACCAATTACTAACAGGAATTGCAGTGAGATAATTGAAAGCATCAACACTGAGCTTCTTAATCTCAACCATGTTTGCTTGGAATTCATGCTGTATATTAAAAAACAGAAAAAAAATTCCAGAAACTAAGACCAACAGAAATTCCAAGTATTTCCAGAAATTCCAGAAACTAAATCTCAACAAAAGAAATGGATGTAAAGGTATTAGTTTACCTTGGTTGATGACCTTGCTGCCTTCCAAAAGAACTCCTTGTAAACCTCCCCTGGGAATTTAAGTTTGAAGTTGGCCCATATATGCCTACAACAGAACCTTGTTTCAGCATTTGGAATGACTGTTCTGAAGGCATCAAGCAGCCCCTACATTGTCACAGAGATGCATTAGACATAGCTTTAGTTACATTGACTTTCACATTATCACAGTGACCTAAGTTGACTTTTACAAAGAACCATTCATACAAGTGTGAGTGAAGCAAGTGTGGGTGAAGCAAGTGTGAGTGATACAAGTGTGAGTGAGGCAAGTGTTACACTTTCCAAAAACTGACTTAGTTGACTTTCACATAGTGACCAAAGTTGACTTTCACATAAATCCCAAACCAAAGTTGACACAGTGAGTGAAGCCCCAAACCAAAGTTGACACAGTGAGTGAAGCAAATGTTAGACTCGGGTACGTGTCCAAGTGTTAGACTCGAGTACGTGTCCAAGTGTTATACCATTACAAGTGCAGCTAACAATAACATGAATAAGAAACAAATTCACCTAAACCCTAAACTTGCTTCACAACTGAAAACAATAAAAAACAACACAACCAGGCATCAAGCCAACAAATTTAAGAACAAAAACAACCACATACCTTCTGCCTGTCAGATATGAAGGCCACATTGTCATCTTCTCCTTCCACAGCTTCATCTCCTTTCTCATGCACCCAAGTAACTGCATCTGCTACAGAACCAAGATCCTTAACCAGCAGCTCCAAAAACCAGATCCAAGTGTCTGAGTTCTCTGTCTCAACCACAGCCCAAGCAACTGGGAAAATGTTGTTGTTCCCATCTTTCCCAACAGCAGTCAGTAATATCCCTGGGTATGGACCTCTAAGGTGACACCCATCCACACCCAAAATTGGCCTACAACCAGCCCTGTACCCTTCTTTGCAAGGTTGTAAGCAAATGTACATCCTTTGGAACAGGGGAGGGGGGTTATCAATGCTCTCAAGCTTGACCACAGCTGTGCTACCTGGATAGTATGTTCTAATTGCCTCAACATAATTCCAAACCCTCTTGTACTCATCTGCTGCACTACCATTAATCATGTTCCTAGCTAGTCCCCTTGCATTGTAACATTTATAGTATCCCACATCTGACTTCACCTCCCTCCTGACTCTCTTGATAAAGTACTCCATGCTCATTGAAGGTTCATCCCTAAAATCTTCCAAATATCTCTCTGCTAAGTACTCAGCAGTCACCTTATCATTGTCATGTTGATGACCACAGATATGCTTTAGGTTTAAGCTTTTAATTTGTACTGTCTCCCCACCCTTTAATTTCCTACAATGAACCTTAAAGGGACACTTCTTCTTCTGATTGCAAGTACATTTCACTATCCTACCAGCTTTCCTAGGGCATCCACACTTCTTTTTACAGTAAACACTAACTCTGTGGCTCTTGTTATGCAAAAAATAATAATTTCCACCAGCATCTATCTGATGGTGCCTCAAAGCCTTCCTAAAAACCTTATTTGAAGGAAATTTTAGCCCAACAGTTAGGTTAATTTTGTGCTTAAAATCTACATCTGGGTTAAAAACTGGGTATTTTTCCCCCTCATCATCAGATCCAGCTGGACTATGTAGTTCCTCAGCAGTGTCATTCAGATCCTCATCACTGGCTAAGTGATAATCCCCATGATCACCTTCCCCTGCAACTGGATCTTGCACCACTACCTGCTCCACTGGCACCTCTCCCTCCACTGGCTGTCTGTTTTCAACCCCACCAACTAACCCACTAGACAAAACCTCCCTCACTTCTGTGTCAACAAACTCAGCAAACAAGTCATCATCACTCTCATCCTCACAGTCTCCCTCACTCAAATAAACAGACTCATCAGTGCTAGACCCACTGTCATACCCAAAATCTAGGTCAGACCCAAAACCACCTGGTTCATCAGTTTCTGGGATTGCATCAAGCCCTAGATTATCCCTACTAGGAACAAATTTCCTTTTGCTTTGAGTTGCCTTAGAAGCTGCAGATGTTTTTTTTTCAGTTTCTGGGATTGTTTGTGAGGTGGGAACTGAATCTGCAGCGGTTTGAGTTGTCTGTGGGATAGTTTCTGGTGTGGGAATGGGGTTGGTTGGTGGTGTGATAATTGAAGCAGCTGTATTGTTTTGGTGGTTAGAGGTAGGGTTTTTGTCACTAGCATCTTGTTGGGCCCCACTAGTACTACCCCCACTCCCAAATATGCTTCCTGATGACTCACCCTTTGATGACTCACAACCCATTGATGAGTCACCAGAATTAATGCTACCCAAATCCCTTCCCCTAGGCCCCCCACTCTCACTTTCTGAATCAGTGTAAAATGTTACACCTGGACCAAATTTTAAACTCTGAAACACCTCTTTCTCAGGCTCATCGATTACATATAGATGGTACCAGCCATCTGCCTCCCTACTAAAAAGAAAATCAGGTATATCATCATCACTCACCAGTTATTTCCTCCCAGTATACAGAGTCTTCCCATATTCCCTATACCAAATTGTCCCCTCATTTTTATAGCCTAATTCACCCTTAATCCAGCCCACAAATTCAAAATAACAGACTTCTTGGACATTAGGGTGCACTGTTAACCCGTACTTACTACTTTCACCTTTCTCATACGTTGTTTTTCCACTACGAGTCACAAATTTACCCCCATGATAAAGCCTAATGTCTATTGGATCCTTCATTCTATATACGGGATAATCAACCGGTATCCTCCCGTTAAATCTGGTTTACACATTACCAAAAAACAAACAACAAATGACATAATTTAGGAACATGATCCAATAAATACAATACCACTAAATAAACCAATCAAGCTAATTGAGGAAATATTTAACACTAATTAGCCATATATATCAAATTAACAAAAAATAAGCAAATAAATCCAATTAACAATCACTAAGCATATCATCCTTTATTTAATCCAATTAACAACAAATATTGCGCAACCCTAATTTTTCTGTCAATTCAATTGGGGACAAAAATTTGGGGCTTTTCAACATAATTGGTTATTTAACATACATAATACTTTAATTAATTATCTAATCAGTTAAATTAATCATATTAACCCACTAGCAATTAAACAAACCCTAAATTCCCAAATTATGCGATTAAACTAATACTCACCTTGATTTTTGGATAACTTTGAAGGTAAATATCACTGGCTTACTTTTACCCCTTGCCTTGCTGGTTCTGGTCCCCCTTGCCTTGCCTTTATTACCTTTCGCCACTGATGCACAGAAAAAGGACGAATCTTTCAGAAATATTCGTTCGATTTTTTTAGGGCAAAACAGATGAGAAAATGACAGAGGAGAGAGGGAATTTTACCTTTAATAAACACTTCAACAACCTTGGTTCAATGATTTCTGACTCAAGCAATCAATTGCCATTAATGATGTGAAGAGGAAGACGAAGCTGAGGAGTTGCGCAGCAGGAGAGAGAAAATCGAGGTGTTTCAGTTTTTTTTTTTTTGGTTAGTTGGGGTAAGTGGGGGAGGTGAAATAAATTTGGAGGGGAAAACTTAAAAAATAAAAAAAAGGCTAAAAGTCAATCACGTGCTTGTCACGCGCCAGTCAACGCCGGAAAGTGATGGTTGACTGCCAGAAATTGACACTTGGTCCTGATTGACAAAAAAAAATCCAATTTGGGCCTTGGTTGACAACTTTTTTTTTAAAAGGTCCTTTCTCACAATTTTTGTGTTTTAAAAGGACCTTTTTGACAAATTTTCCTAAATTCAATTGATTTTTTCTTAGCAAACAGGACTGAAGAATACCCTGTTTCTTAGGCTAGTAGATCATAAACTTGTGTTATTGCTTTGATCTTTTTTCATCATCGAAAATGCTTTGAGTTTTATTTGCAGAAATAGGATCAGCTAAATGGTTTTGTTTCTTGGATCAAACACCACTTTCTTTGTTGCCACGTCTGATGCCTTTTGCACTTCACTGAATGCTGTTCGGTGATTCTGCAAAACATCGAGGCTGCCAATATCTTTGTCACGTCGGATAAGCGAATTTCAATCTTCTGATCAAATTTGAATGGAGCATAAATACCTTTGTCCCGTCTCTTGATTCAATCTTGTTGCCACTGGAAACTGTTTAGTCAACTAAAGGTTGATTAGAAATCATGTTTTTAGACTTTTGTAATCGTCATTCTCTTTAGGTGCCTCTTTGTCTGGTAGTCTTACCATTTCAGTTGTTGATGCATTACCTTATGATTTAGAGTTCTGACTTGATGTAGTAAACTACTTTAAAAAGAAAAGACTTATCTTTACTCTGAATGAGAGCAAAGTTGTGCTTCTGTAGACAGTAGGGGTAACTATTCTGTTCTTTTCTTTAGCTGAATTTCCAATTATGTGCACTAAGCTTTGAAAATCGTGTAAAAGATTCTTATTAAGCTTCTGTGTGACCTTGTGTTTAAGGTATAAGCCAGGAAATACAGGGTCATGCACTCATGCAGAAGGCCAGAAGCAGCAGAACTATCGAGCTCCTGACATTTTGTTAAAATTTTGAAGCTTTATAGTTTAATGAAGCTGCCAAAATATCTTACGTTGGTTATTCTTAAGAATTAAATTTTTAGGGCTAATTGCACACTAGTGGAAAAAATACCTGTTGAGGGGGGCATTTTGGGTTTATTGAGGCGAACAAGGCCCGCTGCGACAGACGTAGCTTCAACAGCTCAGTGATCTGTTGAGGCGGGCTTTGTTCGCCTCAACAGGTGATCTGTTGTGGGGGGCTTTCAAAAGCCCGCCTCAAAAACCTCTACAGAAAGCGCGAAAATAAGGACCTGTTGAGGGGGGCATTTAAGAAGCCCGCCTCAACAGCCTCCTCTGTTGAGGCTCACTTCTTAAATGCCCCCCTCAACAGGTCCTTATTTTTGCGCCAAAAGTTCATATGTTGTTGAGGCGTACATTAAAAGCCCCCTTCAACAACATTAATTTTTTTTTTTCCAAATTCTTTTAAAATATAAAATAGGCGGCAATAACCACAACTAGATATATACTCCATTGAGTATTGAAACCTGTACCCAATCAACACCAAAATAGCAAAGGTATGAATCTGCTTATCTTTGATAAATAAATCATTACATTAACTTCATTTATATTAACCCAACAGAGCAAAGCGTATATATAGTACGTATGTTTACAATTTTTAAACACCTAGCTAGTCTAACAAATTACAACTAATATTAACAACTAAAGACAAAAGGCTAGAGAGCTAATCTAACAAATGTCTCTAATCCAGCCACTTAGGTCCCTTTAGATCATGCATTACAAACCTTAAGTAAGGTCGTGTTGACTTTCTTCCAATCGACTCGATCCCTAGCCTGCAAGTTGCATGGAAGGAAAATATATATGAGTACCAAAGTTTACACTCACGATATTGTCTTTACATTCCATTGAAGCATAAAATTAAAAGATATAGTTGCAGACTATAGAGATAATTAAGTACGTTGTTGACCTATAACGACCCAATGAGCCTTAAATGTGCATACGTAGATTAGAATGAGTTTTAGAAAGTTAAAGCTATGTATATTAGTAATGTAATAAGAATCAAATGAGTCCTTAGGTTCTTTAGTTCAAAGTTGGGAGCGGAAATGTCATTTTAGCTCTAAACATGACCTATAACGACATAATGAGCCTTAAATGTGCATAAATAGATTCGAATGAGTTTTAGAAAGTTAAAACTATGTATATTAGTCATGTAATAAGAATCAAATGAGTCCTTAGGTTTTTTAGTTCAAAGTTGGGAGCGGAAATGTCATTTTAGCTCTAAACATGACCTATAACGACCTAATGAGCCTTAAATGTGCATAAATAGATTCGAATGAGTTTTAGAAAGTTAAAACTATGTATATTAGTCATGTAATAAGAATCAAATGAGTCCTTAGGTTCTTTAGTTCAAAGTTGGGAGCGGAAATGTCATTTTAGCTCTAAACATGACCTATAACGACCTAATGAGCCTTAAATGTGCATAAATAGATTCGAATGAGTTTTAGAAAGTTAAAACTATGTATATTAGTCATGTAATAAGAATCAAATGAGTCCTTAGGTTCTTTAGTTCAAAGTTGGGAGCGGAAATGTCATTTTAGCTCTAAACATGACCTATAACGACCTAATGAGCCTTAAATGTGCATAAATAGATTCGAATGAGTTTTAGAAAGTTTTAACTATGCATATTAGACATGTAATAAGAATCAAATGAGTCCTTAGGTTTTTTAGTTCAAAGTTGGGAGCGGAAATGTCATTTTAGCTCTAAACATGACCTATAACGACCTAATGAGCCTTAAATGTGCATAAATAGATTCGAATGAGTTTTAGAAAGTTTTAACTATGCATATTAATCATGTAATAAGAATCAAATGAGTCCTTAGGTTCTTTAGTTCAAAGTTGGGAGCGAAATGTCATTTTAGCTCTAAACATGACCTATAACGACCTAATGAGCCTTAAATGTGCATAAATAGATTCGAATGAGTTTTAGAAAGTTTTAACTATGCATATTAGACATGTAATAAGAATCAAATGAGTCCTTAGGTTCTTTAGTTCAAAGTTGGGAGCGGAAATGTCATTTTAGCTCTAAACATGACCTATAACGACCTAATGAGCCTTAAATGTGCATAAATAGATTCGAATGAGTTTTAGAAAGTTTTAACTATGCATATTAGACATGTAATAAGAATCAAATGAGTCCTTAGGTTCTTTAGTTCAAAGTTGGGAGCGGAAATGTCATTTTAGCTCTAAACATGACCTATAACGACCTAATGAGCCTTAAATGTGCATAAATAGATTCGAATGAGTTTTAGAAAGTTAAAACTATGCATATTAATCATGTAATAAGAATCAAATGAGTCCTTAGGTTTTTTAGTTCAAAGTTGGGAGCGGAAATGTCATTTTAGCTCTAAACATGACCTATAACGACCTAATGAGCCTTAAATGTGCATAAATAGATTCGAATGAGTTTTAGAAAGTTAAAACTATGCATATTAGACATGTAATAAGAATCAAATGAGTCCTTAGGTTCTTTAGTTCAAAGTTGGGAGCGGAAATGTCATTTTAACTCTAAACATGACCTATAACGACCTAATGAGCCTTAAATGTGCATAAATAGATTCGAATGAGTCTTAGAAAGTTAAAACTATGCATATTAATCATGTAATAAGAATCAAATGAGTCCTTAGGTTTTTTAGTTCAAAGTTGGGAGCGGAAATGTCATTTTAGCTCTAAACATGACCTATAACGACCTAATGAGCCTTAAATGTGCATAAATAGATTCGAATGAGTTTTAGAAAGTTAAAACTATGTATATTAGTCATGTAATAAGAATCAAATGAGTCCTTAGGTTCTTTAGTTCAAAGTTGGGAGCGGAAATGTCATTTTAGCTCTAAACATGACCTATAACGACCTAATGAGCCTTAAATGTGCATAAATAGATTCGAATGAGTTTTAGAAAGTTTTAACTATGCATATTAGACATGTAATAAGAATCAAATGAGTCCTTAGGTTCTTTAGTTCAAAGTTGGGAGCGGAAATGTCATTTTAGCTCTAAACATGACCTATAACGACCTAATGAGCCTTAAATGTGCATAAATAGATTCGAATGAGTTTTAGAAAGTTTTAACTATGCATATTAGACATGTAATAAGAATCAAATGAGTCCTTAGGTTCTTTAGTTCAGAGTTGGGAGCGGAAATGTCATTTTAGCTCTAAACATGACCTATAACGACCTAATGAGCCTTAAATGTGCATAAATAGATTCGAATGAGTTTTAGAAAGTTTTAACTATGCATATTAGACATGTAATAAGAATCAAATGAGTCCTTAGGTTCTTTAGTTCAAAGTTGGGAGCGGAAATGTCATTTTAGCTCTAAACATGACCTATAACGACCTAATGAGCCTTAAATGTGCATAAATAGATTCGAATGAGTTTTAGAAAGTTAAAACTATGTATATTAGTCATGTAATAAGAATCAAATGAGTCCTTAGGTTCTTTAGTTCAAAGTTGGGAGCGGAAATGTCAAGGAATAAAACATTGGAATTTATTGATCCTTGGATGGCTTCTGTTAATATCTCACATCTATCTCTATTATATAAAGGAACAACTGAGGGCTTTTTAGTAACTTAACTTTTCGTGTCCCCCAAGTAAATGACTAAAATACCCTCAGTGTGTTGTTTATCGGGCTTGCTGAGTCTTCGTTTCTAGGGTTAGATTTTGACATTTCGCTCTCCTCTCACCTGCCTCTCTCCCGCCTCACTTTTCTTCTCTCTCTCCCTCTTCACATTCAACCCTTTCTTCATCTGAAGCACCGCCATTAGCAAAGCGCAGAGGAGAACGGCGGCGAGGATTGTTCTGTCATTTTATCAACTCACAAAGGTAAACCCTTGCATTTTTCTCCTTTTCCGTTGTTAATCTTCATTTTCCTCTATTATTATTCCCAGAACCCTAATTGTTGCTTTGTGTCGGCGGTGGTTTCTTAGAAATCTGATGGTGGTTAGGCGCTCTCTCTTCGAAATCGCCGCCGCCGTCATGCTTCATCTCATCATAATGTTTCATCGCCGCCGCTGTCGGGTGAGTGAATCCTGAATTGAAACCTAACATCAGAACTCGAAAGGTAGTAGTAGCTATGGGGTCCTGGATTTAAACCTTGATTTCATAAAATCTTCCTTGAATTTCATAATTTACGGATTGATTATTGATTTTGATATTTGGTGCTCAAAACCCTAACAGGTGAATGCCGTGAATCTCTAGGGTTTGTTTGAGAAATTTATTTGTGCGATTGAAGAAGAAAATGGGACACAGGTATGGATTTTGAATTTGAATAATAAGAGATTTGAGGATTTTTTTTTCTGTTTTGATAATTATTAGGATTTTTAATTCGGTGTTGATAATTTATTTTCGTTTTGTGATTTTTTTCAGGCACGTAGTTCTTCCAGATGAAGTTGCTAAACTTCTTCCAAAGAACTGCCTTCTGTTTGAGGTTAGTTGTTTGATCCGATTTTGGTTTTAGTTCCCTTCATTTTTATTTCGGATTATTGATTTTGGATTTCCATAATTGAACAATACTTGGGTTGATGTTTAAGACAGTTGGTTGGTTGATTTAGGACGGGGATTTTAATTGCTATTTTGTTTTCGTTTTTGCAATTTTCATTACTAATTTAACACGTTATAAGGAAGTTTTTCTTTTGATTATGTTTTAGAAATCTGATTTGGATTCCTAATAAGTTCTGCATATTATTCCATATAAATGAACAATACAAGAATTATTTACAAGCCTACTGTTTTTTTGCTTCGAGTTTTGAATTTTGGGAGTGTATGATTTTGCTTAACGCTTCACATATTTCTCTCCAACTCCATAACTATATTGTTCTCGTACGTATAACTGTGCTTATGACGCGGTGACTTGGGTGACAGGTCCATTAATTATTTTTTTGTAAAAGAAATTGGTTCATAGAAATTTTTGCTTGACTAAAGCTTTCTCTTTGGCGGTCTGAGTTCTGTTGGTGATCCTCTTCACTATTTCATTTGGTACAGAAAACACAATCCCTTCCCTACCAGAAATGCATTGTTTATTCTTCTTCCCACTATTTACATAACTACAGATGTGACTCTACAATTAATAATTTAGTATTTATTAAAAGTATCTAATACAGCATTGTGAGTCTTACCAGGTTTAGTACTTTCAAAAGAATTTGGAACTGAAGCAAAGCCAGATCGGTGTAGCAGCCTCAATGACTGCAAATTAGAGGGTTGTCCATGTGTTAACAGAATCTGCCAGTGTCATAAAACCAGGGTGGCAGAAGAAGCTTATTCAAAGATACCAGCTCAACTAAATGACAAGGCCAGACTTCAATGTTCTGGAGACTGTAAATGCAAAAAAACTGAAGTTGAAGCAGTCTATCAAACCCTAGATTTCACGCCTCCAGTCGCTGTCTTCGCATCTTCTCCTTCCCGCTGCTCTTCTCCATCTCCGCGATCCCCTTTTTCCCTCAATTGTCTGGATCTGACTTCGGAGACTCCTTATACAAGTATGAATTTATGCATCTTTTTTGTTAATCTGATTTCTAAATTTTTATATAATACTTCAATTGATCGATTTCAATTGATTTTGGATTAAATTACATTAATTAGCAAGACACAAATTCAATCTCAATTTATTACCTTAAATTTTAATTACATTGTAATGAGTTTTAGCTATGTAGGATTTTGATGATTACATTGATGGGGTTTAACATGCCAGCTCTGTGCAAACTTCAATGGATTAACATGTCACCCAACTATTAGGTCACCTATTTTCTTTGTTGTTTTTGCTCAATTTTATTATGCAATTCATGAAATTTTCAGGTCACCCCGACTTCACTCACCAGCTCAACTCAGTCATTGAATCGGAGCTCCGTAGTCTAGGGTTTATCGACGGTTCTCAAGTTTACGACGCTGTTAATAGCCTTCTAGATGATTCTGAAATTCATGAAATTCGCTAATGTGTTTTCTCCTTGCTATTATCATAGTCTATCAGTTCTAGGTTTAAGCATGAAATTCTCATATGACGAAACAATCATATAGGTTCGTTTATGATGATGTTGATGTTGGTTACAAAACAATCAATATTTCATATATGTTGGTTCACGGTGGTGATGTTGGTTTACGAAGCAATTAATGAATATTTCATGTTCTAAGATCTTATGTGATGTGGGTTTTACGATGACGAAATAATCATATATTCTCATATGATAGAAACATAACCAGCCTATTTATTCTGCAATTCCTTCAATACAAACATACCCTGATCTCTATTATCAATTTCCAGGTGTGCTTTGGCTCTTTGGTGTCGTTGATCGAGCATTGGGAGAGCATCAACACAGTCTTCAACTCCTCAGGCATGTATAAAACACTAGAATAGGGTTTATTTGTGGGTCACTAATGTTTTAAATTGCTGATTTGATTGCAAAGGCAAAAGAAGGAGGTGTATGTGATTGAAACATACACAATTTGGAATGGACATGAGCCTGTGAGATGAGAGGTTTGTGGGAACTCCTTAATTTCAAAACCTAAATATTTATTTATTAGTTCATGTTTAAGTTTACTTCATTATTGTTTCTCCCTTTCTGAATTTAATAGTCCCATTGATAATGTAATTTTGAAGTTAAAGTCTGAATTTTATTATTCACTATTACTGATTTGAATTTTAATAGTCCCATTCATTATTTTTTTTAAGAGTTTGCTCCGCATTTTCATTACAACATCATGAAATTCACAAGACAGGGGAAGGAGATAAAAGAGGAGATACAAATTGATGCTTTTTAGAGTAATTGACAGCCACGTGAGTTGAGACTCATTGATGTGCTAAGAATTTGTTTCTAAATTTATAAAACATTGCCATGAATGAGACGAGTGTATTTGTGGTAGTTGAGGCTCTGCTGTAGACCATCTCTTTTGACATTGTTTCTCTGTTGGTGCTGTTGTTTTCGTTTTTGTTATTGTTGTTGTCTTCTGCTGCTTATGTTCAGACCTGATATTGCTGTCAAGTCTTTGTTTCCCCAAGGAATAATTATCTCTCTGTTATCTAAATGGTTAATGCAAGACTATATGTTTTTATGCCTTCTTAAGTGGATTTTTAAAAGATTAGGTAATCCAAAGCCTAATATATAGACCCTGACTAATCTGAACTTGAGATGGGTTGGTTTCCAGATGAGGGGAATGCTGGTGCATTTGCATTTCTGGTGGTGTTGTTTTTATGTATGGCTTGAATTCATGAATGTATCCTAATTGTTATTTTGAATTTTTATGTAACAGTTGATGGATTGAAGGCTTGCCTTCAAGGTGTACACAGATGAGTCATAGATGATGTGGCTCTAAGAGTTTCATGTACATAAAATTTGGTAGCACAGTCAAGCAGGCGCTTCTCATCTTATATTGTGTAAAAATTTGCCTTAGAAAAATAAATGGTTAACTCAATTTTGATGTAGATGTGCAATACCACACACTATGACTTTTCTTGGCTCATCTCGGGCACCGCCTGTTGGGACAAGAAGCATGCGATAAAAAGCAAACTACTCAACTTTTATGATGCAAATTTTGAACTGTTTTATTTATTAATACTTTTTAGTACTGAATTTGAGTACATTGTGTTTATTTCTTATTTTAAATAAAATCGCCTTAAGTTAGGTAATTTGATCTGGTTTGTGACAATATATCCATCTATTATTTTAGTTTGTGTATAATTTCGCACGCATCGCGTGCATATAAGACTAGTACTAATATATTAAAAGGCGTTGTGGAAAATGTATATGTGTCACGTAGTACTCTCCAACCAAAAATCAATACAATGAGGTTCGAACACCATACCTCCAGTTTGGATGATAATTCTCATTACCATCTTAACCAACCACCAATTGTGGTTTATCTCTTCACATTAATTTATAAATAAATGTTCACATGAAATCTAAAACAAATAAATATTTATGTGACTTATTAATTTCTATGGACTATTTTGAAAAGGAAAAAAAATTAAAGCATTATGACAACCGTGAAGAAACCTGATGTCATAAAACTATAGGATTGTCTTACATAGCTGCATATATATCTAATTTGGTGTTTATTAATTTGACACACTTAGTTCCACGAGAAAACAAATTATACAAATTGTAAGATGATATGAATGAAAACTTACTTGCCATGATAAATGACTTAGCGTGCCTGTGTAGTTGACGAACTTAACGAATATTTTTCATTCTAGAGAATACAAGTATTTTGGTCAAATATTGAGCTCAAGAAAAATCTAAAACTTTAGTTATTCAATGTAGCAAACGGGGCATCGCCCGTGCCACACACTAGTTTGTTATTACTTAATGATGAATTGATGATACCAGATCATAAAATGGCAGGGGAACTGTGAGAGCATTTAGTTCAACCTCACATCTTATTTTTACAGTCTCACCTGATGGGGATTACTGGATTTCTATATGGTTAGTTGCCTTGACTCTTGCTTTTGTTCTTTAATGTGACAATATGGTGCTTTACTTACACTAGGTAGGCTAGTTAATCACATAGATGCCTTTGTTTCTTATGTCAAAGACCACTTTTCTTTGTTGCTTCCTTTTCTTTGTCTTTCTTGAAGTGTCCTTCAGTTCAACTAAATGTTGATGAGTGATTCTGTAAAAATTTAAGGCTATGTGTCTTTGTGATGTTGGATAGGCCAAATTCAATCTTATGATCATATTTGAGTAGAGCATAATTAGCTTCGTCCTGTTTTTTTATTCTAACTTTGTTTTGTTAGTGAAAATGAGTCAGGGGCGGAATTTGGGGGCTGGCGGGGGCCATGCCCCTCCATGATCTGTTCAAGTATTAAATATGCACTTTAAAAGCACATGTCTATTATAGCTTACGTGGTTATTTTCCTTAAAAAATGGAGTACAAGGAGGTACAAGGTTCGATTCTTAGCTCCCCCAATTTTATACTTAATTTACTTATTTTATTTTTGTTTTTCAATGTTATAAAAATTATATGTTAAAATTTGGCCCCCCTATGTATAATTTCTGGTTCCGCCACTGAGTTAAGTAGTCAACACAAGGTTTGTTAGGAATCTGGTTACCTTGTTAATGATTATTCTCTGTTGGTTGCTCTTGGTTTGGTAGGCGTATCACTGAATTTGTTGCTGCATCACCCTATAGACCTGGTTTAGTATATCTTCCCTCTACTTTCAAAAAGCAAATAAAGTATTCTGTTTTATCTTTACTCTAAACTAGAAGAAGGTTGTGCTTCTGTTGGCATCAGGGGACATTGTTCTGTTCTGTTCTCTAGCTGGATATGTGCACTGGGGTTTGAAAAAGATGAACGAAGATTTCATTTCCTTAACAGGTACTGGTGGTATGTTTAAGCTATGAGCCAGGATATACCAAGGTCGAGTCAAAGTATTAAGCTTCTGATAATTTGCAACTTTTTCAAAGCCCAAATTCCTTACAATATCAAGGATATTATGCATTTTTTTTTTCATAGAAAAGGAATCTGAATTGTCATCAGGGATAGCTGGAGAAAAATCGTCTCATCTTCTTCCGATTTCAGTTAACTAGAATTCAAATCAAAGAGATGGTGTTGGGTGGGGGGGGAGGGGATTCATGATTAAGTTATTATGTTGCAGAACGTCGATATCTTTAGCCCTTCAGCCTGCTGATCTGAAGCAGCAAGGGTCCATAGCTGGCTCTAAAAATGCCTGGTGGGGCTTGATAGTCAGTTTTTTAAGCATTATTGGGACGCATCACCAATCAGGTAAACTCCTCAACTCAGGGACTATAATCAAGTGGTACTTTGCTGGCAACGCCCACTATATGGCTATATGTAATAGTAGCTCTCCAAATAGCTATCCAATAAGAACTATCTTTTGGCCAACATTGAGGTTCTTGAGGGGTTTTTGAGTAGCTCTTCATGGAGAAATACTTCAAGGTAGCTCTTGCCCAAGAGCCCTCCAAGAGTTGATTCTTGTTGAAAAGTGGGGAGTACCTTTGAAAAATAGATAATAAATTTTATTAAAAGACAATTAATTATTGACCACCAAATGTTAAAAATGAGATTGGAGAGCTCACTTAAGGAGTCAAACAATATTGGGTGTTTTTAGAAATGAATTCTTGGGTGTCCTGTAGAGAGATAAGGAGTGAAAAGCCCTATAAAAGATCTTTTAAAGAGTCAAACAATATACTGATAGGACCCTAGTAGTATATCAACTACCCACAAGGATCACCTCCAAGACAATCAACCAAACAATATAACTCCAATTCACCACAAGTGATCCAACAATCAATAACCTAACAATCAACCAATAATGGACAACAACAAATAAACAAATGCGGAATAACAAAATCAATCAACACACGCGAATTATACGTGGAAAACCCCTTCGATGTGTAAAAACCACGGGACTTGTGAGGAGTCCACCATTGTCACCTTCTCTTATTATGATAAAATTGAGGGCAAAAGAACCCAAATCAGACATACAAAGGTTCACAACCCACCAACACTTCCATACATAAGAGATGAGCAATTAAGAGACAAGAGATGAAGAATATCATCCAAAAACGTAAGGTCTGTCCAGTAGCGACCACGGACAAATCAGAGCTCAAAACGACAATCCAACCGTTCAAAATGAGGCCCTATGTATCCTCAACAAGCTGACCAAAAATCAGCACGATACGACCGTTGAATCTCCGGCAACGGCAGTTTTTTGATGGTTGCCCTGAAAACTACGAACTCACTTCTCTCTTTCTCTCCTTTCCTTTTTGTGTGTGTTTAGATCTGATTTTTCCTACCAGCTGACCTAACTCACCTTAGGTCATAACTGAACATCAAAAACACTCCAAGGCTTCTAACATAAGCCAACCAATTTAGGCCCAAGTGGACTAAAAACATAACCCAACATTTTGGCTCAAAAACATAAGATAAATGACTTACTTGTGCAACAAGTGGGCTGTACCCACAACATATACATGCTCTTAGCTTCCCTGCAACTTTGGCAAAAGGGTTTAAAGCAATCAAGTCTTTTCGCTTCCTAATATTCGTGCAATATGTCGAATATTTTTCTTGTCTACCGAAGGAGGTTGGAATAATTATTTCTACACGGATGCCTTGTTCCCAAGTCGAACCCCCCCCCCCCCCCCTTTTTTTTTTGCTGATAATACCCTTTTGTTCTGAAAGGTTATGTGCCATTTATTATTTCAATATCTGAGAGTTTCAGGTGCATTCTCTGTCTGCTCAGATATGTTTTAAGTATTTACACAAACTTTTCAGAAATGCCGATCTACGATAATATATTGTGCAGCAACTAAAAAGAGGAAGATTATCCGCACCTGTTATGTTCTTTTAGTTACCTTTATTGATGTTATTAGTTTTTTTTATTGTAGTTATAAGTTACCTTATTTTCAAGGCTATTAGCTCAAATGGTAGAGCAAGGTACAATATTGTACATGCTGTGGGTTCAAGTCCCACATAGCCTACTACCTATGTTACACTTGTGTATTCTCATTGTTGGTGTTGTATTGGTCATAGTTATAACTTGTAACAATCATATCACTCTTGATTAAGATCACTTCATTATTTATTGTTAGCGCCACATTTTTCATTGGTTAGGGTCACATTTATTCTTGAGTAAGATAACTTTAGTTCACAAATAAGGTTACTTACATCTTTGGTCGGGTTCACTTTTATCTTTGGTCTGGGTCACATTTTACCTTGAGGGAGTTCTATTTTTCACTTTTTACGCACTAAGTTGGATGTACAGTAAAATACCGTAGATCGGGGGCACACAAAAGTTTTCGAAGTTTTTAAGTCTGGTGTGTTCTATTCAACTTATTTGACCTGAACTTATCTGAACTAATACACACAAAAGTGATGTTCTTGTTGATATTTGTTCCAAAGTTGGGATTGTGGTGCGTAAGGAGGCTCCAATGGTTTTCCTCTCATAGGTTGGGAAGGATCTAAGACCTGCTGCCCTTTTACTATTTAATTGGTTCCAGGGTAAAGATGCATGTTTGGATGTGGCTGGCATATCTACCTTTGCTGGTATGGGTGTGAGTTCGTGGGCTCCTGGGGTGGCCTTGCACAATGCCGTGGAGAAGGAAAAGAAGAAGTATGCGTCTAAATGTGAAGATAACGGATACAAGTTCATCCCATTTGCGTTCTCCACATTCGGGGAATTGGATAAGGAGGCTTTGGACACACTGTCGCGTATCAAGGTTCTCTCTATTAGTCACTCCAACAATGTTAAGTGTGGTGCATTTATCTTTCATATGTTGAGTTTTTGCATTCAGAAAGGGGTGGGAGCACAACTTGTTTCTAGACTCCCATCCAACTTTATGTAAAACGTTTACACATTAATTATAATAATAATAAGAATAATAATAACAATAATAATAATAATAATTAATGATAAATAATAGTAATAATAGTAAATGATAAAAAATAAAAAATAAAAAATAAAATATAAATAATGATAAACAATACATAATAAAAAATAAATATATAATATATAATAAATAATATATAATAAAACGTAAATAATAAATTATTAATAACAAATAAAAATTAATGAATAATATATAATACTATGTAAATAATAAAAATAAACAATAAAAAATTAATATATAATAAATAATAATATAATAATACGTAAATAATAAATTATTAATAATAAATAAAAATTAATGAATACGGAGTAATACATAATACTATGTAAACAATAAATAATAAATAATAATAAAATAGTAAATAGTAAATAGTAAATAGTAAAATAGTAAATAATAATTATAATAAATAATAATAAGAAGTAAATAATAAATAATAAATGAAGAAAGAAGAAGAGATGAGAGAGGAAATTGTAGTTCGAAGGACCAGGGAGGCTGAGTGAGAGAAGTTAGGGGTTTCAAGGTTTTGAAAGAAGAGATGAAAGAGAAAGATATGTTTACTCCCTTAAAAAAATGTTTATCTGTTTAGAAAAAACCGAAAAATGAAAGCATAACAGGTATATTGCGTCATTGTAATTGCGACGCAAATGAGTAAAAGGAACTGCGTTCGGAAGTTTTGCCTCGCTCGTTAATAAACAACTGACGCCAAGAACTTTATTAACCCAAATTAGACCTGATCAAATGGCGGGCTGGGCCGGGCCAAGCGCATAAAAATCTGGCCATGACGTCGGGCCGGGCAGGGCCAAACTTCGGGCCGATTTTTTGTGCCCAAAACACGCTATTTCGGGCCAAAAATAGCGGGCTTTTCGGGCCATTTTCGGGTCGGGCCAAATTTATAACTAAAATTGTTATTTTACGTTGCCCAAAGCCTGCAATTTTTTTTAAAAGTTTGGGCCTGGCCAGGCTGCCCAAAACCCGGTAATTTTCGGGTCGGGCCAGCTTCGATCAGCTCTAACCCAAATTAATAAATTTTGCGCCAGTCATTACAATGTGCGGCGCAATTGTACCGACGCAATTGAGCACTTTTGTACTAGTGTATGAGGGATCTATGGGTCAGATGCACAAAGCTAAGAGATATCTTGAGAGCTCTATGGATGGCAAGCACCTATTGATGAGTGACATTTATGTCACTCCTAGGATAGTATTTTGCATCTTTTTATTCTTGTTTTTGTTTGTTTTCCTCCCCTTTTATGCTTATTTTAGTCCTTTTGCTCTTACATGCTAGTTGACTCGGTTTCTCCTAATTACCGCCCTTTCGCCTTGTTTTTCCTAATTTTTGTCAAGCTTTTGCTTTTCACTGGTTTGTTAATGTGTAGGGAAACAAGTAAAATGGACGGAATAGTCAATGGAAGTCAACGGTATCCAAGGAAAGCTCGAAGTGGAAGGAAGGAGTCAAAAACTCAAGATGTTCGGCCGAACTTCAGATGTGTTCGGGCGAACCAAAGCGGAACAACCTGAAGAATTAAGCCCAGAGTTCGGCCGAACATTCACAAAAGTTCGGTATGTTCGGCCGAACCTCCCCTATTGTTCGACCGAACATCGCAATCAGTAGCTCATGTTTCTTCCCAGGTTCGGCCGAACCTGCATTATGTTCGGCCGAACTTGCCTCCTAGTTCGGCCGAACTTTATTTATGTTCGGCCGAACCTGCTGCCAGCGCTGAGCCACTTTTCGGGACTATTTAAAGCTTTTTAAGAGCTTTTAGAAAATCTAGTTTTTTACAAAAGTAGTTTGAAATTAATTTTAGAGAGAGAAAGGAGGAGAACTTCATTCATTGCTCATTGTATTGCTTGGGATTCTCCCTAATCTTGGATTTTGAAGCTTCATTGTAAAAATTCTCAACTCTTATTTCTATTTAATGTCATTAATTTCTGATTTTTCTTATTTTGTCTCTTATTTTTCTCATTAATCAAAAACCCCAAAAATAGGCACTTTTATATTTTTCCTTCCTACTTGTTTGATTGTTTAGTTTTTCCTAATCCTTTATGATTAGACTTATTAGTTTCCTTGCTAATCTCTTGAGATTTGGTGATTTTGATTGTATTGTGGATGATGGTTTTGCCTATAGATTTGATTCCCATGATGAAACTAGCTTGAACTCTTTGGTTAGGGATTTTTGCTTTGATTATTCGGAAATGCATACTTCCATTGAATTCATCATGTTGAAATTTGTAGTCAAGTCCATGAGTGAGTAGTTCTCATCTAGGGGTTTGTGTGTAGCCTAGGGTTTTCATGTGTGGGGTTTTAAGGTAGGATTTGCTAGTTTTGCAATTAAATGCATAAGTTGGGGGGTCCTCGTTGCTTGCTTGGTTAGACGTAACTTTGCTTGGTCAATGGAACGCGATGCATTGATTTGGCAAGGGATTGTAAGTCATTGCATTGTATGATTTCGATCGGATTTATTTTGATTAGTTCTTAGGCTTTGGGTTGATTGCGGAAGCATGATTCGTTGCTTGAGGATTTTATAGATCGATTCCCCTTTCAATTTGTCTTTGCAAGTTTAGTTAATCCCCAAATCCTTATTTCCCCCATTGCATGTATCCCTTGGTGAATCCCAATCCCCTAGTGTTTTTAATCCTTGTTTAACATTTTAATCGCTTATTTTGAATTTTCTTTCTTTTTCAACAACCAATCCCTTTTCGAATTAGCTTATGTTAGCATTTCTAGCTACGGAACTCGCAATTCCCTGTGGATATCGACCCTTTGCTTGCCACTCTACTTGATTCTTGTGGTTAGCTTAGGTATTTAAGTTGATTTAGGTGTAAGACTAGTAACGACCTAGTTTTTCCCTTTATCACCTATGCATGATTAATTTCTATGTAAGGTATTGGGCTTGAGAAGAGGCACATGAATCTCCCATTATATATGGTCGTACGCGTGCAAAACACCCCCAATGGAAGACTTTGCAATAGTAGATTTGAGGGAGGCGTCGACATTCCATTTGAGCACTCTTGGATGTGGAGGCATCCATGAGATTGGTTGTATTTGTGAACCATGTCTGGTGGCCACGTTAGAGTTCCATTTGAGGCATGAGGGGTTTTGAATAATATCAGTGGAGTTGTAGGGGAAATGATCATCCCACCCTTTGATCCACCAACTTAGTCGAAGTAGCACGAGGTCTTGAAGTTGTCTCAAAGAGCATGACTTATTCTCGAAGCAACTTGAGTCCCTTTCTTTCCATATAGACCACATAGTGATGAAGAACACAACAATCCACACTTTTTTGAAAAAAAATCATGCAAGCAGGAGGGCGCCATTGTTCGAAAGCATCGTGCGTAGTAGCAGGGGAAACCCATTGTAAGTTCCAAATATTGAGCCACCAAGACCAAAGCTTCCAAGAGAAGGGGGGATGAATGAATAGGTGATTACAATCCTCCAAATGTTGGTTGCAGAAAACACATGAGGAGTCCATGAGAGTATGATTCCAAGCCGGGCTAGCTTGTCCTTTGTGTTTAATTTGCCGAGGAGAGCTAGCCATATAATTTTGTATATGCAACCAACCATGCTAATTGGAATGGAATGTTTAAGAGCACGTACAAGCAGACTCGAATTTGGGGATGAGGGAAATATACGCAGTGTTGCAGCCACGGGGGAGCAACCTGAGACTTCAAATTCCTTAACAATGGCATATACGTCAGTTTTGATCATGTCCCAGGGATTTCTTGACAAACATGAAATTGAACCCGTCAGGGCCAGGTGCTTTCGACAAGTCACAAGGAATTCTCAATTTCCTCGTGAGAAAAGTCAGCAATCAGTAGTGCGGCATGCTCTACGGTTAGGGTTTGAAAGTTAAAGTTTTCTTGCCTTGACCATATGCATAAACAATAGGGTACAAATTAAAGTAGTAGGGTTTTTTTTTCGTTTTTTTTATGCAAGACTTTTTTGTCTTTTAACACCTTAGTGCCCTCAAAAAAAAAAAACACCTTAGTGATTTTTTTTTTTATAATTATATTAACACATTAAAGCTTAAATCAATTTGACTTTTAACACCATTTAACCGATTATGTCAAATAATATGTTAAGTGGGCTCTCCCATTCACTTATCTTCCATTTCCCCATTTTTTTCCACATTCTCCATGAAATTCACATCTATCAACCTTCATTTTTTTCATTCCTTAAACTTTCAAAGTTTAAATCTCCATTCCCCCCCCCCCTTTTTTTAGAACTGAAATTATTTTATTTTAAATTTTTTGGAAATAAATTATTTTGCTTGAATTCGGGTTTTGAAGAGTCATTGGACATTGTTTCCGGGGTTGATGATGATGAACTTCTTAAACTGTACTGTGACATAGGTACCCATCTCAAAGTTTCTCGGATTATATATTGTTAAGGAAATAATACAGAATATTATTTAGGAATATAGTTGGTTTCCTAATTATCTTAGATAATAGTTCCTATTTGGTTTCTTATTAGTCTACAGTACTTATTGCCATGGTATTTTAGGACTCCTAAAACTAGTAGTCTTACACATTGCTTTGTACTATAAATTCTCTCTGTTATAAATAATAATACTCAAGCTTTTGCCTCACATATATTTTACATGGTATCGGAGCAAGGTTAGTAAAACCAAAAAAAAAACAAAAAAACAAAACACCATGGTAGACGATGATGTTACACCACCGCCTCAACCACGAAAAAGAATCGAACCCGATTCACCTTTTTTCTCGGACCACAAGACCGACCAGGTGATTTTATTACCCCTATGATAACTACGAAGATTGGGCTATGGATGTACAAACTGCTCTTGAAGCAAGATGCAAATTTGAGTTTTTGAACGGTACTATCAACGTACCTACACCTCCTTGTACTCAGTCAGATTGGACGGCTATCAATGCAATGCTCGTTTCATGGATCACAAATACCATCGACCCCGAGGTAAAATCTAATATCTCAAAATTTAGAGAAGCTAAGCGTTTGTGGGATCATCTTAAGAAACGATTTGCCCAAACTAATGGCCCTAGAATACAACAATTGAAATCATCTATTGCTAAGTGTGAACAAACCAAACATATGTCTGTTTCTACGTATTATGGCAAGTTACACACTTTATGGGAAGAACTAGACAATCATGAGCCTATTATTTCTTGTTCTTGTTGTTCTGCTTGTACTGCCGGAAGCACACATGAGACTAGACGTGAACAATCAAAACTACATGAGTTCTTGATGGGACTATATTCAGAATTTTATGCTCCTTTGCGTACAAATATTCTGTCAATGGACCCCTTGCCCTCTCTTGATCGAGCCTATCAACTAGTAGTACACGATGAAGGAGTCGGACTTGCCAAAGCTATCCCGGAGGATAAGCCGACCGAGGTCGTGGGTTTCTCAGTCCGAGCTACCGCGGGACCTAGCAGAGGCCGTGGCCGAGGTGACAGGGGGGGTGGTGTGTTCCCATTGTAAGAAACCAGGACACGAAGCATCAGGTTGTTGGTCTTTATTTGCGTGTTCGCATTGCAAGAAACATGGGCACGACGTGGCCAATTGCTATGAGCTTGTGGGTTATCCAGAAGGTGGGCAGTCGGAGAATATTGGTCGGGGAACGAAGACCGCCACTGGAGGTCGTGGTCGTGGAGGAGTGCGGGCCAATGCTATTGTTGGAGCTATTAATGTCGTACCAGGAAGCAACAACTCCAACAATTATAATAATTCCAATCATTATAATAATTCTAATTCAAATTCCCAAGTCTTTACTGCAGAACAGTGGAAAGCAATTGCGGGGTTATTTGGTAATACTAAAATTCCAGAAAATCGTTTGACGGGTAAGTTTAATACCAATTTATGGATAATTGATTCTGGAGCAAGTCATCATGTGACTGGTAATAAATCTTAGTTGTTTGATATAATAGACATATTTGATTGTCTTGTTGGACTTCCTAATGGAGACAAAGTAATTGCAACCCAAGAAGGCTCAGTTCGTTTGTCGGACACTATCACTCTAAAAAATGTTCTTTATGTTCCTAACTTAAGTTGCAATTTACTTTCAGTTTCTCAACTTAATGATGATTTACATAGTATTGTCCAACTTAACTCTTCTATGTGTGTTATACAGGACCGAACGGGGAACCTGATTGGAAGGGGACTTAGACGAGATGGACTTTACTACTTCGGAGAAGCTGATTCGGTGCAACATGTTTCAGTGAATAGCACATCGTCAGATTTGGAGTTATGGCACAAAAGGATGGGGCACCCTTCAGAAAAAGTAGTGAAGTTACTTTCTCCCGTAGATAGTCATAAGGGTTGTTTAAATAAAGCATGTGAAGTTTGTTTTCGTGCTAAACATCCTAGAAACAAATTTCCTTTAAGTGATAGTAGGGCATCTAGACTTTTTGAGAAAATACATTGTGATTTATGGGGGTCTTATAGACATGCTTCATCTTGTGGAGCTCGTTATTTTCTTAAAATTGTTGATGATTATTCCCGGGCTGTGTGGATTTATTTGTTAGATGATAAAACTGAAGTTTTCCGTATATTTATGGCTTTTATTTCTATGGTTGAGCGACAATTTTCTCAATCCGTTAAGATAGTTCAAAGTGATAATGGTACAGAATTTAAATGTTTGCTTGATTATTTTTCCGCCACTGAAATTCTTTTTCAAACCTCTTGTGTGGGGACTCCTCAACAAAATGGTAGAGTTGAGAGAAAACACAAACACATCTTACAAGTAGCCCGTGCTTTACGATTTCAAGCCAAGTTACCCATTTATTTTTGGGGGGAGTGTGTTCTTGCCGCAGCTCATTTAATCAATCGAACTCCTTCTTCCGTTCTTCAAAATAAAACTTCATTTGAAATACTCTTTGGTCGACCACCTTCTTATGACTCAATACGGATTTTTGGTTGTCTATGTTTTGCTCACAACCAAAAGACCAGGGGTGATAAATTTGAAAGTCGGAGTAGAAAGTGTGTTTTTTTGGGCTATCCGTTTGGAAAAAAGGGATGGAATATGTTTGATCTTGATACAAAAGAATTTTTTGTCTCCCGTGATGTGACATTTTTTGAGGACGTGTTTCCGTTTATTGATCCTGATTATGTAAATATTAATCCAGAAAGTATTGTGCCTATAGAGAATGCCATTGATAATGATTTTTCTGAAACATTTGATGATTATATTCCAACTATTACACAAGAAAATGCAACCACACCCCAAGCTACAGAAGCATCCAAAACTAATGCTCCATCACCGTCCAACCCAACTAATATTCTAACCAACTCCTCTACAAATTCCCCTCATGTCAGTAACCAAGCCCAATCAGGCCATGAGCTTCTTCCCACATTACAGGCCCACGAGCCCCATTCTCTCATCTTTTTAGATCAGTTGGACCAGCCCAATGACCCCTCTCCTACTCCAGCAGCCACCACCGAGTCTCAGACTTTTGATTTGTCTGAAATGGGTCGCGGGATGCGGCCCAAGTTTCCTTCAGTGTTATTACGGGATTTTGTCACTCATACGGTCGCCGAAAAAAGTCCATCTCCGTCTCCACAATCTTCCTCAGGTACTCCTTATCCTATAGCACATGCACTATATAAATTGTGACAATTATTTTGTAAATTATCTTAAGTTTCTTGCAGCAATTCTTTCGGGCACGGATCCAAAACTTTTAAAGAAGCTATGAAGGATGATGGTTGGATTAAGTCTATGCAAGAAGAAATTCGTGACTTGGAAGATAATGGTACGTGGACTTTGGAGGAATTGCCTCCAGGGAAACGTGCATTGGGTAGTCAATGGGTCTATAGGACCAAATATTTCTCAAGTGGTGATATCGAACGTCTCAAGTCTAGATTAGTAGTCTTGGGGAATCATCAAAAGGAAGGAATTGATTATAATGAAACATTCGCACCTGTCGCGAAGATGACTACAGTGCGTACTTTTCTTGCCATTGCTGCTTCTAAAAATTGGGAGCTCCACCAAATGGATGTCCATAATGCTTTTCTTCACGGAGACCTCGAGGAAGAAGTATACATGAAGCTCCTTCATGGCTTTGAGTGCTCGAATCCTAATCTTGTATGTCGATTGCGGAAATCCTTGTATGGTCTAAAACAGGCACCGCGATGTTGGTTTGCAAAATTGGTCACTGCTTTGAAAGGGTATGGATTTCTACAATCTTACTCTGATTACTCTTTGTTCACTTACACTAAAGGTACTGTTCAGATTAATGTCCTAGTCTATGTTGATGATCTTATTATCTCTGGTAATGATTTCGCTGCACTAAATGCCTTTGAAGCTTACTTAAGTGACTGTTTTAAGATGAAAGATTTGGGCTCTCTGAAATATTTTCTTGGAATTGAGGTTGCAAGATATGCTTCAGGATTGTTTTTGTGTCAACGGAAATACACTCTTGACATTATTTTAGAAGCAGGGTTGTTAGGAGCAAAGCCTTGTGGATTTCCGATTGAACAAAATCATCGTCTTGGTCTGGCAGATGGCCCTCTTATGACCGAACCCGAGGCATATCGTCGTCTTATAGGTCGTCTTGTCTATTTGGCGGTCACTCGACCGGATCTTGCATATTCGGTACATGTTTTGTCCCAATTCTTACAGGAGCCTCGAGTAGATCATTGGGAAGCAGCATTATGGGTGGTCCGCTACTTAAAAGGGACACCGGGACAAGGTATTCTATTACGTGCTGACTGTGATTTAACTCTTCAGGGATGGTGTGACTCAGATTGGGCAGCTTGTCCCATCACTCGTCGTTCATTGACAGGCTGGCTTGTGTTTTTAGGCCAATCGCCTATTTCTTGGAAGACCAAAAAGCAACATACAGTTTCTCGCTCTTCCGCCGAGGCAGAGTATCGTTCTATGGCTGCAATTACTTGCGAATTAAAATGGCTAAAGGGGTTGTTGTTAAGTTTAGGCGTTCAACATCCTAAAGCTATTCCGTTATTTTGTGACAGTCAGTCTGCTTTACACATGACCAAAAATCCTGTATTTCATGAGCGAACGAAGCATATTGAGGTGGACTGTCATTTTGTTCGTGATGCTATAACAGAGGGAATAATTGCACCATCTTATGTCCCTACTACATCACAACTAGCTGATATCTTTACAAAGGCACTTGGGAAGCAACAATTTGATCTTCTTCTATCCAAGTTGGGCATTTTGAATCCAACCCATGCTCCAACTTGAGGGAGGGTGTTAAGGAAATAATACAGAATATTATTTAGGAATATAGTTGGTTTCCTAATTATCTTAGATAATAGTTCCTATTTGGTTTCTTATTAGTCTACGGTACTTATTACCATGGTATTTTAGGACTCCTAAAACTAGTAGTCTTACACATTGCTTTGTACTATAAATTCTCTCGGTTATCAATAATAATACTCAAGCTTTTGCCTCACATATATTTTAC
This sequence comes from Spinacia oleracea, assembly GCF_020520425.1. Lineage (NCBI taxonomy): Eukaryota > Viridiplantae > Streptophyta > Magnoliopsida > Caryophyllales > Amaranthaceae > Spinacia > Spinacia oleracea. Next base: position 135,145,408 of record NC_079490.1, on the reverse strand, counting down.
ATATATGCATACTTCTCCAGATTCAACGAATTAAATTGGTGATTAGCAACATGCACCTCATCAAATGAGTCATAATGAGCATCGATCTCCGGACCCTAACTTATCATACTCCTCCGTCAAATTAATAAATCATCTTCATTAACAACCAAACCAAATGCATCAAATCTTCCCAGCAATTATTCAATCTTCATAGTTCATTAGCCTGCCGAGTTTGGGGTATAAGTATTTCGCTTTTTAGACAAATTGGGCCTGGGCTATCCTATGGTCTAAAGCCCTAGTTGTAATCGTTAACTGCTGTACTCGGGTACAGCCAGTTCTGGCTGTACCCCAAAAACGACGCGCTCATATTGTTTGTTCATTCTTGTCGACTGTTTGTTCTTTTTTATTGTACTGTTTGTTCATTCTTATTGTACTGTTTGTTCTTTCTTGTTGTACTGTTTGTTCTTTCATGTTGCTTTTTAAATTCATCATCAAATTTTCATAATTGTTGTATTTTTTGTTTTTTTTTCTTGAATTTTATGTTCTTTTTTATATTGTTTGTTCTTTCTTGTTTATTTGTTTGTTTATAATAATCATATGGTTAATGTTCATAATTAAACTCTTCATTAATCTTTTATTCTTTCTTTTTGTATTGTTTGTTCTTTCTTGTTGTACTATTTGTTCTTTCTTGTTGTTTTTTAAATTCATTCATCAAACTTATTGTTGTATTGTTTGTTCTTTCATGTTGGCTTTAAATTTCATCATAAATTTGTTCATAATTGTTGTATTGTTTGTTCTTTTTTCTGGAATTTTATGTTCTCTTTTATATTGTTTGTTCTTTTTTGTTGAATTATTTGTTCTTTCTTGTTTATTTGTTTGTTCATAATAATTATCTGCTTTATTGTTTGTTCTTTCTTGTTGTATTGTTTGTTCTTTCATGTTGGCTTTAAAATTCATCATAAAATTGTTCATAATTGTTGTATTGTTTGTTCTTTTTTCTGGAATTTTATGTTCTTTTATATATTGTTTGTTCTTTTTAGTTGAATTATTTGTTCTTTCTTGTTTATTTGTTTGTTCACAATAAATATATGGTTAATGTTCATAATGAAATTGTTCACTTCATTGGTCTTTTATGTTTTTACAAGCGCCTATATTGTTTATTTCCAAATAAATAAATAAATGTTCATTTCCAAAATAGTAAATGTTCATTCCAAATAAATAAATAAATGTTCATTTCCGAAATAGTAAATGTTCATTTTTGTAGTTTATTTCCAAATAAATAAATAAATGTTCATTTCCAAAATAGTAAATGTTCATTCCAAATAAATAAATAAATGTTCATTTCCGAAATAGTAAATGTTCATTCTTGTACCAGTATTTGTTCTTTCTTGTTGTATTGTTTGTTCTTTCATGTTGACTTTAAAATTCATCATAAAATTGTTCATAATTGTTGTATTGTTTGTTCTTTTTCTGGAATTTTATGTTCTTTTTTATATTTTTTGTTCATTTTTGTTGAATTATTTGTTCTTTCTTGTTTATTTGTTTGTTCACCATAAATATATGGTTAATGTTCATAATGAAATTGTTCACTTCGTTGGTCTTTTATGTTTTTACAAGCGCCTATATTGTTTATTTCCAAATAAATAAATGTTCATTTCCGAAATAGTAAATGTTCATTTTTGTAGTTTATTTCCAAATAAATAAATAAATGTTTATTTCCAAAATAGTAAATGTTCATTCCAAATAAATAAATAAATGTTTATTTCCGAAATAGTAAATGTTCATTTTTGTAGTTTATTTCCAAATAAATAAATAAATGTTCATTTCCAAAATAGTAAATGTTCATTCCAAATAAATAAATAAATGTTCATTTCCGAAATAGTAAATGTTCATTTTTGTACCAGTATATTAATGTTCATTTTAAACAACACAAAACGACATCGTTTTGGATGGGGTACAGCCAGCTTTGGCTGTACCCGGGTATAGCCAAAAATTTGCGCTAGTTGTAACTTATTTTTGTTTTGTTGGCACTTGGCAGACACAACCCAGAAGCCCTATAACTGAGAGTCTTGAATCAGTTGAGTTTCAGTTTTTGAGTTTCAAAGAGCCGCTAAACCCCAGAGCTTAAGTTTGAGCAACAATGGCGACATTTCCAACTGAAATTATCGCCGAAATTCTCTCACGAACACCGGTTAAATCACTTCTCCGTTTCAAATGCGTGTGCAAATCCTGGAATTCTTTGATCAAATGCCCTAATTTCATCAAACTCCATCTCAATCAAACCCTAATTTCCAACTCCGATCGGTATCTCCTCAAAGCATCGTTAGACGCCCCTTTCTATTATGCCGAGCTCGACCTCCACCCTCACCACCTCTCCTTCACGGAACTTGACCACCCTCACGAATACGAGGAAATCGAATTGTTTGGCACATGCAACGGCGTCGTTTGCATCTCCGACTACGAAAAAATTGATGTATTCGTATACAATCCTCTTACCAAATCACATCGCAAGCTCCCCGCCAAACAAATTCCGGACCCTGAAAATGATGTTGTGTTGTTTGGGTTTGGGTACGACAGCCAAAATGACGATTACAAGGTTTTAAGGATTATTCAAGGGTACATTTGCAGAAAGCGTTGCTATGATGGAGCTCAATTGTATAGTCTGAACAAGAATTCATGGAAATCTGTTCAAGGTATCCCTAAATCATATTATCTCCCCTATGCTGATGGTCATGGTGTTCTTGTTAATGAGGGTTTGCATTTCATTGTGAGTTCTGATGAATTGGATTTGCAGCAACGTAAGAGGATTGCTAATTTTGATCTTCGGACTGAGAAGTTCTCGCTCATAGAGTGCCCCAAACATGATGAAAAGTCAAAGACTAAGTGGGATTATTTGGAATTTCATATAAGAAAATTGGGTGGGTGTTTGTCCGTAATGGTGGTATATCTTACCAAACGTTATGCTCATGTGCCTCTTGATGATGATGATCGCCGTAATCGTGTATTTGAACGAGCTGATTTGTGGGTAATGAGGGAACATGGAAACCAAGATTCTTGGGTTAAACAATTTAGTATTTCAGAGCTGGTAGCTTATGGTAGTTCTTTTACTAGTATTAACCCACTCGTCTACTCCAAAGATGGGCGACGAGTTTTGATTGAGATAGACTGTTTTGAGGTTGGTTGGTATGATCCGGAGTCCAAATTGTACGAGAAACTCACTCCTTTAGGGCTGCCTAATACGTATTTTGACACTGGATGTATCATGGGCAGCCTTGTTTCGGTTGAATACAAGGGGCATCCAGAAATCCAAAGTGGAACCTTTCCAAGGAAGAACAAAAAGAATAAGTAAACAGAAATATCATCTATCTTGTTTGTCAATTCAAAAGCATGTTCTTTTACATATTTTTTAATGTTTATCATGTGCTGTTCTGTGACTTGTTTAGTTTTTAATTGCTACAGTATTTAGATAGATGAGGATATTCCTAGTTGCTTATCATCAATGTTGTTAGGGATGCCTATTGCTCTTACCAATGTGAAAGTTATAATACATGTTAGACTTAATCATGTTTAGGTAGCTGGTAACCTACTGAAAGTGCATTTGGCTTGCTGTTATTAGGGATTACACTAACATGTTCTTTATCAGATTTTTTCTGATATTTGTTAGAGTTCTAGAACCTAGACTCATAGAGTCCACTAAGTCCGCTGCTAACGTTTCCCTTATTGCCTAAGTAGAGATATCACAATGTTTCTTCTCCTATGGTAATTTAATGTAGAGTATTATGCTCACTATCACTTTACTAATTTCAATTTTATAACACCTATGGACTATGGTGTATGAATTATTCTGTGATAATTAAATGATTCATACTTATTTATTTTGCATCAATTAATTATTAAATGTTGTTATTATCTTGGAAGGACCATGTTATATGCAACAGATTGGAGGTAATGCATACTCTGAAACTCTCCCTCGTTTTGTGCAGTAAAGGGCCAGATAATTTTCTTTCTGTGGGTTTCAAGTTGAAGCTGTAAGCCTATGATTGAAGATGCTACTGCTGGGAGTTCAGAACTATGTGATGTAAGTATAAAAGTCGTCTTATATTGATCCAAATTTTCTGTTTGAACTACGTGATGTACATTCTTACAAGTAAACCTGCAGTATCCTTGACTTATATTGATCCAAATTTTCTGTTTGAACTACGTGATGTACATTCTTACAAGTAAACCTGCAGTATCCTTGACTTTTAAAAGAATCATAGTGGTATTTCTGGGATTGATATAGAGTGAACTGAAATTCTACAACTTTGTTTACAAAATCTATACAGTATTTACTTCGTATTTAAACTGGACCAAGAAATACATTTCATTGTGAAAAATACAGAGTAGGCCTCAATGTTTATGGGTGGATATGAAAAGTTAAAACCCTCAACTTGTTGGGATTATGTTTAGCTTAAACTACACAAGATTACCTGTACTTTTACTTCTTTGAAAATCATGTCCTTGACTCTTTTCTTGTTTTACCCCTGATTGTTTTCTTTTGCTAGACTTTTGAAACAGAGAGATACTTGCATTATTATTATTATACATTAGAGATACTAGAATCCAGGGTGCCATATTCTTATGTCAGTTGAGAGCGAGCCTAGGATGTGTCATTGATCCTTCTCTTATTAATATGAGTGTTGCAATTGGCTAATGCTTATGACTTATGAGTTCCAAGGGATTCCTCTCCCCCATAAAACAGAGACTCGGGAAGAGAACAGGACTGATATTGGGAGGGGAATGTTATTAATCTGTGTTTTGTGAATGAAAATGCTCCGTTGTATGCATCTGGTTTGTTGGGGACAGTATAATAATGTATACTCTTCCTGTTCATTTGCATCTTCTCAGAACTTTCTAGATTATTTTCGTTATTGTAAGGTAATGGCTTCTCTGCAAGTTGCACTTGCACTGCAAAGTTGCAGAGCACCAATGGATCAATTAAGATCCTTAACTTGAGTGGTTTTATTGCACTACTTGTCAGCAGTTTGTGCTTTCGTGATTACGATAAGATATGTATACTAAGACCCAAACCAAAGGGTGGTCTTAACATAGGAATTGTAAACTTCGAATATAGAAACCATTTTCAGCTTGTTGGACTATTCATTGCAAGAGAACAACCTTTGGGATACAACACTAGGAGTTTTATCTAGGTGTGTAAAATCATAATGGTACTGCTTCTAGCTTAAGTAGAACTCTCTGTTGTAGGTCTGGATAGGCGTGGCATCTGATCTGCTCACCCTCCGTAACTTTGCTGAAACTCTGAAAGCTGAAGTACATGAAATTGTTCCAGATGATATATGGATCAAACAAGAGATACAAGGATGTAGGTGACTGGTGAAAATCTGAATGTGAATTTGCAGAATCTAGATATTTCAAACTTCCAACATATAAGAAGAGATTGTTCGCTTATTGCTTAAACAAATGTAAACTGGGAGGGGGGTTGTTAACTGTTGGCTTTCTTATGGCATTTGCGAAAAACTGAAAAAGTTTATCCCTTGTATGAGTTGTATCTTGAAGTGCATTTTCTTAAAGCGTATTTGGTTTTGGAGATTTTTGGAGGTAATTTGGTTTACTTGTTCTGTCTCTCCCGTACAAATAATCGGGGTTATTAGTTTCGTATGAATTATATCCTCCGTGCCATGTTTGCATGTTGCTTGCTAACCGCTGCCTTTGCACCAACTTGCTGTAGAGGGTGCTTCATCCTTGAAAAGAATCACAAAGTTTTTTTTTAAAAATAAATTCGACTGGGAACAAGGTAGTAGTTGCGGTAAGGTTCAGGCTAAAGTACTCTGAACGAGCAAGGTTCTGCATTCAGTGAATCGGTAATTCACTAGTAGTGAAGATTAGTTTAACAAACTACAATACAATTTGTTGTTACACTTGGGCCTGGCCTTACCAACTGTTTTTAGGTTCCAAACTTTTACCCTTGTTATAATGCCTGCTAGCCCAGTATAGGACTTGGTAAAAATCTTTAAGGTGGCTCCTCTTTTTTTCTTTTTTTTTTTTCCTTTTTTGAGGGAACTAAGGTGGATCCTTTTTGGACGAAGAAAAATGACTCCGTAACAAATAACGGAGTAATCAAACCAACCCGACGACTCAACACTCATGATCCAACCCACATCACCATGTGACCCACCCGATTGCAATGCTTAAAATTACAAATGCTAATAAACTTTAATTTCAATGATTAAATATATATTAACTACATTTATGCTACGAGTGATTTTACAGTAAAAGAAATTAATTAATTTAATTACATACTTAATTTTGTATTTGTATTTACGCTTAAATAACTGTCAAAAATCATTTGACCCACCCAGCGCGCAAAACCCATATTAGCCTTAAAAATACATCAAACTTGTTCAAACTCGGCCACCCAACCCGCATAATCCACATCAAACCCCAAAGCCCGTCCAAACCCACTTAACCCACCAATTCCATCTGACCCACTTGACTAGCACAGCTCATGACTCACGTACCATGTTATAACATGCAATTTTAAAATAAGTTCGGATGGTAGTGTAAACTCTTTTTTTTTTTTTTTATGAACTCAACATGGCGTGAATGAAGTACTTCGTATAATTTTGGGTGAAAGTTTGATTTGTTGTAACGACAAGGAGATAGGATGTGATTGACATAAGATCATGGTTTAGTTTTAGGTGGTATGGTGATGGTTTATGAAGTGATAATTTTTTTTTTTTTTGTGTGGAAAATTAATGTAGATTTTAAGAGGAAACTAATAAGTCAACGACCGGAAAGATTAACAATTTTACCCTGTTATCTGTCATCTGGGCTTGTTAGAAGCAGATGATTCAAAAGTTGAGATTATTAAAAAAAAGACTCATGGTTGAGATTATTATAAACAAACAACTCAAAGTTGATATTATTCTATTCAATTTTGCTTTAGATTTTTGGTCCTTTTTTCACATTTTGTCACTTTGTTAGTTAAACTTATTTTATAGGAAATCATTTAAACTTATTTTATCTGTACTTAATTTTCTAAATTTATTTGTTTGAATACATCTTTTAAAACTATCTTATTATTATCTTAAATTGTCTAAAAATAATTTATTTTATCAGAATTTTTAAACTTATTTTAGTAATCAAATTTAAAAGGGAAATTCTCGTTGGTAGCATTATATTTTTGTAAATTATTATTGGTAACAAAATTTTTGCCACTTTCTCTAAAATAGCATTAGTATATATGTACAAATAAATAAATTACATGTTACTTAGATTACTAATGTTATTTTAGGAAAAATGACAGAAATTTTGTTAGCAATGAGAATTTACAAAAGTATAATGCTGCGAACCGATTAGAAAAATAAGAAATTAAGGAAATGATTAAGAAAAACAACTTATGATAAAATTTTCTAAAAAAAAAGATTAAAACTAATGTTGAGATTCCGCTCAAACCAAAACAATTAGTCAAAATTGTGAGGCTCGAAAAAAATGGTGGTAGTATTATAATAAATTTATTTATTATATTATTAATAAATTTGCACTACATAAATATTTTGAATATGTTATGTAAATGATTGGAATATGTTATGCATGCATCACACTTTATGATCGGGCGAGTTTGGTTTTAGGTTGGGCCGACGACGAAGATAGGCATAGATGATTGACTAATATTGACTAGTAAATAGAGATTTTGTGTTGATGAGCGGGTTTGAGGATATCATCTACCCACCTTGGAGATGTAGTGAGTTTAAATTTATTGGACTTGAATACATTCACTAAATCCTAACCATGTATGTCACTTTTTAAATAGTTTTATCACAATCAATTTTAATACCCCGTAATAAACTTATTTCAATATATTCAATAGTTAGCTGAAAAATAAAGTAAATTATCTACCGAATATAGGGATGTTAGATTGTTTGCGGGGCGGGTTCTTTTGGAGACCCTCCCGCGGATTCATCTCATGGCCGAGCAGGGATCGATGGAGGAAAGTTTGGTGGGTGATGTGGTTAAAAAATGTATGATCCAACGCGGGTGATGAAGCGGTGATGGATTTTAGATTGGACCTTCCTTCCTTGATTATCTTTATCTAATTCATTATAAATATATCAACATTTTTTTTACACTCCTTTTATTCCAATTTAATCGTCACACTTTCTTTTTTCGACCATTTAATTTTCATACTTCTTTTATGCCATGAACTCACTAATATATTACATCTCTCTTCTCACTATCAAAATTTAAGGTCTCACGTACTTATTCTCTCATTCACTTCAACTACTTTTGTGTTTAAATATAATAGATAAGCCAAAATCTACTTAACATATAAAACTACGTGAAAACTTAATGTGACGATTAAATTGGGAGGGATAGAATAATATCCTACACATTATGTAGTATAACGTTTTGTTTATTTACTCAATTACTCTAATTAATCAGATAACTGAATTGTCGAATTCTCTAGAAAAAAGATTTAAAATTCAAAACACTCTTACAAAAAATAGGTGAGTGTAGAGGAGGGTTTGAGGTGGATGTGGATACACGGGTGGGTGGTGGAGCAGAGAGAAATTCTGTGTTTTACCCCTCGAGACGAGGATGGGGAGGGAGGGCTATAATTCATATCACTGGTGGTGGCGGGTATGGGGATGAAACTTTTTAGACGGGTACGATGTAAAGATCGCGCCCCGTCTCAACGTCATCTTCAGATAAATAAAGTAAATGGTTGGGTTATGTGTTAAGTGATCGGATAATGAGGCAGATGAGACGAGGTATGGGGATGAAATTTTTTAGACGGGTACGATGTAAAGATCGCGCCCCGTCTCAACGTCATCTTCAGATAAATAAAGTAAATGGTTGGGTTATGTGTTAAGTGGTCGGATAATGAGGCAGATGAGACGAGTATTAAGGTAGATATATCTATCGAAGGGAATGGTGGATTAAAATAAATTTAATTTTGATAGAGGTGATAAATGATGATAAATATAAGTTTGTCCATGTACCCTTTTTTGTTTTATTTTTTACTAAATAAGACGACAGATAGGTTAACAACAAAATTATCCATCATTAATTTTAATTAGCAGAATATCCATGACCTCTATTATAATGATTATTGTCTACCACTATAGTTTAAATTTCATATAAATTTATATTTAGATTACAAACCGTGTATCGCACGGATACTATACTAGTTGTAGTATTAAAGTAAAGAAATTTAACGTATGGAATAAATAGTTCGTTTCTTAGAGAAATTGGAACGACAAGGAGATAGAAGGTTAGTGCATAAGAGCATGGTTTAGTCTGAGGTGGTATGGTGATGGTTTATGAAGTGATATATTTTTTTTTGGGAAAATTGACGTGGACAGATTTTAAGAGGAAACCAATTCCCTAAGTCAACGACAGAAAATATTAACAATATCACCCTGTTACTTGTCATCTGGGCTTATTAGAAGCAGATGGATTCAAAAGTTGAGATTATTAAAAAAAACTCGTGGTTGAGATTATTATAAACAAACAATTCAAAGTTGAGATTATTCTAGTCAATTTTGCTTTAGATTTTTGGTCCTTTTTCTTTTTCCACATTTTATCACTTTGTTTAGTTAAACTTATTTTGTGGGGAAATCATTTAAACTTATTTTAACTGTACTTTTTTATTTTATTTATTATTATCATTACCTAGACTTGTTAAAAATCGACCCGACCCGAATCCGACCCGAAAATACTGGGTTTTGTTTGTGATCCGTAATTCGATTTTATCCGAACCCGAGCAACCCGGAAAGTAATGGGTCAAAACCCGACCGAACCCGTTTTGGACCCGACCGATTGAAAATCGTTGTATTTATAGTAATAAATGCGATTATGAGAAAATTTAAGCATAATAAACACGCTGTTTTTACTATTATTGTGTGTAATATGATTTTAATTTGAATTATACGCCATTTTATGGTTGAATTTGACTAAATATAAACTTGTGTAGGAAAATTTGTTAATTTGTGCCCATATTTTGTATATTTATCAACTAAATTAATGAAAATATAATGCGCGTTTTAAAATCTATCAACTCGTTGGGTCGACCCAAAACCGAAAGTCTGGGTCTTGAACAAGCATTTGTAAACCCGAACCCGAAAGTGACCGACCCGATCTAACCCGAACCCGAAAATAATTTTTTACAACCCGATCCGACCGACCCGTTTGACAGGTCTATCATTACCCCATTGCCTCAAAGAGGCTCCCGCAAGAAGCGGGGTGGGGGGATCGGACCTTACCCCTGCAATTGCATAGAGGTTGTTTCCAATTGACCCAAAAGCAATAACAGGTCGACCATTTGCTACTTCATGGAAAGGAAGCGAAGATGTTGTCATTTCCATTTACTCCATTACATCCCACAGCCAAAAGAACAAATGAATCTTTGGCTTAATAAGAAATAAGCCTTATTTTATATGTACTTATTTCTCTAAATTTATTTGTTTGAATACATCTTGTTCTTTTAAAACTATATCATTATTATTTTAAATTCTCTAAAAATAACTTATTATATCAGAATTTTTTAAACTTATTTTAGTAACCAAATTCAAAAGGGAAATTCTCGTTGACAGTATTATGCTTTTATAAATTCTCATTGCCAACAAAATTTTTGCCACTTTCTCTAAAATAGCATTAGTAATCTATGTTAAAATAAATAAATATAACATAAATTACTAATATTATTTTAGAGAAAATGACAATTTTTATTAACAATGAGAATTTGCATGAGAATTCCCAATTCAAAAAGTTACATCAAACATATCAATATATCATACATTCATACACAAAAGTCATCCCGAGTCCAGCCCGTAATTCAGGGAAAACCCCAAAATAAAAGGCTTTCTAAATCCTAGCGTTTGCTAAGACTCGCGACTCGCCTAAACCCCAGAGCAGCACAGTTTGAGCAAAAATGTCCGCACTTCCGACGGAGATTATCGCCGAAATTCTCTCAAGATTGCCGGTAAAACCACTCGTTCAACTCAAATGCGTCTGTAAATCATGGGAGTCTTTGATCAAATGCCCTAATTTCATCAAAATTCACATCAACCAAACCCTAATTTCCAACACCGATCGTCATCTCCTCGTGTCATCACAAGACTCATCTCTTCACTCTGCCGATCTCGACTTACACCCTAGCCACCTCTCTTTCTCGGAGCACAATCACCCGCTCAAACACCGTAAAGTTGTCAACATCTTGGGTTCCTGCAACGGCGTCATTTGCATCTCCGACGACTCCAAAAGCGACGTCTTCTTATACAATCCACTAACAAATTCAAATCGTAAGCTTCCCGCCAATATAACTCCAAACCTTAAAGAGGGTTCCATACTGTTTGGATTTGGGTACGACAGCAAGAGTGACGATTACAAAGTTTTGAGGTTGGTTCAAGGGTTTAAATTTGACAAGTCTTGCTGCAATGAAGCTCATGTTTATAGTCTCAACAACAATTCGTGGAAAGCTGTTCAAGGTATGCCACATTTCCCATTATATGGTGATATTCAAGGTGTTCTTGTTAATGATGCTCTGCATTACATTGTGATATCTGAGGAATTGAGTTTGCAGCAACGTTTGAAGATTGCTAGTTTCGATCTTTCAACCGAGAGGTTCTCGCTTATGAAATTCCCCCGTCATGATCATTACTTGAAGACTAACTGGGACCATTTGGAGTTTTATTTGAGGAATTTGGGTGGATATTTGTGTGTGGCTGTGAATTATCAAACTAATGCATATGCTCATACGCTACCTTCTTTTATTGATAATGAGTTGCGTAACAATATGCTATATCGTGCTGATATTTTGGTGATGAAGGAGTACGGTAACAAAGAGTCTTGGAACAAGTTATTTAGTACTTGCAAGATGAAGCTTTTTCCAAGTTGTCTATCTATTAAGCCTGTTGTTTACTCTAAAGATGGGCAGAAAATTCTGCTGGATATAGACAGTTATCAGGTTGGTTGGTATGATTCGGTGTCCCGGAAATTTGAGAAACTCAAAGCTCATGAGCTACCAAATATGGTGCATCCTGATAGTGTCATTTTCGTGGCCAGCCTTGTATCTCTTGAAGATAAGTTGCATGCTAAGAGAGGTTCCTTGCCGAAGAACAACAAGAGGTAAACATATTTTTCAGTTATCTTGAGTGCTTATCTCTGCTGCCAAATTCAAATTCATGCTTTCCCTTAAAATGTGGTTCTGTGTCTTATAATTTTCAGCTATCTTAAGTTTTCCGTAAGTTTATTCTTTGTTGTTCTGTGTCTTGTTTCGTTCGAAATTGCTCTAGCAAGCTGATCGAAAGTCATAACACCATGTTAGAATATAATCATGTTGCATCTAGACTACTGTTAATAGCACTATAAGTTTTTTTATCAGTATTTCCTTAGTCTTACCAAAGCAGAGTATTTTATTTTCTGAATGTTTCTTCAAGTTTAATCCTATAAATGATTTAATCTAGCATATATCCAGGTGCTGTTAATTTTGATTCTTAACGTTATTTGAGTTTTTAACTTCTATGAAGTAATATATTTGTATTTTGCTGGGTAACATCATCTTCAACCAACTTTTGAATTTAGATGATTCATATTTAGTGACTTTGCATTTATTAGTAAGAATTGTTATGATGAGTTTATGACCATGGAAGGATCATATCTTAATGCAACAGATCGAGGTAGTACACAGTGTATAACTCTTCTTTCTTGTCTGCAGTAAAGAGTCGGCTAATTTTCTTTCTGCGGGTTTCAAGCTTAAGCTATGAGCCTATAACCTAATAGAAGATACTACTGCTGGGATTTCAGAACTATGCGATGTAAGTATGAAAGTCGTCTTGCATTGATCTAACATTTCTGTTTGCACTACCAAGTTTAGTTCCTTCCTTCTTTCTTTTGTGTACAGATTTTAGTGCTAATAATTTAACATACAAAGTAGCTCTGCTGTACCCTTACTTCAAAATGAACCATTGTCAAACTCTTGTCCTGACATTGATTGAACAGAAAATTTTCATCCTTGTTTACACATTATAAATAAGAGAAGATGAATTTAATTTTGACAAACAATAAGTTTTTGTCTGAAAATGTAGAGTTTAAAAGTTGAACCGTCAAACTTGGGAACTTGGAATATCGAATTATGCTTAGTTTGACTTCCACAAGAGCAGAATGAACTTTTTCTTCCTCAAAAATTATGTTCTTGACTCTTCTTTTTAAAGCAGCAGCAGGATGAGGACAGAACCTCTGAAGTCTGAACCAGTATTGGGAGGGAAGTGAGAAATGGAAAATAGTTCAGTGTCTAATGCTACTTTAGAATGCAGAGGCTTTGTATCTAGTTCTTGTTCAAACAATGCATACTATGTCCAAATTGGTTTAATAATCAAAGTGATTTGTGAATGAGAAATCCCTTTTATGCATGTTCAGATGCATCTTCTTAGAATTTCCTATGGTTCAAAACTTCGATATCGATCTATGCTCCCGGGCCTTCCGGCTTCTGTGCAAGTGACAGACACAGAACCAATTAGATCCTTTCATTGGGTGCGTTTTATTGCACTATAAATTTCAGCAAGTGTTTCTTCTACAAACCAGTCCTTATTAGGAGAAAGCGAAATAGGATCCTGCAATTGACAGATGGGGTAGGCAACACCGTTGACTCTCCTGACGAAACTCGGGATCATATAACCTCTTTCTTGAAAAACCTCTTCTCTACTAATAAATCTGAAGTACTGAAGGTGGATAGCATAGCCTCCCCTGATTTCCCCCAATCTCTGTAGCTATTATCTCCTCTGAACTTGTGGGCTTTGTCCCAGATAAAAATTGATTGTTTCATCTCTTCTATTTTCAGTTATGGTGTTCCGCCTCAGGGTCTGAGACTAATATTGCATTGATCTCTCTGTCAATTCTTTGCAAGAATTTGCAGTGGCATGATTAAGGCTCCGTTTGGTATGGTGTAAAATATTTTCAAGGAAAATAATTTTCTCATTTTCAATCATTATACATTGTTTGGTTGGGCAAGGGATGGAAAATAATTTTTTATAACTCCCTCAAAGGTGGAAAAACCTTTTCCATTTCAAAAGGAGGGAAACCACTTTTCCTCCTTTCCCTCTCCTTTCTTCCCCTCAATCTTATCTTCTCCCATTTTCTTTTAAGGAACCAAACAAAGGAAAACTAGGTTGGAATTGTGTTTTCCCTTGAAAAATGTTTTCCGTGGAAATTCATTTTACAATGAAAACGTTTTACACCAAGCCAAACGGAGCCTAAAGCCTCACGTGAATTCTCTCATCCTCTGAATCAAAATGTTTCTGCTAGACTTTTGAAAGAGAGAAATACCTGCAACTCTGCAAGCCAAACCTGTGTCATTCATCCTTGTTAATATGAGTATTGCAGATTGCTAACACTTTATGTGTTCCAAGGAATTTCCATTCCCCAAAAAACCAAAAGCCAAGAAGAGAACATAACTGATTTGGGAGGGAAATGTTATTAATCAGTCTTTTGTGAATGGAAATGTTCCCTTAAACGCACTTGGTTTGTTAGTGACAGACTTGCAGCATATTAATATTTACACAACCTGTTCATTTGCAACTTTTTAGAACTTTCTATATTCAAAACATTGTCATTAATCATTTAGGCTACTGGCTTGTCTGCAAGTTGCACTTGCACTTGCACTTGCACTAATAAGCTACAGAACACCACTGAATCAATAAGATCCTTACCTAGAGTGGGTTCTATTGCACTATAAATGTCAGGCAGTTTATGCCTTCTTGTTCATCTAAGTGTGCATTATTATCTTAAAATGGCATTATAGAATTCTCTGCCGTACTGGATACACATTCTAACTGGTCTGCTTGCCTTCCATAACTTTCCTGTAGGCTGAAGAAGTACATGAAGGTGTTCGAGATGATACATTGATCAAATTTGAGATGCAAAGATGAAGTGAGATAGTTCCGCTTACTCAACATAAACTGTTGTTTTTTGGTTGCATTTGCAAAAACTGAATAGGTAATTGACTAATTGATCGTTTGTATCTTAAGTGCACTTTCTTCAAGTAGTTTGCTTTTGGATTTTCTAAAGTATCATGGAGATTTTTTTCAGTGGAAGGTACAAGATATACGTATCTAATAGCCAACCATAACAATGTCATTGTAACCAAATTCAACAATACGAAATATGATGAAGTCTAACAAAACACGATGTTTCAATTGCAGTGATCCAAACACTAGACTTCCCATCAAAAAAAAAAACAAAAACATTAGACTTAGTTGTGTGTTGGATGGGAAATCGTATTCATGCCTTTACTATCCTTGTTCTTTTCGGCAATCTTCATTGTAATGTTAACCTTCATCTCAAAAAGATTATTACTCCAATTTGGAGTATTTGATCAGAAGACCCGTAATAACCTCATATTTAGACAAACTCACATCAATCAATACCTAGTATTTAAAAAGCAAAATCGGCTCCATTTGAAGGACATGTAAGCAACATCATTTTGAACACACGTGGCGGACACATAACCATCACCACTTAGAAGAAACGTGGCCAAGAATACATAATCAATTCTTTATTTAATACATAATAAGTCAAATCACCATTTCATCCTCCCCTTAATTTCCAATTTTAGGTTTATCGTTTAGAGCAATTTAATTAGAGACATTGATTAATACATTGGAGGTTATGGTGAATCAAGAATGAGAAACGTTTCAGATGCTTATAATTCTCGGGTTAATGAATTTGACTATTTGTTAAACCTACATGTTTACAATTTTTTATAGACCGATATTCCTCCCTAACTTATTTTGCTAAATTTATTTATTCTGAAGAATTTTACAATTTTTCTATAGGCGGGTGGAAGTTAAAATTATGTTATGAACTTCTAATTCATGCCCACCCCATTGTTTTCTGGAAAAAAATTTCTTCTAATGAGATTGGTATTAGTTAATGTTAACATTATATTCATTTTTTAGCCCATTTAAATCAATTGTGCATTTTCTTTGCATCCCGTTGCCTGACTTGCCTCAATCATCATCATATTTCAAGTTCTTTTACAAACGACTTAAAAAACCGACAACATAGATGCATTTAATTTTTGAAATCTGTATGACATCTACTACTACCACACCTCTAACTCTGTAAGCATAATTTCGAGTTTTAAAAAAATGGTTTAGTCTTTGATGTTTTCCAGAATTTTGACATATCACGTCTGATTAGTTTGATCAACAACTCTTAATTCTTAGGTTATTTTTCTTTTTGGTAGTTTTCTTGATTGTGATGCAAAGGATAGGGTGCGAAACTTCATGTATACTTGGCAATTGAAAAAAAGTTTTTTAATCCAACAAACAACAATCGTGAATTTCTTAGCATATTGAAGATTTGTGGATTCTTTGGTTTAATCCAAAGAATACATATGCTTAGCTTAGTTACTCCGTACTATCATATTTCTCTTATTCGCATTTTTTAAAAAAACCCCTTGGATAAAAGCTATACTCCTAAACTAAGAATGTATTTGTGGTCTTGTGGGAGGTCATAATATATTCCATAAAAGTAATTCTTCCACCCAATATATCTTGAAAATTTTAGTTTGTTTACGTACTATCAAAATTATTAATGAAAGTTTTTAGTAAAGTATTGTAATTTATACCTTTATCATTTTGGTATGTCAATTTACCATTTTTTTAATTGAGTTTCCTAAAATATAGCTCGTGCGTAGAACGAGTCAAAGGCTAGTTTCTTTTATGAATACTTATACTAGAGTTTTAATTTTTTTTAATGAATGAGACATCCATACTTGTTTTGATTCGTTGGATGATACTCCCTCCGTCTTTTAATATTCATCCATCTTTCCTTATAAAGGCATTCCTTAATAATCGCCTCGTTTCTATAAATGACATAGTTTTTGCTAATATTATATTATTTTCTCTCACTTAATCATGAACCCACATATATTTTTATTTCCTTAAAAAACATTATAAAATTCAACCCCCGCCCCTTTATTTGACACATTCTCACTAACTATATTAAAAAATACTCCACTGTCAACTACCACATAATAAATTAATAAAGTCAACTAAGTTACCTAAAATTTTGTGTTGATCAAACCGGGACGAGTATTAAGGGACATAGGGAGTAGTAACTAGCACCATCCGAGTTACATGGTCAACCCCGAACCGTGGTTCCGTTAAAATTAATTTTGACGGTTCTGTTTGCAACAACTCTGGATCAGTCGGTGTCGTAATTAGTGATAGTCTAGGTAACAATACCGTAGCCGTACATGCAATTTCAACAAAGCGTCTCAGACTCTTGCAGAAGAAATTGCTCCGCGCAACAACATTTTGTTAGCTATTCAACATATTTTTCGTCATACTTTTCATTGAAGGTGATCACTTATTAATTATTAATCTTTTGCAGTATAAAGTAAATTGTCATCTGGATATATTTGCTAATGGATGTTGTAAAACATTTGTTGACTCACTTTAGAAGTTATTTCTCGTCATGTATTTCGGGAAGCCAATCGAGCAGCTAATTATGTTGTCTGGTCATCAAATTCACAGACACCAAAATATTAAATATTACATAGACAATTTCGTTATTTTGTTTTTTAATAAGTTAGAGTACATTTTTGATAGAAGACTATCCTATTTTTGATTTTTTGAGTTAATAGACCACCCCTTTTGATTTTTTGACGGGACTAGACCCTTAAACTATAGGGAGAATCGTAACCACAAAGTGTGCGAACCCAAGTTCAAAGTTAAAAGGTCACCCCTTCACTTTTCTAAGTGTTAAGGCCTTATTTGTTTGGACTTAATTTTAGTTTACTTTAATTCAGTTCAGTATAGTTCATTTCAGTTAAGCTTTCCTTCACTTCAGTTCACTTCGGTTTAAAAGAATAATATTGTGTTCATCTTTTTTTATTGATCTTATTTTATTATTTTGTTTATTATTATTGATGTTAAATATTACTATTAATTATATTGTAATGATATGTTTATATTGTTGTTATTATTATAAATCAAATGTTAACAAAGTCAAATATTGTACAAATAGTTAGTGGGAAGCCGAGATACAATCTGGGCCCCTACTCCTCTGGCTATAGTAAAACCTATCCTGGTGAAAATATTATTATTATTATTACTGTATTATTATTATAAATTATTATTACTATTACTATTGTTGTATTATATATTATTATTATTATTGTTTTTTTATTTATTTATTATTATGATTATAAAAAAGAAGCGATTACACAAAGTTGAATGGGAGCCTAGCCACTAATTGGGCTCCGACACCCTTATTCAAAGCAAAACACAATCGATGAAAAAAGAAAGAACGAATGTTAGCAGTAGGCGTGTTGTTTTGGTAAATTTACTATTTTATTTCAATAACCAAAGCAGAAACCAGTAAGATGCAAGAGAAATACAAAAGGAAAAGCTTACAATTTAAAGAGGACAAGCCTTCTAGAAAGGCTCCCCCTTACCTAGATTGAAACAATCTAAAGCCAAAGACTAATGTAATCTAGAAGCTATACCGCAGAGCTTTTTCGCACTAAAACACTTAATTCAAATAATGTACGGAGTATTGAATCTGCATTACATCTTGCTTCTAACTTGTGAAAAATCTGTGATTTCTTTCCTTGGAGAGAAGGTAAACTGAAACAACTAGAGCCAGTGTATATAATTGATGCAGACTTGCATTCTTAGTTTCTTACCGAAGTCAGTATTTGCCTTCTGAAGTTGATATTAATTGCCAGCTTCCAGGTTGTCTTCCCAGACTAATCCAAGTTCATATTAGAACTAAAAGGACATTCAAAGAGAAAATGGTCCAAAGTTTCACAATTCTTCTAGCATAACACTCAGTCACTCACCTATCAGCACTTTGTATTCCAAACTTGCTTAACCTGTCACATGTGGGAAATCTCCCCAAAATAGAAAGCCAAAAAATAAAAATGTTTTTAGGAGGTGCGGGAGTATTGCATAAAAACTTCCTCCAAGGAAACTATAGAGTATTCCCTTTCAATTCCTTATAAACCTTCTGTATCATAAAACTTGAATTCTGAAGATTTTCAATGCCAGGACCATTCAACCATTGTCTAGCATTGAAAATTTTCTTGTGTAGCCTAACTCAACTTACTGTCTGTTCTAGGATTGGCCCTTGGCCATTTGATGACTGGATACATGATTGATTGATTTCAATTGGAAGTAACCGAGAAAAAATTAGCTTAGTACGTAGTAATAATTTGGTAGCGACAATATGTGTACGTAGTACGTTTTTCAAATCTAACATGTTCGTATATTTTTGGTATTTTCGACAGGCCGGTAAGGTTAAGCAATTATAAGTTGCAATATGTCAAGCTGTACTTTTGGTCTATGACTATGTAACACTTGTATTGTAAATCTGTAAGCAATGCTAATGGATGCTAATGTACAATAGATTACGACTTATCGTTGTTTCTCGTGTTTAATCTAGTTATTAGTGTTTAATTGTTCTGTCTGATATATTTTTTGTTAAGTACGGTGTCAGTAGAAAATTGTGGTGGAAACTTGTACGTTCTTCACTCTGCTGCAAGCCTACATCAATCCTTGAAACACAGTAATTAGTTAATTACGTATTAAGCTACTCCTATTATTCCTGGATGTAGCCTGTAGGGACTCTAGCGAGTTGTATGCTATCACTGCTATTCTTTTTATAAAAAAAAAATTGACATTGCTATGTACTAGTTTGAAAGGCTTGTTGGAATTGATCTGCTACTATAGATAAGCTAAGAATAAAATTGTTTGCAGATGATAGCCTCGTGTTCATTAGGGCTTGTGAAGCGGGGGCAAGCGCTATAATAGGACAACCCTGTGGGAGGCAAAAATACCACCCACTGCTAGCTTCATGTGGCGCTCCATCATGTTGGCTCGTGAGCTAGTCAAGAATGGTCACACTAGGTGATTGGCAATGGTAGAACGGTGAGGTTTTGGAAGGATAGGTGGCTACCAAATCTCCTTGGAGGTCGAATTAGCACTATGGCCCATATGAATGTGGATGCGAATGAGTGTGTAGCAGCTTGGTGGAATGGGGAGCACTACAAGAAAAAACGTGATTTTGCGACTGAAAACGTAGTCGCAAAATCACAAATTTCGGTCGCAAAAATGGGATTGCGACTGAGGCGACAAAATTTTTGGTCGTCGCAAAAAGCCTCGTCGCAATTCCATTTTCGCGACTTTTTTTTATGTCGTCGCAATATTGCGACGGCCTTACGACCATTTTTTGCGACTGAATATCAAATTTTTGCGACTGCTTAAATTCCGTCGTAAAGTTTTGGAGGGTGATGGATGGCATTTGGAGGGATTGATCTCACATCTTGGGGTGCACGAACAGGAAGCTATCAAGACGATGAGGGTAGCAAGAAGTGAGCAGCCTGACATTCTGTGCAGGGACTACACAAGGAATGACAATTTCACGGTATTTAGTGCATATCACCATGAAGTACAATGCAGGGAGCATAATGCCAGTACTTCGAACCCAGCTAGCTACATCACAGTGGCTATGGCATAAGGTATGGAAAGCGGTGGTACCCCAGAAAGTCAAGAATCTCATGTATAGAGCAATGAAGGAGGGCTTGCATGCCCACTATGGATAAACTAGCAAGGAGAGACATGCTACTTGATAGTAGGTGCCCTAGATGTGGAGAAGAAACGGAAACTGTCACCCACTTGTTTCTGCTATGTCGTGAGAGTAAGGTACTGTGGAGGATGTCCCCTACCCGTATAGAGCTTGCTTCGTGGAGGGCAGCTTTATGAGTTGGTGTGAGATGTATGCCAAGAGGTGCAAGGTGGAGAATGCGTGGGAAGTAATTATGCTGATAACATGGGAAGTGTGGAATGCTCGTAACAAGTGGGTTTTTGAAAAAGCACGGGAGGACCCGAGAGTGTCAATAGCAAGATCGAGAATGCTATTAGGGGAGTACGCAGCAGCAGTGGCAATAGAACCGGGTAATGTGGTGACCATGCCAGTTGGGCAACACTACCGGAGACCACCCCTCTATGGGTCTTACAAAATTAATACTGGTGACGTTGTTATGTTCTGAGAGCGGTAAGGTGAGACTAGGTATGGTGGTTAGGGATCATGTTGGTGACGTTGTTATGTCTGCAGGAAAGAGGTTGGATGCTAGCATGACTATCTTGCAGGCAGAGGCTGAAGCTGCAATGTTTGGGCTTAGATATGCCTTCGACGCTGACTTCAGATCAGTTGAATTATATTCGAAAGTGACTGCTTGGTGCTGGTTAAACTGCTGCAGGCCAAGGACATGGTATATTCGACTTCCCAAATTCTGGTTAATGATATTTGCTATTATGCTTCCTCGTTGGTTCAGTGTAATTTCTGCTTTGCTAAGAGAACTTGTAATGTAGTGGCTCACTCTATGGCAAAGGCTTCCCTCATGTTTGAGGAGGTCTTAATTTGGATGGAGGATTGTCCCCAGAGATCCAACCTCCTATTGTAGCAGATAAATCATTGATTGAGTAATAATATTGCTACAATTTTACTGTCAAAAAAAGAATAAAATTGAACTATGTAAGGATTTGGGTTGATTGTTAACATACATACAATTTTAATAATTTGGATAGTTCAGTGCCAAATTTTGCTTGTAGTTTTCTATTTTTTAGAAAATTAAAAAAAAAAAAAAAAAAAAGTAGTTTTTAGTTTTCTGTTGTCGTTTTTCAAAATTTTATGAATATTAAAGAAATAATAATTTCCATCACAATGTATATGAACAGTGACGGATTATCAAGGGAGGCCATATGGGGCCTGACCCCTGGTACCGGCCCAATAAAAAAAAGTAAGTGAAGGCTGATTTTAGCACAAATAAACAGTTTTTTTGCTTTTTCCAAAACACAAATCACACTCCTCCCGTCCACCGTGAATCAATGATGATTCATATGCCATGACCCACTTTTGACTTTCCTATTTTTTCTAATATTTCCAAATTCCGAAAATACCTAGAATCCTAGTCTTCCCTTTCCTTTTCCTTTTTTTGTTAGTTACTCGTACTTTTCTTAATTTCTGCCATTGTTGCAGACTTGTTCATTTCCAGCCAAAAACATTTTCCTTAAAAATCATATCTACTTTATTCTTTTTAATTTTCCTCTGTTTATATACTACCTCCGTTCCTAAATGATCTTTACGCTTACTATTTGCACGGTAATTAAGGAATTTGGTGAATATGTGATGGTGGGGTAGCAAATGGGAAAATGAGAGGCTACAAATTGTCCAACAATGTGAGTGGATGAAAATCAATATTAAAGTATTGTGAGTGGATAATTTATGGTGGGCCAAATGAGAGCAAAAATGGAATAAAGTAGAGTGTAAAGAACTTTCAGGAACGGACTAAAACGGAAAGCGTAAAGAACTTTTAGGAACAGAGGTAGTACATGTTTATATATGGAAAAAATTATAGGATTATGGAATATGACATTATTATATAATTTTGGTAATATTTTAGTCAAATCGTCATATCAATAATAGGAAATATTCTTACTCAGTCAAATTATCATATTAAGTATACCAAAAATTTTGGTCAAATCATCATGTTAAACATATAAAATATATAATAAGTAGTAGGGCGAAACTTGTTTATTATATTGATAAAATGAGTATGTTCGAGATTTATTAATTACGCAATAAATTTAAGGGATAAACACGTCGGTTAAATATTTTATTAATAAGATGGTCAAATAATAATTTTCAAATATCCATGCGGTGCGTGTACGAGACTTAATCTAATTCAGTATAAGATTGTGATACTTATTATTTCTATGGCTTATGTTTCTTGTTTTACCTACTATATTTTTTGTTTAAAATATTTATTAAATATTACCCTAGTGTATACTTTTATTTATATCATGTTCAGTTTTCATCGGCCCCCGAATGAAAATCTTTCAAGATCCGCCACTGTATATGAATAATTAAAGAACAGTATAAAATAATTGAAACTAGAGTGATTCAAATTGAGAAAGTCCATGAAAAGTAAATACACACTTCAAACCACAAATTTAGCTTTAGGCTGCGTTTGATTTGACGTAAAACACTTTTCAATGAAAATTTCAAATTAGTTTTACTTTATTTGATTCCTTATCGAAAAATTAATAGAAATAAATGGGATAACATGAAAGAAGATTGATGGGAAGGAAGAAGAGGGTAAGAAAGAGATGTAAAAAGTGATTTCTCTTTCTTTTAAATGTCCATATTTGAGGATTTTTGGAAAACTTCTTATTATTTTTCATGAAAATATTTTATTCCAAATCAAATAGAGTCTTACTCTATACCGATTTAAGTGAAGATATCACAAAACCTACTCGTACGTCGTACGGTCGTACCTAATGAGTCAATGACCGAAACATCTATTGTCCTAAATCCAATCCGACCCATCAACCAAGTGTCCAAGTCTAACCTAAGTAACGAATTACGGAGTAATAAAAAAAAGGAGGGGAAATGACAAACGAATAAACTGCCGCTTTCATTTTCAAACCCTAGGAAACATCTATTCTTCGAGCAACAACAATGGCGATCCTCCCAACTGAGATAATCACTGAAATCCTCTCTCGGTTGCCGGTAAAATCACTTCTCGACTTGATATTCGTCTGCAAATCATGGTACTCCTTAATCAAATCTCCTAATTTCGTTAAACTTCATCTCAATCAAACGCTAATTTCCAATTCCGATCGTTATCTCCTCCTTTCTTACTCTTCTGTTAATTCTTCTGATGAAGAAAACCTCCATAATCATCTCGATTTCTCGGATATCGACCTCAACCATAATCACTTGGTATTCTGGGACCTCGACCACCCTCTCAAACACCATGAAGTCAACTTGATTGGTTCTTGCAACGGAGTTGTTTGTATCTCTGATAAATCGAATACCGATTTCTTCTTGTTTAATCCCCTGACGAAATCCCAACGTAAACTCCCACCCAATAATATTGGTCCAAATCCTTTGAATAACGAGACCTTGGTGTTCGGGTTTGGTTACGACAGTGAAAACGATGATTATAAGGTTTTGAGGTTAGTGCAGAACTGTTATTACACCGAGATTAACTACAGTAAGGCTGAAGTTTATAGTTTGAGGAACAATTCATGGAAATGTGTCGAAGGAATTCCATATTTTCTCTTGTTTTTGTGTCGTAATGGTATTTTTGTTAAAGAGGGTATACATTACATCGTGGTTACTAAGGAACTGCAAATGACATGCAAGTTGATTGCCTGTTTCGATTTTAAGACCGAGACTTATTCACTTATGGAATGCCCAGATTATGAGGATAAGCTGGGTGCGTGTTTGGATATGGGTGAGTTGGATGGGTGTTTGTGTTTGTTGGTTATGTATCGTACAATACTTCCTGTTGACCCTCCGGAGATTCCTGATGATAGAATTGATTTTCGAATGAATCGTGCTGATTTATGGGTGATGAAGAAATATGGTAAGAAAGAGTCTTGGGTTAGGTTGTTTAGCATTCGCCAACCGCAGAGTATTGGGATGTATCTACAGATTAGGACTATTGTTTACTCTAAAGATAGGGGGAGGATTTTGTTAGAGGTTGATCGTTTAGGGCTTGGTTGGTATGATTTGGAGACTCAAAGTTTTAATATGTTTAGGGGACTACGGGAAGCAACAATATCTTCGGGGGTTTTCGTAGGTAGCCTTGTATCTTTGGGGAATGACAAGCTGAAGTCAGAAGCTGGTACCATACCCTCAATGCCAAGGAATAACACAAGGAGGTAACAAAACCTTTTTAGCTATTAATTTGTTGCATGTATAGTTGCTTAATAAGTTCAAATGTATGAATTTGTTTTCTCATAAATGGTCTCTTGGGTCCTATACTAGTTGCTTAGTGTTCATGATATTAAATTATTTTCAAGTAAACGTTCTTGTGTTTTGTTTTGTTGGTTTGTGTTTGGAGGGAATACAGATAGGGAATTTACAAATGGTTCTGTATCGATTTTTATGCCTATAGTGATTTCATATCAATTGCTCTTTCTTGTGGCTGTACTCGTACATTGCTTCTCTTTTGTCACCCTTAGTAGAGCTTTTTATATTGTTGAATGTTCCTTTAATCTAAATCTTTTGATCTTATATTTCTGTTTTCTTGGTTTTTAAAACATTGTGCAATGTATGTTTCAGTTTGTGTCTCACTTTTTTTCTCCTATTTTTTTTATTCGTTTTCTAACAAATGGACGTTTCCTAATTTGCATCTGTAACTTGTAATCATCGATAGGATCTTATTAAAAAAAAATCTAATAAGTAATTGTCTATGAAAGCATTGATATTTGATACGGAGTAGTATTAGTAATGCACATTCTGAATTTCTTCCTTCTCTGTTTCTTCAGGAAACATGTGGATAATTTTCTTTCTACAGGATTCAAGCTCAAGCTATGACCTAATTGAGCTACCGCTTGGACTTAGTTCAGAATTGTGTATGTAAGTATGAAAGTCGTGCTACAGTGATCTAAAATTTCCGTTCTCATTAGCTTCTTTGATCCATCTCTGTTTGCATACATATATAGTATGAGACATCGTTGTTTGATGTTGTCTGAAAAGAAACAATCACGTCTTGTTTGATAAATCTTCAAGAAGATGCCTTCAAATTATATAAACACTATGTCCTTAGTTTGGAAAAAATACAGGACCAAGCATGAAGCATAAACCTTTTGTAAGCTTGATGTTAGAACTCTCATACTTGATGAGATTATGCCAAGTTCAAGCTACACAAGATTGCATGAACCCAAATACAAGCTTTCCACTCCATTTTTACCTTACAGTAATCCATTGCAAACTTTGAAAAGTATATGTATGAAAATAATACTTTTACAATCTCCAGGACAACCACTTTGTTCTGTTGTCAATTGTGTGTGTTTGTCATTTTTACTTGTTTTTATTAAATAAAAATTGCAATTTGGTATAAGCCACCGAGTTATCCATCCCATTCCCTCCTCTCTTGAAGGAAACAAAAAAAACAGAGAGAGAGTTCATGATAGTACAGACTGATTTACAGAGGAAAGTAAAGGCTGCAGGAAAAGTGTTAAATGTTAATTTACTGAAGAACGAGTTGAAAAGGTTTTGGTTTTATAGATCTCGTTTGAACGATGCTTATTATGTTCAAATAGTTCATTAATGAGAGTTGATTTGGTATGGGAAATTGCTGGTTTGAGGAAGCTCAATAGTTGTGATAATCTAGGAAAGTATATGTGTTGTTAGCTAAATAGCTAGTGAGGAGATTTAGAATTTTATTTTTGCATATAGTGTCTATACTGGAGCTCAGGGTGGTCTTAATATCAAGGTTTTGAGACACTTAGAATTTAGCAGCTCTGTTATTCAGGTTATTAGCCCATTGATTTTACTTGATTAGTATGCGGCAAAAAATACAAACGGTATTTTATTAGATTTTTTTGCCCCCCATAGTTTTTCCATGGATATGTTTTGCATTGCTCGTGCTGACATTAAATTGCTAGTCTCTGTGCAGTGTCTTGTTCGTTATACTTGTGTTTGTATTGTTATTTATTTTGGTCATTTTGCTTTGAAGATGGATGTTTAACTGTAAAAGGCTGAAACATTTTTGTTTTTTACTTTCTGTCCCTGAAGTGAGTCAATTAAGTGACATTGAGGCGGCCATTGGACCGAGGAGCACTGGATAGATGATTACAATATGACTGTTTGTTGGAGCTATTTACAATGCATCAACTTGTACTGCCTTGTATGGCCTCTGCATAACTTTACTGTTAGCAATTTCTGGTGTTATTCCCCCTTGATTTTGCTTGTGGTGCTCGGTATTTTTCTTTCTTTACGCTTGGTATGGTGAAAACTTTGATGCACAATGCATTTTACCTATTAGTGATCTTTTGAGTGAAATTCAACTTGAGCACGCAACCACTGTTAACTTGTTTCCTTGCTCAAGTGCTAGATATGATATAAATGCAAAATCCACATTTTACATGTGTTTTATTTCACAACCAAAACATGTGATATTGATATCAATATATAGCAGCATAATTAAGTTACAATTTGTGCTTGTGCATAAGGTTTGCACAATTCAAAACGTCTGCTTGCAAAAGAAACTAAAAGAAATTAAGCAACAAATATAAACAAAAACTACTCTGAAAAACCAAACAACATAAAAACATGGAGACAAAAAAATGCAGAAAGACAGAAATCGCAAAAGGGACGTATGTAATCATTCGACAATAATAAGGTAAACAAAATGCACCCTAAAAGGTTAAAAACCATTACTCAAAACTTCCTAGATCTTCCTTGCCTACTTGATCTGAAGCACTGATCTTTCACTTGAGAAGTGTATCTCACAGTTGAGGGATCTCTTTGAAAACATGAAAATTTTCTTACACAGCTCATATTGCTTCGCTCTTTATCATCGGACCCATAATAAGTACGGAGTAAAAGTAATATGGAAGTGCTCCAAAACAGCAGCATTATTCAAAATGTTTTGAATCAATTCAATCTCAAGCATAGGCTTCGACCCAGACAGTTTTTCTATCTTTAGCCTCTGGACACTGGACAGTGGCGGACCCAGGAATCACAGGGTGGTAGGCACTACCGACCCGTGTGACCATATACTAAGAAAACATACTTGTACGTACAAACTATAAAAATCATTAATATTAACTTGAAATATCCCTATATGGTACAAACTCATTTCTATTAACACCATCAACACTAGTTACCAAACAGACCGGTGGTACTATTTTGAAACTTTCCTTTTATAGAATTATTGATTTTTATACAAAGTAATTTTAAAAAAATATCAAATGTAACAACCATCAAGTAAATAACGATAGTTGGTTATTTATTTATTTTTCTTTTTCACTATTGTTTTGGTTGGGTAACGGTAAACAATGTAATATGGTGGTAAAATTAAGCGAAATAAATGCATGCATTTGTTTTGACAAAAAAACAGAGTACTTGAGTGTGAGGAGGGAGAAAAACTTTTTGACAAAACTACACTGGGTCCGCCTATGCCTCCGGAGGTTGCGTGCCTAACAAATAACAAACATTCAAACAACCTGGTAAATGTAAATGTAATGGCTCTTTACCCCAATACAGACTAGCAAAGTTAAAACACAGTTTAAGATGGATCAAATTACGGAAGATTGACAGGGAATCTTCATCATCGAATTTACTAAGATACTAGAAGAAATCCCTTGAAATAGTCTCAGTATCTTGCCACTGTAATCAACTAATCATCATCCTCTTCATTGTCATACAAATACAAATCATCCACATGGATTGCCAGTTGTCGTAAATTAGTCGGAGTAATTCACATTTTACCTTACAGTAGTCGAGTTCAGGAGCATCGATCACAAAACTGTTGCTCTTCTTATTATTGACAAAATATTACGACTCCTGTTCCGGGTATGGAACTGGGGGAGCCCTGCCTGGTGATGTTGTCCTGTCAGACAGAACGAACGTAAGCTAACCTCGGGGGTTTAACCGAGGAAACCCCCTCCGATGCCTAAGTCAGCAAATGAGATAATGCTCTAGAGAGAGAAAGTAGAGAGGGTTAAGAATTGTACTTGAATTGAACGTGTCCGCAAATGAATGGGGACGGCAGTATTTATAGGCGTACTATTCAGTACTTTGGCCTATTCAGATGTTGCCGCGTGTACGCTAGTGATGTAATTGTTGTTTGTCCTTTTGCTTAACGACGTATCTATGTTGTCGTCTAGCAGGTCGTTGCCCCGCAGACCTAAGGGTCTGCGCGGTTCTTGAGGACTTGCGGTACTTTCAATAGGTACTTCCTGCGGTTGCTTCGCTTGATCGGTCTTATCAGATGTCCGATGGTCTGCTGCGACATGGATGATCTGCTAGGTTACTTCTACTCCGTACAACTAGTCCCCAAGAGTAGGGCTGACTACTTGGAGTTAGGCCTGCTCTCTCCGGCCATAACCTGCGCAATTGGCTGTATGTATCTCTGTCCCCGTTTTTTTTTTTTTTTTTTTTTTTTTTTTTTTTTTTTTTTTTTTTAAACCGTCGTGGTTTGACTGTAGTAAATAAACGTTTGAAAGGAAAATAAACCGTCACGGTTTATTGCGCCCCACGTGTCCTTCATCCAGGTAGGTGACTCGAAGGGTCTTCAAATCTTGGCCGTTTATTTCTTCTTTTAAATATGGGTTTCAGTCACTTTCTTCTTCTCTCTCCTCTTTCTTACCTTCTTCATCTTCTTACTCTCTTCTAACTTCACTTCGCTTTGAACTCAATTTCACCATTTCCAGAGTGTTCTAACTCCAAGTTCCTTGCTTTCTTGTGTTTTCGTGCTATTCCGGTGATTGCGCATCCGTTGGTGGTGGCGTTTTCTTCTGAAATTGTCGAGGTTTTCTGGGTTCGCGTTTTTCTTCGAGGGTTTCTAGTCCGCCATTGTTGAACTTCTCTCTTCGCCCTTCTCTTGTCCAGGTAATTCTTTTGCTTTTTCCTTGTTGTTTTCTTTGGTTTTGCATGTACATTCAACTGTTTTAGTAGTTTCGGCGAATTTTTTGTGGTATGTGTACTTTGGGTGAAATGTGGGAGTGTTTGCGTTTTTGGCTTCGCCATTTCTGCGCTTTCTGGAGCTTTTCTTCTTCTTCTTCCTTCTCTTTTTTTTTTTTTTTTTTTATTATATGTATATTTTTTTGTCGTTTTGCTCTTTTTTCTCTGTCGTTTTGTATTCTGTGGTGCTTTTTTACTTTTTGCCTTGACTTTTCTCCTTCTACCCTTTGTTTATTCTTCTTTCTTTCTTCTTTTTTTCTTTCAGTCAACATGTCTGATACCTCTGATAGTGCCAACCCTAGTAGCCCTGGGTATATGACCGATTCCTCTGAGCCCTATACCCTTTCTTCCCCTTCCTCTGTTTCTTTGTCCTCTGATGAAGAAGCTAGAACAATAGCAGAGAATAGATCTAAAACTATGCACGATGTCATGCCTCGCTCTGAGCCTGCGGTGATATCCGTCTCCAGTGGTTCTTCCTCTGGAGGTGGATCTCCCGTTGCAGGCAGGGCTACGCCTGTTGAGTCAGGGCCTACTCCTGCTTGTCGTCAGCTTCTTAGAGAACTGCGCCATGAGCATTTGGCCAAGGCGGTTCGATTGAACCCTCCCCCTAATGCCCCTGTTGGGCTAGACATCCAACCCCTGGCAGAAGTAGCTTGGTTGGACAGTTTTGATCAACTAGACGAGCCTTTTATTGGGAGTATTGATGGGTCGTTGCATGTTTACCGCAGACGTTCTTCGATAGCAACTGGTTCTGGCAGTGCTTCCGGTGACGCAGAGCGTCATGTAGAAAATCCCATCCTCGAGGAGGTGGAGCATCTGCGTCCCTTTCCTCTGTATGTTGAGGAGGATGTGCCTGTTGGTCCGACCGATGAGTATCTGAGTCCTGAGGTTTCTTTTGGCCCCGTAAACGCTGCGCCAGACACGGATTGGCTTAAGGCAGCTCGCCAGCATGACTATCCCGGCGTTGGAAAGGAGCTTTATGCCTTTCCTCCTGGGTATGAGTTGGTCGTTCCCGCAGACGATGCCCGTATTACTGCTCCTCCTCCTGGTCATATTGGGCTGTACTCGTACCATTTGGATTTTGGTCTGCGCTTTCCCCTTGATCCAACCTTAGCCAAGTTTCTGAAGGCATTCAACGTCTGCTTGGCGCAGCTGCATCCTTTCGCTGTAAGGACTTTAATTTGCTACCTCTAGGTGGTGCGCTTCAAGGGTTTTCCTGAGACCCTTTCTCTGTGTAAACGGCTGCATTGTGTCCGAAGCAGCGATAATAAGGAAGGAAGTATTGGTTGGTTTACCACCTACACTGCTCGGGGCAAAATGACATGTTTGGGCAATCCCACTGGGCAGAGGGATTGGAAGGGTCGATTCTTCTGGCTTCGAGTTCCCGCTGACTTTCCTCTGCCTCGCACTTTTGTCTCTCCCAATGGCAAGATGGAGGGTGTGGAGGTTCTTGTTGGTCATAACTTGGAGGACGCTGCTTATGAGTGGTTTGACTCAGTAATTAAGCGCGACGCCAACGGGAAGGACATCGGCCGCGCCCCCAAGAATTGGCTGCCTCAGTCGATGTATATTCTGCGGAATGATGTTCTTTCCGCTATGCACTTGTGCAATACTCATCCTCACGGTACATTTCTTCTCTTTCTCTTTTTTTTTTATGTCACACTTTCTTGTGTTTCTTTGTCCTGCTAGGTCGCCAACACCTTGATATGAGCTCCCTGGGTTTAGCTGCTGATGGAACCCCCCCAAACTAATGAGCCAGCTGAAGATCCCGCCAACGCTTATCGTACTATAGCTGATGTTGTTGGCGGACGCAGAGCAAGCTCTCGACGCACTGTTCGAGGGGGGAGTTCTGCTGCTAGCCGTACTGCTAGAGGTGGGGGCTCTGTGGCTAACCGCACTAGCAGAGGGGGAGGCTCTGCAGGAATAGTTACTGGGGCGAGCACCTCGACGCCGCGTTCTGCCCCTGTTTCTCGGGCTGCCCCTTCTATATCTGCCTCTGCTTGACGTGGTCAGACCACTCGTGGAGGAGGTAATATTACGGGCCAACGTCGGCCTCGCCCTGAGATGGAAAGCGTTTCTGTTGACGCTACGCGAACTGCTGCAGATCAATTGCGATCTGCTCAACCCGATCAGGTCGTGAATTCCTCTATCTCCGAGCAGGTGGAGATCGTGACCGAAGAGCAGGAAGTGCCTTTTGTGCAGCGCCCAGGTAAGCGCATTTGCACTGGGGAGGGCTCTCGCTCGCAGGAGCAGGCCCAAGCTTCTGTCCCTGCTAATCAAAGTACTGCTTCTCTCCCCACTTCATCTGCTGCTCTTGCTGCTTACTTGGAGGAGCAGCTGAGGTTGCCTGAGTCTTCTGTTCCTTCTTTCGTGAACATTAGGAACAGAGAATTTCTGGAGAAGGAGACCATTGATGTTCGCCCTGCGGTGAACCCTGAGTTGGCTGCCTGCTTCACCCCTGCGCCGATTAGCGATGACATCTTTGTTCCTCACTGGGATGTTAGGGCTAACGAGTCTTTGTATGCCAGCTTCCCAGAGAAAGGCGGAACGTTGGCATACCGGATGTTGAAGGGATTAACACTGCCAGCTGACCGCCCTCTTGAGCGTGTTTACACCCCTGGGGCTAACGCCTGCCAGAAGGTGCTAGAGGTAAAAAGCTTATGAATCTATGCTGTTTTTATACTTAGTCATTTTCTCGCGTGTTCTTATTATAACTCATCCTTATTTTTCGTGTTACTTTCCATTTGCAGGCTGGGGCTGCTGTGAAGGAGCTCTGCGACTTCTTTTTCTTCTATCAGAGGAAGCATGATGAACATCTTGCTCTTCTCGAAGAAAGGGACAGGCAGATTCGAGACCTGACCCTGGAAAACGAAAGAGCATCCTCTTCCCTCACTATTGCCAATGCCAATGTTCAAGCGATATCTGTCGAGAGAGACAATTTGGCTAGTGAGGTTGTAGCTCTGCGCCTAGCTGGGGAGAATTTAGCTAAGGCTCAGGCGGAGATAGAGGCGGAGAGAAAGCGCACTGAAGATTTGGCGGAGCAGCTAAGCCTTGTTGAGCAGAGGCATGCTGATGAGCTGGCAGATCTTCGCCGCTCTGTGCAGAAGGAGGTGGCTGCTGCTGTGCAGGAATTTTGTCGATCTGATGCTCAGTATGCTCTTTTGACGCAGAGGTACGATGGTGGGTGGAAGGCAGCCTCTCTTATAATCAAGCACAAGTATCCGCAGTTTGATTGGAGCTTGATCGAAGAGGATTGGCTCGCTGGCCTGCACCTTACTATTCTTAGGGAACTGCGAGAGGATGAAGTTGCTGAGGGACATGCCGCAGAGCCTAGTGATGTGCCCGACTTTTGCGTCGAGAACATTCACCCAGGAGATTTGCCCTTCTCAGATGAGGATGATGCTGCAGGCAATGACGAATAATGGGTGTGGCGGCTATCCCCCTGTTCTTCTTGTGTTACTGGGCCTGTTATGTAATAGTTTAGTTTTGAACAATATTATTTAATGTTTTACCCTGTTGGGTGGTGGCGTTTGTGTCACTTTGTTTTTGGAACAATTTGTAGTTAGTTTATTTCTGCCTTTCTTCTGAAATATTTTCGAGTTGGGCTGGTATGTTTACCGCCCAGAGCCATTTTGTAGGGCTGTACTTTATCTCTTTTTTTTTTCTTGGTTTTAATGAAGGTATAGCCGCCGGCATTGATATGCATATTTTGTTAAGTACTTAGCCAATTTCTGATATCTTGCTTGCCTTTTGGAAAGTTCTAGTTTTGATCAGAGCCAAGCTTTATAGCATGTCTTATGACTGCCTCCCCTTTTGGACTGTCTTGGCTTCTGCCAAGGCAAAACTTAGGGACTGCTCTGTGGTATTCTGGCTAGCCTTTTGAGCTGCCTCCAACTTTGAATTGCCTTGGCTTTGGCCAAGGCAAAACTTAGAAATTGCTCTGCGATATTCTAGCTAGCCCTTTGGGCTGCTTCCAATTTTGAATTGCCTTGGCTTTGGCCAAGGTAAAACTCAGAAATTACTCTGCGATATTCTAGTTAGCCTTTTGGGCTGCTTCCAATTTTGAATTGCCTTGGCTTTGGCTAAGGTAAAACTCAGAAATTACTCTGCGATATTCTAGCTTAGAAATTCATCATGACACTGTTCTTCAGCTAACTTGAGTGATCAAGTCAAGTTACCTGTTGAATGTGTGTATCATGGTGTATTTCTAAGTTACATTGTATTTTGCTTATCACCATATCTTTTTCTGGAACCGCCAAGCTCATTTCATTATATGTATTCTGTAAAAAGGAGTACAAAAAGGGATAATTTTGGCTTATCTTGCCTTATCATTGTATAGATCACTTATACTAAACATAGTATTTTTTGAGCATGTTGGCGTTCCAGCTGGTCTTTAGCTCTTTTCCATCCATTGTCATGAGATGATATGAGCCAGGGGCTATCTCCCTTGTGATCTGGTATGGCCCTTCCCAATTTGCAGTGAATTTCCCTTCTGCCTTGCCCTTTCCTGTGGCTGTTGTTCGTCTGAGCACCAGGTCTCCCACATGCATAGGTCTGTGTTTGACTCTTTTGTTGTAAGCTCTGCTCATTCTCTCTTTGTTTGCTGTGAGTCTTAGTTCTGCTCGCAACCTTACCTCTGGCAGAAGGTCTAATGATTCCCTCATGAGTTGTTCATTGGTGCTTTCATCATAGTACTGCACCCTGAAACTGGGCAGGCCAACCTCTACCGGTAATACTGCTTCTGCTCCAAAGGCTAACTTGTAGGGACTTTCTCCTGTCGCCTCTTTCTCAGTTGTTCTATTGGACCACAAAATTTCTGGTATGAGGTATGCCCATGCACCCTTAAAATCCTCAATTTTCTTTCGCAGAGCTCCAAGGATCTGCTTATTTGCCGCCTCGGCCTGTCCATTGCTCTGTGGATGGCATACTGATGCGTAGGCAAACTTGATTCTTAGCTCTGCGCAATAATCCTTCACCGGTGTGCAATCAAACTGTGTCCCATGATCAAAGACCAAACTTTCTGGGATGCCAAATCTTGTGATGATGTTTCTCCAGATGAAGTCTTTCATTCGTTTGGCTGTTATGCTCTTTGTGGGCTCTGCTTCTATCCACTTGGTGAAATATTCCACTGCCACGATCAAGTATCTTCTTCCTCCACTCGCGGCTGTAAACGGACCCAGGATGTCCATTCCCCACTGAACGAATGGTATGGGATTGATGATTGGTTGTAGATCATTTGAGGGCTGATTGTTTACTGGAGCGAACTTTTGGCATTTGTCGCATTTCTTCACATATGACTGCGAGTCACTCACCATGGTTGGCCAATAGTACCCTGCTCTGAGAGCTTTTAAGGCTAGTGTTCTACCTCCAATATGATTACCACATATTCCCTCGTGAATTTCTTCAATGATTCTCTGTGATTCCTCTGTTGAGACGCATCTCAGCAGCGGTAGGGAGAAGGATTTCTTGTACAATCTTCCCTGGTAGATCACAAACCAGTGTTCGTTTCGTTTTATCTTCTTCTGTTCTGGCTCTGCTGTAGGGAGACCCCTGCCAAGCTTGTATGATACTATACTGTCGTACCACTGAGGCTCTGTGTTGATGGCATTTACCACATGCCTCTTATCGATACTCTTTTCTTCCTGTACTTCCACCATCACTGTTCTTTCAAGGTCTTGCAGCGAAGAGCTTGCTAATTTTGAGAGAGCATCTGCTTGGCTATTCTCTGCTCTGGGGACCAACTGAATCTCGAAGCTTTCCAACTGGGCTACTGCTTCTTTCATCAGTGCCAGATACCTCTGCATGGACGGTTCTCGAGCTTCATACTCGCCTCTATACTGACTGGCCACTAACTGGGAATCTGTTTTTAACACGATTTTCTTAGCATCCGCTGCCTTGCACATTTGAATGCCTGCGATCGCTGCTTCATACTCTGCTTCATTATTTGAGGCTTTGAACTTGAACTTTATGGCATATTCAAAAACATTACCTTCTGGTGAAGTCATTATAATGCCTGCTCCTGACCCTGTAACTGCGGCTGAGCCATCTACATATATCTGCCAGGTCCCCAGAGGCTCCTCTTCCTCCTCGTAGGATGCCTCAGCTATGAAGTCTGCTAGTGCCTGTGCCTTTATGGCCGTTCTTGGCCTATATTCAATGTCGTACTCTGAGAGTTCTACCGCCCATTTCAGCAGTCTGCCTGAGGTATCCAGCCTTTGCAACGATTTCTCTAAAGGCTGATTGGTTAGTACTTGTACCTTGTGAGCATCAAAGTATGGTTTCAGCTTCATGGCAGCTATCATAATCGCGAAGGCCATTTTTTCGATCAGGGGGTACCTTTGCTCTGCGGGGTTGAGAATGTGACTTACAAAATATACTGGCTGTTGGACCTTGTCCTTTTCCACTATTAAGGCTGCTGCTACAGTCTTTTTGGAGGCAGAGATGTACAACTGCAAAACATCTCCTACTTCTGGTCTGTCTATGGTTGGGAGGCTCTTCAGATGATTCTTTACCTCTGCGAATGCCTTTTCCTGCTCTTCTTCCCACTTAAACGTTTTGTTGCCTTTCAGTACTTGGAAAAAAGGGAGGGATCTATCTGCAGACTTACTGATAAAACGAGTGAGTGCTGCCATCTTTCCAGTTAATCTCTGTATATCTCGTATGTTCTTTGGCTCTGGCAAGTTGAGTATGGCCTCTACTTTTTCTGGGTTGGCATCTATTCCCCTTTCACTGACCAGAAATCCCAAGAATTTTCCTGACTTAACACCGAACACGCATTTCTTTGGGTTTAATTTCATGCCGTACTGTCTCAACGTAGCAAATGTTTCCCGCAGGTCTGCGATGTGGTCGGCCCCTTTTTTGCTCTTGACTATGGAATCATCCACGTATACTTCCACATTCCGGCCTTTTTGCTGTGCAAATATCTTATCTACAAGCTTCTGGTAAGTTGCACCCGCATTTTTTAGGCCGAATGGCATAGCCTTGTAGTTATAAACTCCAGCATCTGTGATGAAAGCAGCTTTCTTACGATCTGATTCGAGTAAACTGATCTGATGGTAGCCGGAAAATGCATCCATGAAACTCAAGAGAGCGTGTCCACTGGTAGAATCAACCAGCTGATCTATCCTGGGCAATGGGTAACAATCCTTTGGACATGCCTTGTTTAGGTCTGTGAAGTCTACACACATCCTCCATTGGCTATTTGCTTTCTTTACCATCACAACGTTAGCCAGCCATTCTGGGTAATCGCATTCTTCTATAAACTTGGCTGCTAGCAACTTGTTGATTTCTTCTTGGATGGCTACATTCTTCTCCGCCGAAAAAGTTCTCTTCT
Source organism: Spinacia oleracea (assembly GCF_020520425.1). Classification (NCBI taxonomy): domain Eukaryota; kingdom Viridiplantae; phylum Streptophyta; class Magnoliopsida; order Caryophyllales; family Amaranthaceae; genus Spinacia; species Spinacia oleracea. The sequence continues at coordinate 135,108,603 of NC_079490.1, read as the reverse complement.
TCTGTTTCACTGGCCTAACTTCTCTACTGACATTCAGTCTATGGACCATGACACTGGGGTCAATCCCTGGCATTTCGTCCGCTGAGAAAGCAAATATGTCTGCGTGTTCTCTCAGCAAACCAATGATGTTCACTCTGAGGGATAGATCTACGTCTGTGCCAATTCGAACCGTCCTGTCTGTCACCCCTTCCTCTAATTCTATCTCCTCAGTTTCGTCAGTTGACGTGGGTTCCAACAGGCCCTCTTCCCGATGCTCGAAGTTTTCCATGCTTAGCAACTTGTCTTTTTTACGCTGTGCTCTCTTTCTTTTTCGAGACTGGGGAAGTTCTTCTTCTGCCAGTGGTGGGGGTCTGGGTGGTTGTTTTAGCGCTGTGTGGTAGCACTTCTTAGCCTGCTCCTGACTGCCTTTGACCTTGGCTGAGCGGCCATCATTTGTCGTATACATTATGGTGAGGTGATAAGTAGAAACTACAGCCCCTGCGTCATGAATGAATGGTCTGCCCAGAATGGCGTTGTAGGCTGCAGGAACTTTCACGATCATGAAGTCTACCATGATGTCCTTGATATCCTTACCTTGGCCAATCTGTACTGGCAAACTGACTATCCCTTCTGGTATCACTGTGGCTCCTGTGAATCCGATTACCGGGTAATTGACTGGTTTTACGTATTTTCCATCAACTTGCAACTCTTGGAAAGCAGGCCAGAACAAAATGTTTGCAGAGCTACCTCCGTCTATCAGAATACGGTGGATTTTTCTGTTTGCTACGTTCAGGGCTAGCACCATGGGGTCATCATGGGGGTAGATTATGCCTTTACAGTCATCCTCTGTGAAAGTGCACTGCGGGATTTTTGGAGGGGCAGGCCACCTGCCAGAATTATGGTAATTAACCTGGTGTTTGAATTCGCTCACACTGGCCTTGGCACCGCTAACAGTGGTTCCTGCGTAAACCGGCCCTCCTGTTATAACCAAAATGTCGCCCATCCTCTTTTGATCTGCTGGGTAGCTCTGCTTGGGCTCCACCTTCTTACTGTCGGACCTATTATCATTATCTCTATTCTCATAGGTCCTGCTATACGAGCTTTTTGCTTTGAACTGTGTCAAGTATCCCCTCCGGATCAGATCTTCAATATTATCCTTCAAATGAGTGCATTCTTCTGTGAGGTGGTCGTGATCTCTGTGAAAGTCACAGTACTTTTTTGGGTCCCTGTATTTGTTGTACATTTTGGTAGGTCTCTGCCACTTCTCGTCTTCTTTGCTGATGGCAAAAATTTGAGTTCTGGATGCAACTAAGGGGATATATTCATTGAACTTTCCCCTCTTTTCAGTTTTGAATTCGTTACCTCTGCCTCTGCCTGGTCCCTGCCAGTCTCTTCTGGGCTGTGGGTTTTCTCTTCTGTCTGGGTATTCTTTTTTGTATGGCTCTTTCTTGCTCTGACTGCCGTAATTGTTCTCACTTGCCACATATCGATGTGAGGTTGCTTTGCCAATCTCCTCACTCTTTATAAATTCATTTGCCTTTCCCAGCACCTCTGCCAGGGTTGTGAATGATTTTCTGCCCAGATAACTCTTGAACTCTCCATCCCGCAGACCAGTCATCATGGCCAGGACTGCTACCTCTTGTTGCAACTTGGGTATATTCGACGCCTCCATATTGAATCTGGATATGTATTCCCTCAGAGATTCCTGGGGCCCCTGGATGATTGACATCAGCTCCCCTGTCATCCTTTCTCTGGCAATGTTTGCCACATATTGGGTGCGAAACAAGATAGCTAGCTGCCGGAAAGAGATTATGGTTCCTTTGGGTATTTTACCAAACCAGCTCTGTGCTATCCCCTCTAGAGTGGAGTGGAAGACCTTACACCACATAGAGTCTGTGTTGGTATATAGCATCATGTGTCCCCCAAAGGCAGAGAGGTGATTCGTTGGGTCTGTCTTTCCGGAGTATTTACAGGTGGGCATTTTTATCTTTTCCATTTTTTCAGTGAGTATTTCGTCGCAGAAGGGAGAATTATCAGGCTTAACTACTGCTCGGATGGGATTTAGCGTACCTGACACGGAGTGGTGCCTATGACTGGGTGCTTGTTCAGTCCTTGCTCGGGGTTGAGCTCTGCTTGGCGTGATACTTTCTGCTTCATACTCTTGACTGTCAGCCCCTTCCATGTCCTGCTGCAGATTCCTCCTCCAAACGTTCGGACTATGTTGGGGTCTGGGACGTTTTCTCCTCTGCTCAACCTCAACCTCTGGGGCTGTTCTCATGACCTGGGCTTGTGGGGTTGTTTGAGTAAGGAAGGTCAGGACTTCTATTGCTGTGCGCATCTGGTCAGGTGAGAACTGTGCCCCCAGCCGTGCTAGCGAGTCACTGGTCGGAATTGGGATACCCTGCCCTGGCTAGGGGTTGCCATAGCTCTGGGTTGTGGTGTTTCTCTTGGCGGACCAAGACTTTGAGGCATGCCAAACAAGGGTATGTTTGTGGTTTTCTGGTTGTTTTTTGAGGTGGGTGGTTCTATCTGTTGGATTACCGGTTCGCTTGACTCGGTCATTATGTGGGAGGGTAGGTTTTCGAAGAGCGAGGTCTGGGAAGTCCCCCTCCTTCTAGCGCCACTTGTTCCGGGTATGGAACTGGGGGAGCCGTGCCTGGTGATGTTGTCCTGTCAGACAGAACGAACGTAAGCTAACCTCGGGGGTTTAACCGAGGAAACCCCCTCCGATGCCTAAGTCAGCAAATGAGATAATGCTCTAGAGAGAGAAAGTAGAGAGGGTTAAGAATTGTACTTGTATTGAACGTGTCCGCAAATGAATGGGGACGGCAGTATTTATAGGCGTATTATTCAGTACTTTGGCCTATTCAGATGTTGCCGCGTGTATGCTAGTGATGTACTTGTTGTTTGTCCTTTTGCTTAACGACGTATCTATGTTGTCGTCTAGCAGGTCGTTGCCCCGCAGACCTAAGGGTCTGCGCGGTTCTTGAGGACTTGCGGTACTTTCAATAGGTACTTCCTGCGGTTGCTTCGCTTGATCGGTCTTATCAGATGTCCGATGGTCTGCTGCGACATGGATGATCTGCTAGGTTACTTCTACTCTGTACAACTAGTCCCCAAGAGTAGGGCTGACTACTTGGAGTTAGGCCTGCTCTTTCTGTGTTTTTAGCTGTGTCCTGTACAACTCCTATATCGTATCGATAAACCAACTGTTATAATTAATTAATGTGCCATTTCTCAAATCCAAATCTCTACCAATATAAGCTCCGATCATTGTTTGGAGCTAGAGCAACAACCTCTTTGGGACGCAGAAAATGCTTAGAACTTGCCTCATAGCATCTCGATATCTCTACTATCCTATCCTATGGTCCAAGAAATTAATCTCGATAAACACCCCCCATCGACTGCAATTAAGAGGATCGTTGTGAAACTGCATGCTCCCATATTCTTCAACCTAGCCTGAAATACCGGGCAATTTTAACTTTGATTTCAATGGGGAAACCTAGCTAAGGGAGCATATTTTAGGGAAGGGAAGTATAGTAGAGAACAGACAGAGGTAGAGACGAGTCGAAGTCGTAGACGAAAATACTGGGCAATTTTAACTTTGATTTCAATGGGGAATGGATCGGATCGTCTTCAAGTTTTGCCTCTTCTTCTTGTTACCCATTTTGGCTTCTCATAAACACAATACGCGCTACCTCTGATATCAAATTTCTATTTATACTGTTGGTTTACTTGGTTCACACTCTACTGACATTGCACCAACTTCACTTTGCAGCTTGCAATACCATTCCCCTACAACTACTCTCTGCAGCAAGCATCGAAGCATTGGTGTACAATCAGCACCAAGTCAGCAGCTTAGTTTCTAGAAGCTTGATGCAATAACAAACTCTCCTTGATTTCAGGAAGTTTGTTATGAATTCAGTTATGTGTAATAGGCTAGCTGCATCCTAGGTGTACGAGCTCAATCATTCTGATTGGCTCTCATATTTATGCTCTCTTCTGATTGGTTGTAACACATCATAGTTGCTGTAGTATTTAAGCTGAAACTGTGATGTAATAACTCATTCATTCAATAATAATTGTACTGAAATTCCTCTTCTCTCAACTCTCTTTCTTTCTATAAGCTTTAGCTTAGTTTTTCTCTGAAGTTCTTCATGATTAGTTCATGAAAACTTTCATATACTTATGCATGTATTTGTGCATTCGGAAATGTAATTTTCTAAGTGTTACCAATATTTTTAGAATGAATCAAGTATTGTGAGTCCGTTTTCTGATGCTTATTTTTACTCAAATAAAAATTAGGGAAATTCTCATTGGTAGCATTATACTTTTGCAAATTTTCATTGGTAACAAAAATTTTGTCACTTTCTCTAAAATAGTATTAGTAATTTAGAATTTCTCTAATCTAACATTTTTTTTAATAATTCGACCAAATTAAGTTAATTTGAGTTAATCATGGTTAACTCATTTCATTCCCCCTAAAAATTCTAGGTTGTAAAACCATCAACCCCACTTTCCCCCTCAAGTTTCTTCTTGTGTCCTCTCACCCCCCTTCCATCTCCTTCCTTGGATTTTTTTCCTGATTGTTTTATTTAATCTCATTCAATTCTAATCCGCTTTTTTCGTTTTGCAGAAACTTGTTAACAATTCATTTTTCAGATTATCATTTTGCTTTTTTAGCTCAAATTTTGTTGACCTTAGTTCCGCAATTTTGTTGCCTACGAGAGACGAACCATGAACCTTCAACTTCAACTTATGCCTTATGTCTACAAAAAAAAATAGTTGATGAGGTATTTTGATTACAAGTATATTACTCGATTCGTGCTTGCTAGTGTCATGTGGATCATCATCAATAAACCAAAGAGATTAGTGTTTCCGGGCTCATCAATTGGGTATTCATTTCGACACTATTTTAGTTGATCATTGGATGAACTAAGTCTTTTCATTTACGTAGTACATTTCATATTTGTGTTTGCAGTCATTGCGGTGTTCAGCATGCTGTCATTAACCATCAGAGGGCTTCGAGCCTTCAAAACATCGTTATGGACTCCTCTTCTTACAGTTTCTAGCCTTTAGTATGTTAATTAACTAGGTTAGCACCCGTGCGATGCACGATTTTGAACAAAGGTATTGTTAAATTTGTTTACAATAAGAAAATTTTCTAACCTCAATGTTAGTAAATTATACTTTGTATAACATATTTTTGGATATGCCCATATGAAAAATATACTTTATATTATTCTGTAAAACATGATATGGAGTAGTTACAATTTTGAATAATTTATTAGCCTTGCAAAAAAAAATGATTGTAAATCAGCTTTTTAAATATCTCATCTATGAATCGAGATAAAAAATCGCAACCAAGATTTTCTCTAACTCAAAAACAGGAAGCTCCAAAATATTTACTATTTAATTGATTTTAGGAAAATTTGTCAAAAAAGTCCTTTTAAAACACAAAAATTGTGAGAAAGAACCTTTTAAAAAAAAAGTTGTGAACCAAGGCCCAAATTGGATTTTTTGTTGTCAATCAGGACCAAATGTAATTTTCCGGTAGTCAACCACTGCTTTCCGGCGTTGACTGGCGCGTGACAAGCACGTGGTTGACTTTTGAACATTTTTTTTTCCTTTTACATCTTCCCTCCAAATTTATCCCCCCACCCCAACTAACTTATTAAACTTTTAAAAAAAAAATCGACACCCTCTCTCTCCTGCTGCACTGCCTCTTCTCCCATTTTCTTCTTCCTTTCAAGCTCGAATTTCTGGTCTCAGTTGAAATTAATCAAATTCACGAAACCCAATTGTTTTTCGGTGATTTTCGTACGAGGTAATTCCAAAAGCCCCAATTTTTTTGGTCTCATTTCTCCTTTTCTCTCTCCTCGTTGTTTTGTTCCTCAACGTTACCTCCTCCAAGCTTCTAGATCTTCTTCATCAATTCGTAGCGTAGTGTTAAAATAAAATATTCATAATTTTCCCTTTGGTTTTCGTTGCACTTTGTACCAAGTAAGAGTAAAAGCCCTAATTTTTTTGTCCGATTTCTCCAATTTCTGAACTGTAGAAATTAGGGTTCATAAGCAATTTTTTTTGCTGCACGACAGAATTAGAATTAAATGCGAGAGAAATCTGAAAATCAACAAGTGCATCATCAACTTAATGACAACGTTACATCGTTTGATCTTAGTACACTGACATTGTGGTCTAGAGAAGGAATCAAGGCTTGGACAACCTCAAGAGCGAGACTCTCTACGAAAAATACATCATAAAAACAGTTTCCTTGCGGTCAAAGGGAAGCAAGGTAGCCAATTGGAAGCAACATCTGCAAATAATCAAAAGAACAAGAATTGCGGTTATGATTTGAATAATTGGTTCAACCAAGTCGAGGAAGGAGAAGCAACCAGAAAGAGAAAAGGAGATTTTTTTATTCAAGGTTTTCTGTAGGCAGTAGTTAAGGGGGGAAATGGGAGGGGGAAATTTTAAAAAAACTAAAATAATATTCGTTCCTAAGGGTCACTTGTGGTGCACGCATCGGTCAACGCCGGAGAATTAGGTTTGACTGCCGGAAAATGAGTTTGGTCCCTATTCACAACAAAAAATCTGATTTGGATCCTATCTCACAACTTTTTTTTTAAAAGGTCCTTTATCACAATTTTTTGCTTATAAAAGGTCCTTTCTGACAAAAATTCCTTGATTTTATGTTTAGTAAAATTGATTTTATTAATAAAAAAAATCATATCATCACATGGAATTAATTAGAGATCCCTTAAATAACTACTTTGTATCTTCATTATATATCAACAATCCATGATTTTGATCTATCCCCTTATCACACATACTTCCGCATAATAAACTTACAGCTCCTTACAATTATACGACGAAGAAACAAAAAGAAAAATCCAGTTATAATTACATCTAAAAGCTAAATTAAACTGGAACATTGGTCTAAAACCGGAAGACCCCTTTTCACCTAAAGGAGAGTCGGAGATGAGTAATGTCACCTTCACCATTAATTAATAAGAAATTAAGGACCTTAAGAAGATGAGGTGTATAATTACTTTTCGATAAAACATTTTCGCTCTTCCTTTATTCATCTTAATTCCTTCGAAAAGACCATTCATGTTCTCCCATGGATAACTTACATTAAAATTCCAATCAACTGAGAGTTATTAAAAAAGTATATCATGCAGTCAGGTTGGATAAATAATCAAAACATTCACGACTTTTATGAAAATATCCAAATAAAATAAAGAAACCTAGAAAGAAATAACCAATTTGAAAAAACTACATACCATTGAAAAGAAAAATCTTGGGAGATCTAGAATCCCCAGGAAATCAAGATGAACATACATGCTTCAACTAAAGAAATACAGAAAAAAGAGAATGCAAATTTCGAAACGAATTTGGAGTTTAAATCACCCAAATTTTACTGATTTGGACATGAATTCATGAGCAGGACGACTCAACATCAAGAAATTCAGTAATCATAACTTATTATTACCTGAAAATAAAAAATAAACACAAAATTAATTAATCACAACAATTAGTTTGTAAAACAGAGAAAATTATGAAGAAAAAAGAAAAAATACAGTAGCGTCTCAATCAAATGAATAGCTGAAATACAGAGTAAATAAGACATAAATCGGAAATGGAATAGTAGAGAGAGACTGGAAGATGAACAAACAGTCGTTGTAAAGCGTGAGTTTTTATTTAAATGAAAATTGGAAAGCGTGAAGGGCATAGGAGAACGACATAAGAGTAGTGCAGTTTGGGCGGGAAAATATTAAAGGAGGACACGACACGTGTACAGCTTGAGAGGAAAATGATGTCAGCGGTTATTACTTTAGTAATAGTTATAGATTTAAGTGGGGGGGGGTAAGGGGGAGTTAATTAACAAATTAAGTTAATGGAATTAACATTTCCCTTAACAAGTTAACGGAGTTAATTCCATCAATATTTAGTGGTATCTGATAGTTTGTCTCATTCAATGTGGACATGCGTTAGTAATTAATAATATCATTGGTTATATTGTTTAATGTTTGTTGTCATCTTTGTGCTTAGGCCCGCAAATTCTATTCGCTAATTAGAACATTTTACGGATCAATACATTTAACTTTAGTTAACAACATATTAGAATACTAATTGACTGTTGGTTCAGTGGTGATTGAGGCTGAACTTGGTAGGGAGGACCCGTGCTCGATCCCCCGCAACAACAATTGGGAGGGGAATGGAACCTATCCACTCAGAACTCGCCCCGAATCTGGATTAGCCCTAAGGGTGAACCGGGTGGTACAATATATAGTAATGATACTTTCTACTCTCTCCGACCCTAAAAAATTGTCTCATATACTATAAATAGATTTTCCTATTTGTTTTCCCCATACCTTATTTAGTTAATGGTCCTTAAATATTACTATAAATTTAATCTACAACCCTTTTAAAAGCAAGAACCTCTTCTTTGGAACAGTAGAATTCTCTTATGAACAGTGTATTTAGCACATTTACCAATTTACCCTCTTAGCTTTTCTTCTCCAATCCAACCTGCATTCACCAGCCTAGAAATCACTAACCCCTCTCTTCTTTCAGTATCCTCCTCTCTCCTTTCAAGAAACCTGGACTCCGGCCTCCATCGCGCCACCTCTTGTGGCCGACTTCTCCCGCCCCTCTCTTCTTTCATTCTCCTCCTCTCTCTTCTTTCAAGAACCATGAAATCCAGCCTTCATCGCGCCCTCTCTTGTGGCCGAGCAGAACAGAGGGAGAAAAAGAGGGAAGCAGCGGCGGTGGGAACTACGGTTGGAACTGGCGGTGGTGGCGTCGGCGAGGCAGAGGCGACAGGGGGAAAAAAATCTCTCTCCTCTCATTTGTTTTAGGTTTTATTTTCCGTCGTTTTTAGGTAAGCTCTTGAGCTCCGAGTTGTTAATCCTTCATTTTTTCGTCTTTTATTCCAATTTTGGTTTATTCTGTTGGTGTTTTCTTCGCTAATTTTTTTTTGGTATATGTTGTTTTGAACATTTTGGTCTAATTTATCGGTGACCTTTTGGCGTGAGTTTGATTGGTACTTTTGTTTGCAATCGGTTTGATTTACTTATTGTCATTTTTATGTTGGTGAATTGATGATGTTGATCTTTCAGCTGTCGAGCATCTCCATAATGGTCTTCTCTCGAATTATGGGTAAATTTATTTGCCATTTTGCTTGTTTATTGCTTAATTTTAGTCTTTTTAACCTAATTCTTGAAATATAAGCAACTGACGTTGTAAAGTGCTAATCAATAATCACTTTTAGAAGATCTGCTCTTGTTGAGCTCGATACCAAGTCCAGTCTTTAGAATTTTAGGGATTTCTTTATGCCAATTTGGGTTATCAAATTAGACCAGATCGTTGTATATTACAAAAACAGTAAGGTACTAATTTGGTCCAGTTATTTTTGGGTGGTAGTAAAATTTTCTGATCTTGTCTGGAAGAAAGATGAACAAACATTTCTTGTGTTTTCCGCTGCCTCGGTCTATATTAGCAGATTATCGTCTACGTCGTCTTCACTAGAACAACAAAAAAATGAGCAAAAAGTAACTACAGAGATTGTTCGGAGTATTGGGGTTCAAGAGGGTAGTTTGTGTTTTGATGAAAGAGGGCTGAAACTCTCAGTATCGAGTATCATAGTATTAAACGAGTTATTGTGCGGAAATCCCACATCATTTGTAGACAATGTAGAGTCACGAGGGATGGGTTGGTCATGTTTAAGGATTTTAAAGCTTTCCTGAAAAAAAATGTCTACATTTTGGAGATATTTTCTTAAAGATTTGGGAATCACTAGAGACCCGTGGTTATTTTCACTTTTTGTTCAGATTTTGGTTACTATAATCTGCGACTGCTTTCTTCGGCTCTTCCTGCCAAATTTTCCTGTTTAAAACGAGGTATCACTGCCTATTCTTAGACATAAAAGTAAGTTGGACTTCTATGAGTTGCTTTTGTTACCATTTTTATTTTTTCTCGTCCTGTTTCCGATTTTCACGTTGTTACGTTTACAATCTACATTAAAACCCAATGTTGGACGTTACATATGCACAATGTTAGACTGGTTATTCCTTTCCCTCCGTTCCCCGTCTCTCCCCTCATACCTCGCCGGTTGAGGCAGCCTTGTTTCATTAATGTCAACTCCATATTTGGAGGTGTGTTAGGAGTATGGTATAGGAGCTTGACGGTAGAAGGTGATTGTCTTCGAGATTGTAGGTTGATGATTGATTTATTTTTATGACCAGTTAGTGAAATTTCAATTGTCTGGTTTCAAGAGAAGATTCGAACAGAGGATATCAAAGTAATTTGTTTACCTGGCTAACTGAGATTTTTCTTTTCTAGCAACGTTAATAAAAATCCTTCTTATGGTTTCTGAACAAAGAACCGAAGATGCTCCATCTTTTTTTTTAAAAAAGCAAATGATTTAAAGCTTACTTTATCACAATAGGCTAATACGCAGTGATCAAGATATCCTTGTCAACTTCCACAAGACGCAAATTGGCCAAATATACCTATATAGGCCATACAATGAGTCAAGTAAAAAAATGTATATTCTGTAGATGTGTGCTTACATTAGATGAATTTGGTTTACTTCTTCTGTGTTTAATTTGATGTTTTACTATATTTTATTCTTCAAATTATGGCAGCCAAGTTTGAGAAAACCTTCATTCAATCATTTGCAAGTATAGTTCGATATGCTGCAGCCTGCTAATGCTGAGGAAGTGGGTTTCATCAAGGTATTATCCCCTCAATTTCTGTTCAATTTAAATTTTTTATTGTTTATTGGCTTGATTTGTCCTATTAAATTCAGTTTACTGACCTTGTATTAACATCTCGGATACTGTTTCACTTGTGCTTAACTCAACTTGATTAGTTAACAATGTTTAAATCAGTGAGGAAATGATGTAAATTTCTCTTCAATTTTGATAGCAGATTACCTGTTATATATATATATATGATTAGTGATCAATGTTTAAATTAGTGAGAAATTGATCGGATTTGGAATCAGAATTTCGTGATTAGTAGAAAGCTAGCTGAATGAACACCCTAGGTTGATTGACTTATGCAAGAAGGTTGTGTAAGCTAGCTGAATGAGTTTTGTTTCATTTCCATGTAACAATGGGTTCTTGATCTTGTTATTACTCTTCTTCAACCTCTATCTAATGACGGATACTAGAACCAGTCTAACTCTCACTCCAGAAGAGCGCACAAGCTTAATCGCGATGCTCACCGAATTCGTGGATGTGTTTGCTTGGTCATACAAGGACATGCCAGAAATCGATAGGGACATAGCGGAACATTCCGTTAAACCCAGAAATGAAGCCTGTAAAATAAAAGCTAAGACAGATTAAACCATTCGAGTTTTAATTCATAATTGTTTTGTTTTTACAGTTAGTCTTTCTTGGTGGTTGATGCTTTTGCTTGATCTTCCATGGGTTTAGAACTTCAGATTATACATGATTGTGGGAAGTAAACTATCCATTTAGTTCCTTATTGGTAAAGAAGCTATTTCCAATGAGCTGAAAAGGTGTTTCAATCTTTCTGGATTTAAATAAGATGAAGTCTACCTGTACTCCCTATATGTTTTTCACATATTATTTAGGATTAGGTCTTTCTTGGTGGCTGATGCTTTTGCTTGATCTTCCATGGGTTTAGAACTTCAGATTATACATGATTGTGGGCAGTAAACTATCCTTTTAGTTCCTTATTGGTCAAAGAAGCTAATTCCAATGAACTGAAAAGGCGTTTCAATCTTTCTGGATTTAAATAAGATGAAGTCTACCTGTATTCCCTATATATTTTTGACATGTTATTTAGGATTAGGTCTTTTCATACACCACATATTTTTCCTAAAGCTGAATTTAGCAACTGATTCAGTGGAAATATGGTGGAATTCAGCTGTATTACCCATGGTGTAGCTTCTAGATGTAGGCCTTTAACTCATTACTTCACTTGATAGCATTGCTCTTATTCTATAATGTTGCCTTCTACAGCATCCGAGAGGATCCTATAACATCTTTTATTCTGCATTATCCTTACTCTTACCTTCAGTAATTGTCAGTCATGGATAGTGAAAAAATACTTATATTTTACTTCTGATTATGACAGATTCTCGAAGTGGTGATTCAACCCATTCTTTAGGATCTGCTGAGTTATTAAGAGCTCGGTATTTCACAGCAGATAAAATGGTAAATCCATGAGCCTGAATGAATTTTCTTTTAGCACCAATCTATGGATACAAATATTTGAAATTATTTCAGGATTGCTGGGTTCGTAACTTGAAGCAGTCCTACTCAGATATTGTGTGGTTAGGTGCTGCATGGACTTGTGGAAGCAGCTAAAACACTGCTCATTATGGTTTCTGTTGAGTCAATGAATAGCTGCAGGTTCAGTATACAGAAACCTAAATGAGTGAATGGTTGCAGACTTGCAGGTTCTGTTCCGTTGCTGCTTCTTTCATGCTTGTTGCTTGCTGCTGCTTCATTCATGCTTGTTGAATTCTTTAAGTTCAGTCTGATTTGCTGGTCTGGTTTCTTTCAGTTCAGTCTGATTTGCTGGTCTGGTTTCTTTCAGTTCAGTCTGATTTGCTGCATTACTCCATATTCTTGAATTGGGAACTTGGGAAGTAAATGCTATAGTGTTTGAGTGCCTCGGCTAATAAACTAGATAAGCTCAAGACACAAGCATCAGACTATGCAGCTTTCATCATGAACGAGATTCATCCTCAACGCCTAGGATATTAAGACGTATGCATTTTACTGAAACTTTTCATTCCGGCCTTTCGTTTACTGAAACTATTATCTTCTGCTAATTACCATGATATTATTCAGTTTAGGGAACTTGAAACATTATTTTCTCGGGGAATGAAGACTAAAGTCAACAACGAAGCCCATGTGGAGATGATTCCTGATAAATCAGTTTGGAAAGTGGTATCTAGGACAGCAGAATATTTTTAGGTGTCTAACATCATGCCTTATGCTAGTGATTATTTATAATCTATTGATTGTTCATGGATACGTCTTTCTCCTCTCTTACAAGCAGAGGCGTATTAACAAGTGTTACATGAAATCAATTTGTATATGGCTCGAGCTGATATCAATATCATTCGAGTTGTAATAATGAATGCAGACATGGATGTATTTCGCCTTTTAGTACTGTTTTTTCTACTGAAACTATCTAGGGACAGTGGTTATTATGATAGTATCATGGATTCATGTTATTCATGGTGTATTACTCGCAAATGGTAGAGCTGCATGAATGTCTCAATGCTACTATATGGCATTTTCAGGCTTTCAATTGGACCTCTCTTTATAAAAGGCTTTACTACTATATACTTCCAATCGCTAACTGCTGTACCCGTACCCCCCAAAAACGACACGCTCATATTGTTTGTTCATTCTTGTCGACTGTTTGTTCTTTTTTATTGTACTGTTTGTTCATTCTTATTGTACTGTTTGTTCTTTCTTGTTGTACTGTTTGTTCTTTCATGTTGTTTTTTAAATTTATCATCAAATTTTCATAATTGTCGTATTTTTTGTTCTTTCTTCTGGAATTTTATGTTCTTTTTTATATTGTTTGTTCTTTCTTGTTTATTTGTTTGTTTATAATAATCATATGGTTAATGTTCATAATTAAACTCTTCATTAATCTTTTATTCTTTCTTTTTGTATTGTTTGTTCTTTGAATTTTATGTTCTTTTTTATATTGTTTGTTCTTTCTTGTTTATTTGTTTGTTTATAATAATCATATGGTACGTTAATGCACATAATTAAATTCTTCATTAATCTTTTACTCTTTCTTCTTGTATTGTTTGTTCTTTCTTGTTGTACTGTTGGTTCTTTCTTGTTGTTTTTTAAATTCATTCATCAAACTTATTGTTGTATTGTTTGTTCTTTCATGTTGGCTTTAAAATTCATCATAAAATTGTTCATAATTGTTGTATTGTTTGTTCTTTTTTCTGGAATTTTATGTTCTTTTTTATATTGTTTGTTCTTTTTTGTTGAATTATTTATTTTTTCTTGTTTATTTGTTTGTTCACAATAAATATATGGTTAATGTTCATAATGAAATTTTTCACTTCATTGGTCTTTTATGTTTTTACAAGCGCCTATATTGTTTATTTCCAAATAAATAAATAAATGTTCATTTTCAAAATAGTAAATGTTCATTCCAAATAAATAAATAAATGTTCAATTCCGAAATAGTAAATGTTCATTTCCGAAATAGTAAATGTTCATTTTTGTAGTTTATTTCCAAATAAATAAATAAATGTTCATTTCCAAAATAGTAAATGTTCATTCCAAATAAATAAATAAATGTTCATTTCCGAAATAGTAAATGTTCATTTTTGTACCAGTATTTTTTCTTTCTTGTTGTATTGTTTGTTCTTTCATGTTGACTTTAAAATTCATCATAAAATTGTTCATAATTTTAGTATTGGCTGTCCTTTTTTCTGGAATTTTATGTTCTTTTTTATATTGTTTGTTCTTTTTTGTTGAATTATTTGTCCTTTCTTGTTTATTTGTTTGTTCATAATAAATATATGGTTAATGTTCATAATGAAATTGTTCACTTCATTGGTCTTTTATGTTTTTACAAGCGTCTATATTGTTTATTTCCCAATAAATAAATAAATAAATGTTCATTTCCAAAATAGTAAATGTTCATTCCAAATAAATAAATAAATGTTTATTTCCGAAATAGTAAATGTTCATTTTTGTAGTTTATTTCCAAATAAATAAATAAATGTTCATTTCCAAAATAGTAAATGTTCATTCCAAATAAATAAATAAATGTTCATTTCCGAAATAGTAAATGTTCATTTTTGTACCAGTATTTTTTCTTTCTTGTTGTATTGTTTGTTCTTTCATGTTGACTTTAAAATTCATCATAAAATTGTTCATAATTTTAGTATTGGCTGTTCTTTTTTCTGGAATTTTATGTTCTTTTTTATATTGTTTGTTCTTTTTTGTTGAATTATTTGTCCTTTCTTGTTTATTTGTTTGTTTATAATAAATATATGGTTAATGTTCATAATGAAATTGTTCACTTCATTGGTCTTTTATGTTTTTACAAGCGTCTATATTGTTTATTTCCCAATAAATAAATAAATAAATGTTCATTTACAAAATAGTAAATGTTCATTCCAAATAAATAAATAAATGTTCATTTCCGAAATAGTAAATGTTCATTTTTGTAGTTTATTTCCAAATAAATAAATAAATGTTCATTTCCTAAATAGTAAATGTTCATTCCAAATAAATAAATAAATGTTCATTTTCGAAATATTAAATGTTCATTTTTGTACCAGTATATTAATGTTCATTTTAAACAACACAAAACGACATCGTTTTGGATGGGGGTACAGCCAGCTTTGGCTGTACCCGGGTATAGCCAAAAATTTGCGATATACTTCCTCCGTCTTTTAATACTCGCAACGTTTGTAAGTTTCACGCATGCCAATGCACAACTTTGATCATTTATATCTTAAATTCTCTTTATGCAAAAATTATAAAAAGTTGATATTTTGAAAATACTCATTGAGACGAATCTAACAAGATCCCACATTACTATGTTTTATCTTATATAAAAAACACTACGAATAGTAAAAGTAGATTATATGAATAGTGGCAAAAGTCCAAACGTTGCGAGTATTAAAAGACGGAGGAAGTATATTATTACTAATTAGATCCCTCAGTGTTATATTGTTGCTGCTTCGTTCATGCTTTACTATTATTATATTATTTAATAATTCGATCTCAAAATGTTAAAAATTTAAAATGTTTTTAAGTTCATGTACATTTAAGTTCATTATACAAGTAAAACTAATAGTAATAATAATTATTCAACCCTGTTGGGTTGTTGGTTCAATCCGAACCCGTAAAAAGGCATATAATATTAAAAAAATGCGTAATAAAAAAAGGCGTAATAAAAGCTCTCAACCCGTTGGGTCAACCCGAACCCGAACACTCTGGGTCTTGAACAAGCTTTTGTCAACCCGAAACTGACTGACCCGATAGAATCCGAACCCGAAGTTGACTGATACTAACCCGACCCGGCCCGTTTGACAGGTCTAATCATAGTGGTATTTCTGGGAATGATATAGAGTGAACTAAAATTCTACAACTTTGTTTACAAAATCTATACAGTATGTACTTCGTATTTAAACTGGACCAAGAAGTACGTTTCAGTTCGTAAAATGCAAAGTAGGCCTCAGTGTTATGGGTGGAAATGAAAAGTTAAAACCCTCAACTTGATGGGATTATGTTTAGCTTAAACTACACAAGATTAAATGTACTTGGAAGTTGTTACGATTTTTGGGGAAAATATTTGTTTTGGATGAGCTTCTTTTTTCCCAATTGCAGGATAGATATTTTCCTGCAAAAAAAATAATAATTACAAATTACAGGAAATCTTTAAGGAGCTAGGTTTTGAGGCAAATTTGGGAATGGAAGGCAAATTTGTAGAGACAGAGAGGTTGAAGAAAAGGATAGAAAGAAGGGTGAAGATGGTAAGGTTGGTTCGCAATTGGTATGTAATTCGTACGAAAGAGTATTAACTAAACCTTTGTTTTGGGTAAGAGTATTAGGAAAATGTTGGGCATTTACTATAATTCTTACGCAATGTGAGACCATGGTTCCTATTATTTCAGAAGAAGATTTGCTAAAGATATCATTTAGCTATGTATTTTCTTCAGTATAAATTATCCTGTGCATACTACATTTGACCTTGAGGGACTCTTGCATGTTGGATATCGTAGTCAATATCAACCAAAGCATCTGGTGCACCAACAACTAACCTTTACAGATTCTACTATTTTACATGAAATATCATGAAGAAGCTGAAGATATCCACCTAAGCGCATGATTAAGTGGTGTACTTGTCCGTGATGCGATAGGATTAAGTGGGTTAATGCTTTCTTATTCTGTACTTGCTACCATGATCAGGCTTCTGAGATGGAGATGTTACATAAGTTTAAAGCTGGGACATACCATGCCCTTATCGCCAAAGATCTTGCAGCATAATTTAGCACTCCTTTAATTAATAAACGTTGAATACGCTTCATTTTTGTATTTCACTTTATAATCTTCAACTATAACAGATGTAGTTTCATTAGCTTATGTGCGGTATGAGCTCGAGTACGTGCTAAATTATGGATTCTGTGGGAATAAGAACAGGCCAGTTTTGATTGGGAACTACAAATCACAGCAACAAAATACATCTGTTGTCCTTATTTTTTATCGTGTTTGATTTAGGAGGCAAACATTTATAGTTTTGTTCGGTGGGCATCCGCGCGCGATAGCGCGCGGTCAGATCCTAGTATAACTAAAAGACAAATATACCTAGCCATTTGCTTAATTCTTAATAAAGTGAATTTTTCTTGTGGGGCAATATTTTAAAGACGGGGGGAGTAGTTGGTTAAATTGCCCCTCCCTATTTGGCAAAGGTTGACTCATTCTTGGATACATTGCTTACATTTAACATTAATATGTTACTTACGAGGTTGGCTAGGCCGCTGGTCACCAGCGATCCATTTTGTCCATACCCTGGGTAAAATTGTAATTTCACTTCATGCGTTGAAAAGTCAAACAAAGTACTCAATATCGGCAATAATTACAGTAATTAATACAATAATGACAGTATTTCAATACAATAATAACAATATTTATGCAAACGATGACAATACTTATATAACACTTCGTATGCCCTATTTTTACCATATTTTTACCCATTCATTTAATATGTAACACTTTTACCCATTCATTTAAGTGATTTGTTTATTTTTCTATTTCATTTCATTCCTTTTTTTTAAGATTGTGACAGTATTTAAATACAACAATGACAGTATATATACAACAATGACAATACTTATATTACCGTTGACAGTATATAACAAGTTAGCAACACTTTACACATTTATTTAAAGGTGGCCCATCTTTTCCTAATATTTTTTTTGGGGTGGGTATAGACAAAATAGGTCGCTGGTGATCTAGCCTCCCTGGTTACCTACACTCACCAGCTTCGTAAGAAGACATGTAGCGTGTAGTTGACTGACCCTTTATTAATTCTTATCCAAATTTGAATTAAAAGTGCCTATAAATAGATAGATATGGAATCACAATGTAGACGCAACATTTCAACTGGCTTTCCACGATAAAGGAAGACTGAAGAGCGAGAACACTCGACCATTTTAAAGCAGGTATATAAATGTTTTCTTCGATAATAGTTTGGTTTGAAACATAAGCATTAAGTTTTCCTATGACACACGATGGTTATAGGTAAAATATGAAAGTATGTGAGTATTTGCATACGTTGAACTTCTCGGTGGGTGTTTTTAAAAAAAATCGTGGACCATATATTAGGTTATTTTTCAAATTATTTTTGTTTGAAGTATTAATTTATTACTACTCCCTCCGTCTCTTTTTGTTCTTTACGTTTTCCTTTTTGGGTGTCCCAAAATGTTCTTTACATTTCCTTTTATATTATCGCATAAATTATTTAATATTCAATCAAAATTTGTGTCCAATTATTATCTTAACCAAGTAAATTCATTGGGTCACTTAATCTCTCACACTTTTCCATAGGGACATTAACTTTTTTCTCATTTTCCCAATATCATAATTTTGATAAGAGTGAAAACATTATAAATAAACGTAATTTTTCTCGTTTACATGAAAAACTTAGAAGAATCTCAACGAACATTAATTAATCGTTAAAACGCGTGCAAAATACCAAACGTAAAAAACAAAAAGAGGCAGAAGGAGTAACAATTTATTTTATATGGGTATGTAACATGTTTAAAATCTTATCTAATGTTTTGTATGTTATTTTTTCAGAGTAATCAGATAATATTACATGTCACCTCATTACACCATTACAAAAACCACTTATTCTACTTCTAAACACGTGTAAGGGGCAAATATCAAAGCCAATACATTCAAATATTTATACTTATCGTTACTACATCTCTTACGCTACGCCTATAAATACAAAGATTGAAAATACAACACTACCAGAAACAAAAAATCGCAATAACATCAAATTATTACAACCTTTCCTCAATAGTCTTTCCGACACAATTAATGGAAAAATCACACCGAGTAATAGAGGTAAATATTAAACTAATATTGCACGATGTTTTGATGCAACTAGGATTACCTCGAGCAGAATTTGGTTCACACAATCACCGACGATGAGATGAAGGCATATATAGATCTACACGGAATTTCAAATACCATTGGACCAGTACGATTTATAGGAACATCTGCAACACGACTTGGTCCTTCACAACAAAATGCTCCAAGACAAGCAATTATGTTTCTTCAACACACATACAACATAGACGTCGGAGATTATAACTACTACCCACTGAAATTAGAAAAACGTAACCACCAACAAGGCAACAACTATAACAAATGTCGAATAATTTTACAAAACTTAAGCTCCAGAACATCTATATATATATATATATATATATATATATATATATATATATATATATATATATATATATATATATATATATATATATATATATATATCTATCTGTGTGTGTGTTATCTTTTTAAATACAATATGTAAATGTTTGTAGTTAAAATAAAACAACCACAATATTGTACATATTTTCTGTATCTACAGTTCTAATAAAATAATGTTATTTATAAATATATATTAGTCCAACTTAGCAATTTATCTGTTATGGAAAAAAGTAGTTTATTTTAGTAGCAGGTAAATGAACAAACAACCATTGATGATGTAACGCCATCTTTAGTTTCTAAAGCTTCAAGATAGATGTCTTCCGAAATCACTTTTTCTTTCTCTGCTCGCCCCCTAAAGAAAAATATCGAAAGTGTTGGTTGACTATTATCGTTGCCAATTCGTGAGTAAAATAAATATTAGCCATTAGTTGTCATAAAATTAAATGACGCTTAAAGGACAAGTAAATAAACATCTTGATACACATTTTAACCAAAGTCATTTTTAATTTTACTTATTGATCGCATAACTCCCTTGAGGTCATGTTATGTTTTGCTTTGTTTTGAGATACATACAAACTGTTATAACAAATCTATCAAACATTTCAACCATTGATTAACCAAGTTGGCTGCCGCGTGCGTAGCACGCGGAGGCCCAACTAGTTTCCCTAAAAAATATGTTAGCTCATTTGAATCCATTACCATTGATTTACAGGTGTTTTTTTTAAATACATTACTCCCTATGTTCTCCAATATTAGGTCCTTTTGGAATCTTGATATTATTCACAATTGAAGAGAATCTTCTAATTAATTTCCAATACGTATTTCAAAACATATTCATATGAGGTCTTATTTTGTTCGTTTTAATGTGTAGTTTAACAATATCAAATTTTTATATTTTTTAACATACGTATTTGGAGATATTTACGTTTAAATATTGAGTTGAATCGAGTTGAAAAGTCAAAACATGACTAATATTTAAGAACAGATGAAGTACTTGCTTTTTTTTCGAATACATCACTTCTACATTCTATAACTTTCTACTATATTTAATTAATTCTCTCTATTTCAATAATCACACTCGATATTTTGCTTTTTTTTTATTTCATGGTCCTAATTTAATAATTAAAATAAATCACTATCTCTTAAATATTGTTATCACTATGATGGTCCTTATTATTTTGGAGTCAGATTGCCAAGTTGTCGCCTTTCGACTTTCGAAGGTTGCATTCTATTTTCCCTACTTAGATTCTGTCCTATTACCTCTGTTTCAAAAAGATCTTTACACTTATTATTTACACGGACTCCGGTGTAATATTTGACCAAAAAATATATTCAATTCTGTACGACAAAAAATTATAAAATTTTGATATTTATAAAATACATTTTGAGACGAATCTAACAAGATATCTCATGATACTTTTTTATAGATAAAATAGTGAGAATTTATGGTCAAAGTTTTGATTATTAGACACATTTTCAAAGCTTAAAGAACTTAATAAAACTTAGGTAGTAGAAGATATTGTGTCGGATGAGTAGTTTTTTCGATTCTGTTACTTGGTCTCGTGTTAAAAGGAATAAAAATTGTGTTGCTCATCACTTTACTAAGCTAGTTTCTTTTGGTGTAGAACAAATATGGGAGAATCATTGCACTGCAGGGATCTCCCGTATGTACTCATGGACTCATTGTTACTTGATTAATGAACTAGCTTAATTTTCCCCTTAAATAAAAAAAAAAGGGTCATTATTATTGTTTTTGAGTAAATAAATTATTTTCATTTATACTAAGTAAGGAACAACTAATCAAATTTGGTAAATGTATCTTTTGATGTTAAATAAATGTTTTATATTCAGTCAAATTGTGTTATTTTTCTATAACTTTTTTGTTCCGTTTTTATTTCTTTTATTTTTTTTGTAAAATTAGACAGAGAAAAGAATGGTGGGATATTTTGTGAAAAAGGGAGACAGAGAAAAAGAGGGAATGAAAAAATGGCGGGATATTTTTGAAAAGGTGGACAGATAAAAATTAAAAAGTGGGAATGAAAAAATGTGGGGATATTTTTTTGAAAAAGGGAGAACATCCTATGATCATATCACCAATTAAGTTACTCCATACTTTTTCTCGTGGTAGCTAGGATACTCGACAGTCGACACATACGCCGGTAGAAACTGAATCCTTACAAAACAGGTATTTATTGTTCCTATTTGTTTGTCCTATATTATATTGAATTTTTTTCATAGTATTTTAAATATTACGGAGTATCTCATTTTCTTATATAGTACTCTCTCGTCTTAAAAGATTTCCCTATTGCAATTTTTCGGTCAAAATTTTAAAACTTTCACCATGAATTTTCATTAGCATAGAACAAATAATATAGTCATGTGATGTCTTGTTAGATACGTTTCAACATATTATTTTCAGAACATTAATTTTCTATAACTTTTATGCGTGTAGAATTAGAGAGACTTGTGTTTTAAGTCTGTATTGGAAACAATGAAAATGGATACTTCCGTTGTCCCTTAATACTTGCACCATTTTGACTTTTTGCACTATTCACATAATTCACTTTGACCCTATTTTATTTTTAGTATATGAAAACAAATGTTAGTATATAATATATTGTTGGCTTCATCTTAATACATATTTCAAATTTTATTATTTTTACAAGTTTTATAATATATAGTTAAAAATATTGGTGGTCAAAGTTGTGCATTGGCAAGCGTGTCCAGTCAAAACGGTGCGAGTATTAAGGGACGGAGAGAGTAACTTTTTAGGGACTGAGGTAGTAATAGGTTCTCACCATTTACCCATTTGCATAGAAACATATGTTTTCATACACTAGAAATAATATATGATTATAATAAATTATGTGAAGAATGCAAATCAAAATGATGCAAGATTAGGGATAGAGGAAACAAAAGTTAAAAAGACAATGTTACTCCATCTCTTTATCGATAGGATAGGGCGAATGGATTAGAGGGAAGTAGATCGAAGCAATTTGGGTGAGAAAACACCAAATTGGAGTCTTTAACCCATTCAACAAATTACATCTTGCCACGTTTAGATCTGTCAAACACTGACTCGACCTGAGTCAAATGTATCCGTAATCGAAACCCGAAATGTTGTTAAAACAAGAAACTCGTAACCCGACATATATGTACCGGACTCGATAAAACCGATGACCGGTTTTGACCTGGTACTGTTTGACACAAACCCGAACCCGACACCTGACCTGAAGATCAACGACAACCGAATTAACCCGACCCGACACTGATCCGGACTCGATTCAACACTCGACCCGATGCCAACCCAAAACGATTGTAACTACTCGATGAAACTTGTTATTGACCCGACCTGTGACAATCCGACCTTTCATTGGCCCGATTAGATAGCAACTTCAACCACAATTCTTTATTATTAATTTTATTACTTGATCCAGAAAAATGGAAACTTGTAGAACATATTAACGATATTATTTAAATAAACAAAAACTAACTGCTAGAAACCGTGTCCGAAAGTGAACTCGACCTGACACTGAACCGATTCCGATTCAAAAGATAGTTATTGGACTCGATCTTAATCCTTGTCCGAGATTGAACTCGACCTACTCCCTCCGTATTTATTTAAGAGATACACTTGGCTGGGCACGGGTATTAAGAAGAAAAATTGAATGAAATAAAATAATAAAGCAAGTGGAGTTGGATAGATATTTTAATAATTAAACAAATGGAGACCATGTCATTTTGGTGGGTGGGATGTGAGGTGGGTTTATGAAATTATTTGTTTAATAGGATGGTGGGTCATAGAGTAAATTAGATGTATTATTTAATTAGATGGTGGGGTTGATAAGTTACTAAAAATGGCAAGTGTATCTCTTAAATAAATACAGCCGGAAAAGGCAAGTGTATCCCTTAAATAAATACGGAGAGAGTAATTTCAACCGATTTAAAAATTATCCGATCCGAACATGACCCAAAGCCGATATTAGCTGTTTCAAACCCGACTATATAAGACACGAACCAAAAATTGAATTCGTCTGGCTCGATCCGATCTGACTTGTACCCAAAATGGGGTAAAAATCAGACATGACCAGATTGGAAACCAACACGACCAAATTCGAATGACAAAATAATCCGTCACGATCCCGACAATGACCCGAGACCCAAATAAGTTATTTTAACAGCTCTAGCCACATCTATCAAAGTCAAGTCACTCCAAGCTTTCGAAGTCCGAATCCGAAATATCCCACCGACTCAATATAATGGTATCTTTTAATCTTAAGTCTGCAAAACAACAGAGCTCGAATGGGTTGGGAGTTGGGAGAAGAAAGTTCCCAACTCCCCAGGATAATGCTTGAAGTTGAAGGGAAAGAGGGAAAAAATGGCGGGATATTTTCTTTTAAAAGGGAGAGCATCGTATAACCAATTAAAAGCTACGCCGTAGTATTTGTCGTGGTAACTCGACAGTCGACACATAAGCTTGTAAAAACTGAATTCCCAACAAACAGAGAAAGAGAAGTAAAAGCAAATTTGAGTATTTTAACCCATTTAACAAATTATATCCTGACACGTTTCACAAGTCGCCCCGAACCCGCAACATATCTCGCCGACTCAAAAATCAAAATAATGGGACGCCGTGCTTTAAATTAAAATTCCAAATCTGCAAACTACAGAGCTCCTACAATTTAAATTACAAAACTAAGCTCGACCAACAGAACAACAATGGCGGCACTACCCACTGAAATAATCGCCGAGATTCTGTCACAACTGCCAGTTAAATCACTTCTTCGCTTTAGATGCGTCTGCAAATCTTGGTATTTCTTGATTAAAACCCCTAATTTTGTCAAAATCCATCTCGATCAAACCATAATTTCCAACTCCGATCGTCATCTCCTCCTTTACTACCCCCGTCTTGACTCTGCCGAGCTCGACCAAAACCTCGTATGTTTCTCGGAGGTCCTCCATCCTCTTGAACCCCAGGCAGTCCACTTGTTTGGTTCCTGCAACGGTATCATCTGTATCGCCGACCTCCACAAAACCGACATCTTTCTGTTCAATCCACTAACAAAATCACATTATAATCTCCCTCTCAATCAAATCCTTAACCTTAAAGTTGGTTATATGCTGTTTGGGTTTGGGTACGACAGTAAGAACGACGATTACAAGATTTTGAGGTTGGTTCAGGGGTTTACAAAAGAAAAGGTTTTCTACAGTGAAGCTCAGATGTATAGTCTGAACAACAATTCGTGGAAATCTGTTCAAGGTATCTCATCCTATCTCCTCTTTAGTGATTGTCATGGTGTTCTTGTTAACGAGGCGTTACATTTCTTGGCGAATTCCGAAGAATTGGGTCTAACAGGTGAATACATTGCTAGTTTTGATCTTCAGACTGAGAGTTTCTCGCTTATGGACTGTTCCAAATTTGTTCATAAAATTGGGAATTATTTGATGATACTTTTGGCTCAATTGGGTGGATGTTTGTGTGCTTTGGTTAATAATAATACGAATTTTATACTGGAAGGCGCTGATTTGTGGGTAATGAAGGAGTATGAAAACAAAGAGTCATGGGTTAGATTATATAGTATTGGCCAAGAGTGT
This sequence comes from Spinacia oleracea, assembly GCF_020520425.1. Lineage (NCBI taxonomy): Eukaryota > Viridiplantae > Streptophyta > Magnoliopsida > Caryophyllales > Amaranthaceae > Spinacia > Spinacia oleracea. Next base: position 135,083,545 of record NC_079490.1, on the reverse strand, counting down.
ATCCAGAGTCGTGTTCAGATCAAGCCTATTGTTTACTCTGTAGATGGGAAAAGAGTTTTGTTACAGATAGACAGTTTGAAGTTCGGTTGGTATGATTTGGAGTCAGAAAATGTTGAGATGTTCACACCTCAAGGACTGCCGGATGGATCTTTGGAGACTGAGAGTTTTCTGGGCAGCCTTGTTTCGCTCGAAGATAAGCATCATTCTGACAAAGAAACTTCACCAAGGCAAAACAAGTATGAATATTTGTTTTCCTTTCCAATTCAATGCACATTTTTCTTAAAATAATGATTTCAACTCTGTGTTTGGTTCATGGTTGCTATGCAGGGGAAATTTACTACTAATACTTACCATTGATATGTAAAAGAGACGCCCACTGCTCTTGACTAGGAGATAGTCATAGTACATACATACTCCGTTCATCTCGTATTAAAAAAAACAGGTCAAATAGGGCAAGTAAAATGAGACGGAGGGAGTAGCTTTATCATTTTCAGGTGGTTGCTAAGCTATTCCTTTTAAGTACATTTCAATTACTCTTGTAAGGGGTTACACTTGCTTGCTGGTATAAGGTAGTTATGATTTCCATGAGAAGTCTATTAACGCAGAGGCCATTGGTGATATTTCACTCGGTTTGTCAAAGCATTGAGTATTTCTGAATATTACCTTCAAGATATAGTCTTAATTCTTAAATCTGGAATGTGTTCAGAAGCACGTACTTTATAACTTAACTTTGTGTCATTTTATCCTATCTTTTGGTTTCGTTTGCTTTCAGAACTGTGTTATGCATTGCTATTACCTTGGGAAGACCATTTGTATGTAATGGTACATGGCAGTAATAAATGCTTTGAAGCTCTTCCTTCTTTTCTTCAGAAATGATGTAGATAGTTTTCTGTCTTCGGAGTTCAAGCTGATACTGTGACCTGATTCAAGATGCCACAGCTAGGACTTTGTTCAGAACTGTGTATTGTAAGTATAAAGTATGAAGTCGTCTTGCATTAATTTGAAATTTCTGATCATTTATGGAGAATCCTTGTATATGTTCTCTTGCTAAACATTTAACATTGACTTTGGTGTGCCCCTTCACTTTTGAAATGAATGATGCTATAGTGTATTTCTTTGAAATTTTTTATCCTCATTTGATAAAATCTGTAAATAGAGAAGGTGCCGTTTAGATTGGACCAAACTTACACCTTTGACTACGGTATGCATGATATAATATCCTTCAAACTAGATGGTCATATGGGATTATGCACAAGTTAACATGAACTTTTTCACTGGTATGTCTCTTCTTCACTGCCTCTTTTTGGATTCCTGTACGAGTATGATGCTGTAAATGTTCTAGGGCGCTATTTTGTTTATGTCCTAGAAGTATGCGATTAGCTGCTTCATTGATGCTTCTTTTTATTAATAATGAAATTAGCTAATGCTTTTGAGCTCCCTGCCCCCTTCGACTTGTAAAGGAAGAAAATGGAAATCCACGATGGGGACGGAATAGAACAAAGACTGATATCTGTAAGGAGTAGAGAAGAGTTCAGAGTCATATTTTGCTGAAGAACGATAAGGCTTTGGTATTAAATCTCAAGGACTCACATGATGCTTACTATGTTCAATAGGTATGGAGTATATTTTCTTTTTTTATCAAAGTATGACAACATTCCTCTAACTGCCACATGCCCACATCACTTTGTTTAAATTCTCATTTGTATTGTTATTTAAGGTGATGTTTGGTTGCAAGTAAATAGAGGGGGAAGTGTGACTTCCTAGGAAGTGCACATTTTCCATGTTGTTTGGTTGACATTAAATAGGTAAAATGTGGGAAGTAGAACTTCCTAGGGAATTTGGACTTCCCATGGACATGGGAAGTGGCTTATCCATCCTCCACTTGGTAAGTCACAATTCCCATGTTAATTCATAGGAAGAGTGAATATCTTAAGCCAACCAAAACAAGTGTAAGCAACTTCCTAAGAATTTTACAAGGGAAGGAACTTCCTAAGTAAATAAACTTCCCATGGGAATTCAATTCCTATGTGAACCAAACAAGCACTAAGTATTTTCTTTCTCACTTGTCAAGAAAAAATCATAAACAAGATAATGCTCGTCTCTTTACAATTTCCTATAATATGAGTGTGATTACGTCCTATGAGCTACAAGCCTACAATGTTCTTAATGATAATTGCTGCTCGTCTCTTTGCAACTTTGGCGTTTTTGCATTGTCAACATTTTACATACTTTTTGAGTTTTTGGCCCTTTTGCCTTGTTGATAGTTATTTTTGGAGTTCTGAAGCTTAAACTAATGTCAATGTACTTTCTTTTTCCCTAGGAGTGACCCATGGACCATGATTGAGGTGGCATTGGAGCTCAGGTGATGCGTGGATGAGTACGTTTCAAGACTCTTCGTATTTTATTGCTTAATTAGATTTAGTTCATGAGTTTTTGGTCTCACTTGGGACGGTTTTCTCATTTCGAACTTAGTTTACATTGCAGTTTGTTTTATGTTAGGTTTCCTAATTCAATTAAAATTGAGAGTTGGTTTCCTAAACCTATTAGGATTCAGGTTTAGCTTTTCTATTGCGTGTTGGATTGGTTTTGCTAGTTGTACTATTATTAGGATTTAATTGTCTGCTTTTATTTCGTGTGTTTAAGGGTTCCTAAGCTAGTTAGGACTCCTACTTTATGTCTGTTTTGTAGGCTATATAAACTATAAAGGCACATTTATGTTCAATGAAATTTAGTCTTTGTGAGAATTATCATTCTTTGGATGAGCTATGTTATCTGAGGTTAAGGAATCAAACCAAACATACAATCAAGAGCTGATTGTTCAGGTTGTCCAATCAAACAATAATAATTTAAGTATGACATTCATTCACATATTTACATCAATTGACAGAGCCGGGCAAAGGGAGGCCCAGGTGGACCTACAGCACCGGGGCACAAAATTTTGGGGGCCTAAAAAAAATTTATATTGGTTAAACCCCAAGAACAAATATTATATAACAGCTGTTTTTTATGCATTATGTGATCTTTGTCCTAGTTGGTAAGGACTAACAATTGAGGCAGCACAGTCTAGAGTTCGATTCTTCCCCTACCCCCTTTTTATTTGTTTTTTTCATGTCCATCAAACATTCACATCAATTTTCTCAAACCATCGCACATAAAACGTTAAACAATATTATTAATTCGACTCTATATTTTGTATAAATAAAATAATTATGTGTTCACATTAAATAATTGCCCGTAAAAATATATAAGGGCTAAATATCTGTATTTTAGCACAGGGCCTCCAAATTGCCGGAGACGGCCCTGTCAATTGATATTAGAGCCATTTTCATAATGATGCGAAAACAAAGTGAATGCTTAAGGGTGCGTTCTATTCACCTGATTTTCACTTGTTTTTCATGAACTTTTTTGAATTTATTAGAACTGCTTTTAGTTATAAATTTATACATGGTTAACCCTTATTTTCCCTAAACTTATCTAAACTTAACTTATTTTTCCTGAAATGAGTGGAAATAAGGTGAACATAGTAGAGCCTGAGATTAATAATTTAATTATTACTTTTCAAATTCAATAGAAAACAAGAAAGAGTATTTTTTTTTTACCGTTAAATTCGTCAAACGGATGAAGGAAGGTGATCTTAGTTGGAATTAGCGGTACCGCAATAGGGAATCCTGTCAAAATTATATGGAGGAATCACGATATGTTACATAGGTTCTTTGCTTGAGTTTTTTTTTCTTCTAAATACATCTTTTCTACATTTGGTAATTTTCTACCATGTATTTTTTCTCTTTCATTAATCCAACTGAAAAGAAAAAATCACGAGTTTTAGGCAACGTAAAACAAGAATTTTAGTTATAAATTTGGCCCGGTCAGAAAATGACTCGAAAACCCCGCTATTTTTGGCTCGAATTAGCGGGTTTTGGACACACAAATTGCCCCGAAACATGACCCGGCCGACATAATGGGCAGATTTTTATGGTAGCAGCCCAACTCGAACCCGGCTCGGCACACCTTTTAATCAGGTCTATTAAAAAGGTTGGTACACTGAAACTCTTACTCCCTCCGTATTTATTTAAGAGATACACTTGGCCGGGCACGGATATTATGAAAAAGAATTGAGTGAAATAAAGTAATAAAACAAGTGGGGTTTAATAAATATTTTAATGAGAAAAACAAGTGGGGACCATGTCATTTTAAGGAGTGGGGGTGGGGGTGGGTGTAGATATATTATTTAATTAGATGGTGGGGTTGATAAGTTACTAAAAATGGCAAGTGTATCTCTTAAATAAATACGGTCGAAAAAGTATTATAATTTAGAAATTTAAGTGATAAAAATCTAAAATATTGTGGATGAATCTGAAATGGGTACTGATGCGACTCATGTGAGAGTAGAGGAAGTCCAAATACATGCCATGCATGTATTGGCAAATACATGCCAACCCCCAAAAAAAAGATAAATGTAATTGTGAAATAATTTTGGGGGGAAATGGATAACGGAATAGTGAAATTGTAAAACGGGATGGTGACGTGGCATTGATGAGTTGGCAATCATTAAACCCCTAGCTGAGTCTTCTTTCTTACTGAGTGTTGGGTTCCAATTGCTAGACTCACCATTTTCGAACATCACCAATTGGAAGAACTCCATTTTCGAACACTGTAATTCATACAAAGGGTGCACCGAGGAAGGCAGCGGCGCACCATTCTTCTTCTTTTCCTCTTTTTCTTCATCAAACCCATATTCGAACATCATTTTTTTCGAACACCACGTTGCTCTCAATTTCGCAAAAAATGGAGGGCATTGGTGACGAAATTGGTGACGAAATTGGTGAAGGTAGTCGCGAGGTTGAAGTAGAAGAGGAAGAAGAAGACTTCATATGGAGGTATGAACCACAATCCTCCTCCGACGAAGAGGTATGAATCTAGATCTGTTCTATAAATTATCCAATTGATTTTTCATGGAAATGGCACTCATATGTTTCTGGAAATGGCATTCAATGGCACTTCACTCCAATATTTGATGTTTTATGGATTTTGTAGCAATCATGTGTTAGGGATTGGTTATTTTGTAGCAATCTGATTGTTTTTCGTTATTTGAAATTTATTGCGATTGGTTAATGTGTTGATTGGTATTAATCTATTGGTTTGTTGGTATGAATTTATTGATTTACTGAATTTGTTGTTTGTTGAATTAATCATTAAAATGAATGATTGAATGCATTAATTAATCATTAAAATTAATACTGAACTTGGAAATGATGCTAATTAATGGTGTAAGATTATAAATTTGATGGTAATTAATAATAATGTAAGATTTCCAAAAAGATTATAAAGGATGATTTTTTTGAGCATTATATTGGTGTGTGTTCTGGTTTGGAATTGGTTGGTTGAGATTGGTAATTGTGATGGGGGTTGGCTTTAATGTAATTGTAGGAGGGTGGTGAGGATTGTTTCACAACCCCAAAAAAGCGAATGGTAGTAACTGCCCACGAGGAAGAGGAGGAAGTTCTTGAATTGAAGGTTGGTATGGTGTTTCCTTGTTGGGAGGAGATTGAAGAACAGTTTAGGGGGTATGCCAAACAAAAGGGTTTTGGTATTGCCCGTCGTTGTGGTACGGTGAAATCTGTGGTTGGTTCTGATAAAGAGAAAGGAATCGGGAAAGAGAAGCGTAATTGTTTGTGGACTTGTGAGTGTTATGGTGTGCCGGAAAGAAGGCGCAAGGCATCCGATTCACTCCATGAAGTAATTGGGAGTGGGGTACGCAAGTCTAAGAAATGTCAATGTCCCGTACATGTATTTGCAAGTGTAAATAAGTTAGGAGAGTGAGTGATACGTAGAGCAGTAATGGTTCATGAAAATCATCACCCCACCCCTAGTAAGTCTAGGATTATTCCTTATAACCGGAAGAAGTTTTTAAGGGAAAACCCTCATGTGTTGAGACAAGCGAATGTATGTTCGCAATCTGGTATGTCTGTAGCTCAAACTTATAACTTAATGGCGGTGCAACGGAATGGTAGAGGTAGAATGTCTTTCCTACGGAAGGATCTTAATGAAGTGGTTGCGAAGGTGAGGAAGGCAAGGACAAGTGGTGGTGATGCGAGGGCAATGTTTGACTATTTTAAGAAGATGAAAGCGGATAATTCTGATTTTTTTCACGTGTACCGGCAAGATGCAAAAGGGATGTTGCAGGATGTTTTATGGGTTGATGCTCGTAGTAGAGCTGCTTATGAGGAGTTTGGTGATGTTGTCTGCTTTGATAGTACGTACTTGACCAATAAATATAAAATGCCGTTTGCGAACTTTGTTGGTGTGAATCATCATGGTCAGAGCATATTACTTGGATGTGCGCTTGTTTCGCATGAAAATAGTGACACTTTTGAGTGGATTTTCGGCAATTGGTTAAAATGTATGGGTGGTAAAGCCCCAATTGGGATATTGACTGATCAAGATCCCGCGATGAGGAGGGCTTTGAGAACAACCATGAGCAATACATGTCATAGGTGGTGCATATGGCACATTCTTCAGAAGTTTAGTAGGAAGCTTGGAACGCATGTAGAGTACCCCGATTTAAAGGTAGACTTGGAGCGCGCAATATATGATAGTCTAACATGTGATAAGTTTGAATTAAATTGGGCAACAGTGATGGAGAGGTACCAGGTTAATGATGATTGGCTTGAAGGTACATTCTCCGTCTCTGTGAATTATATATTTAATTTGAAAAAAATAATCTAAACTGATGCGTGCACACCACCACTGATCTGTGCACACACCACCACTGATCTTTGCACACACCTGATCAGTGCACCTGATCAGTGCACCTGATCAGTGCACCTGATCATCAGTGCACCTGATCAGTGCACCTGATCAGTATACCTAATCAGTGTACCTGATCAGTGCACCTGATCAGTGTACCTGATCAGTGCACCTGATCAGTGCACCTGATCATCAGTGCACCTGATCAGTGCACCTGATCAGTGTACCTGATCAGTGTACCTGATCAGTGCACCTGATCAGTGTTCTTTGATCAGTGCACCTGATCAGTGTACCTGATCAGTGTACCTGATCAGTGCACCTGATCAGTGTACCTGATCAGTGCACCTGATCAGTGTTCTTTGATCAGTGCACCTGATCAGTGCACCTGATCAGTGCACCTGGTCAGTGCACCTGATCAGTGCACCTGGTCAGTGCACCTGATCAGTGTACCTGATCAGTGCCCTTGTCACATGTTCCTGATCAGTGCTTTGATCAGCCTATATGATCAGTGATCCTGATCCTGTGCAACTGATCAGTTACCTGAGTTGTTGGTGAAATTCATCTTATCAGGGTTGTATGCGGAAAGGAACATGTGGGTTCCTGCGTATGTGAAGCATTTATTTTGGGCTGGCATGAAGACGACCCAACGAGTTGAAAGTATAAACAGCTTTTTTGATCAATTTGTACACAAGCATACTCATTTGTATGAGTTTGTTGAGGCTTATTGTGAAGCAATGGAGGCAAGGGAAAATGAAGAAAGTATGGCCGATACGAGCACTGCGAGAAATATAAGGCAAATCGTCACCTGTTTCCCAGCTGAGGAACTTTTCCAGAAATTATACACGGACGCCAAATTTCATGAGGTCCAAAGAGAGTGTAGTAGGGTACTGTACGTGCGGTGTTTGAGCAAGAAAATGTTGGATGAGTCTGTTGAAGAGTACGAGCTTGAGGATAGGGTTTGGATAAAGCCTAAACACGCAAGGAAGGAGATTGTTACGAAGCATAAGACGAAGTTTTTTGCAACGTATAATTACGTTACCAAGGAAGCATCTTGTGATTGTAAGCACTTTGAATGTCACGGTATAATGTGTAGGCATATGATATTGGTTTATGACTTGAATAACCAGACTGAAATTCCTGGCAAGTACATACTTCGTCGTTGGCGGAAAGATGTTGAAAGGAAGCATACGAAGGTCAGGGTGATGTACCACGACCCATTGAAGACAGAAGTTGTGTGTAGGTAAGAATTATTATTTTATTAAAACAATTATTATTTTATTAAAGCTGACATACCTCATAATGTGTACATGTTGTCATTGTGTATCCGTTGTTCACATATAATGTTTAATATTGACAGGTACGATAAGCTAATGGTGTTGTTTGAGCCTTTACTTTCAAGGGCAGCTACCTACAAAGAGTCGATGGATGTTGTTGTTGAAATATCTCACTTGTTGGCAATGCGTTTGGATGAGAAGATTGCAATGCTTGACAGGCAAAGGAAAAATGAGGATGTAGTAGTTGGTACCCCGTCATCTGTGTGTTTGGAGAAAGGTGGTACGGAATTGACCCCCTCATCCGTTGGCCAGTTACAACCTATTAGGGTACGACGTACGATGGTGTTTGATTCCCCACAAACGAATGAACATGAAGGAAGTTGTGCTGGTGGTGGTGGTGTATCGGGAAGCGTTGGAGGTTTATCTGGAAGCTTTTCTCGGGGTTTATCAGGAGGCTTCAATGATAGAATATATGCAATGGATGCAATTGCAGCTGGTTTAACAGGTGGCTTTGGTGGCAGTCCTAGCCTTGAAAGCATAGATGTGGGCCTAGATGGGGTCCAAGAAAATGGCAATGAGGTTTTTCCTTTGTTAGATCCTCCAATACCTCCAAGATCGGCCCATAGGACTACTAGTTACCGGTATAGGTCATGTACCGAGCGTCTGAAGCGGCCAATTACCCAAGAACAACTAATGAACAGAGAGACTCTAACTCCTAGCTCAACCAATGATGTTGGTCCTTCTTCTCCTTGTCCTCCATGTCCTCCATGTCCTCCTCCATGTTCTCCTCCTCCATGTCCCCCTCCTTGTCCTCCATGTCCTCCTCCAGCTCAACCAAAGGCTGCACCGAGGAAGGCAGCGGCACCGAGGAAGACAGCGGCGCCAAGGAAGCCTGCGGCACCCAGGAAGCCTGCAGCAGCACCCAGGAAGCCAGCAGCACCCAGGAAGCCACGGAAGAGCAAGAAGGTTGATGAGCAACAACTTATAGTGCATCCGCAGCAACAACAACCGCAACAAAACTTCGTGCATCCCCAGCCACCCCAACAGGTAATTTACAAAGCTTTCATTATACAAGTTCATCTTTCGTCTGAAATATAGTTTAAGCTAGTTAATTAAGCTAGTTATGTAGTTTAAGCTAGTTAATTAAACAATTAAGCTAGTTAATTAAGTAAAATAGCACTAGTTGGAAATTAAGTCTATTTTAGTAAAATAGAACCAGAAGAATTGGTTTTGGCAGTTGGAAATTAAGTCTCTGATTTTTGGCAGTTTCAAAGTAATGATTTGGTTTTGGCAGTTGGTCTGTTAGTTTGGTTTTGATTTGGAAATTAAGCTTCTTATTTGATTTGATTTGGTTTGGTTTTGAATTGATTTGGTTTGGTTTTGATTTGGAAATGAAGCTGCCTTATTTGATTAAGTTTGATTTGATTTGATTTGGTTTGGTTTTGGCAGTTGGATCCTTATTTGATTTGATTTGGTTTTAGCAGTTGGATCTTTATTTTCAGAAATTAAGTCTAGTAGTCTGTTTCACTGTTGGAAATTAAGTGGACAAGTTGGATCTTTATTTTCACTGTTGTTTTTAGGAATTTGTACAAAGTGTTGGTGGTATACAAATGTTGGATGGTTCCTTTAGGTACTATGCCCGGCCTGTTTCAGCTCCCGGATGTGTATATCAACAACAACGACCATATGTTAGCGATGGATATATTGATGGCTACATAGACCCGTCTGTGGACCATGTCACATTTGGTTCTCCTCAATCGGGGCATTCTCAAATGGTGCATCCTCAAATGGGCCATCCTTGTCAAATGGGCCATCCTACTCAAATAGGTCATCCTTCTCAAATTGTCCATCCTTCTGAGGTGAGCCATCCGTCTCAAATGGGCCATCCGATCCCTGTTATAAACTCGTACCATCCTGGGTCGTCTTCTTGTCAAGGGTGTTCCTCCTCCGTAGGTCAGTTTCGTCCACTAAACAACATCAACAACAACACTGCTATTGTTTATAATAACCATTTTCCTTCGTTTACGCAAAATGGAAGTGTTTCTATGCAACCTGTTTCAGGCAACGATGGTGGTTCAAAGGCGACGATGGTGGTTCCTAGATTTATACAAAATATGTTGTTGGGAGGAAATGACGAATGTTAAGGACTTGTAATTCATTCAATTGGAATAGTTGTTGTGTTTGTTATTTACTCAATTGGAATGGTTGTTCTGTTTGTGAATTTATTTTCCTTTGTTAGTGCGTAATTTCGAAGGCCCATATGCATATTCAAAATTGGAGTATCCAAACATACGTTGTTTTTTATCACTAATTTACATAAAATGGCATTCATGTACATAAAATGGCACTCATTTACATAAAAATGAAGTTATATTGCATGACCCATATAAATGGCCCATAAAAATGATACTCATTTGCATGAAAATGGTTTTCGTTTACAAAAGTGGTACACAATTACAAAAAGTGGTATTCATTTATATTAAAATGGTATTACTTTTACAAAAGTGGTACTCATTTAAAGGTGTTATTCAAGATATATGGTATTAAATTAACACAATTACAAAATGGTTTTCGTTTACATAAAAATGGTACACAATTACAAAAAGTGGTATTCATTTATATTAAAATGGTATTACTTTTACAAAAGTGGTACTCATTTAAAGGTGTTATTCAAGATATATGGTATTAAATTAACATATATGGTATTAAATTATCTTTATTATGGGATTCTTTAATATTCTTTGAAAAGTTATAAATAAACTAAATTTATAAATAAACCATGTTCACTTGAATAAATAAACCATTTATAAATAAAAGTTATAAATTGGATTGATTATTAAACCATGAATTTTATAGATTAAACTATGATTAATCATTAAGTCCTTTAAACTAACAATGAATCATAAATCGAATACATAAATCGAGCTACAAACCCTTATTCAAATGATTTAAAGGGAACCATGTTCGCTTGAGTCACCATGTTTGAATCATTCGTGAAATCGATTCATAATCGAATCATTAATTCATCGAATTAATTCATCGAATCCATCGAATCATAATGAAATCATAATACGAATGATGTGAAATCGAATCATTATTTATAAGTAAAAGTATCGAATCGTATATCGAATCATTAGAATGATTTTTGATTCATATGCCGAATTAGAAATCGAATAATCTATCAACCTTAGGGTCAACCATATTCAAATAATTAACCATTTTACTCAAATATCACTCTAAATTCAAAATTAAAAATTAAAAATTTTAACTCTAACTTCAAAATTGACAATATTACCAATCCCTAAAATGGTATTTAATAATTTAACAATGACATTGATTTCTGAAAAATGGTTTAACATACATTTAGAATGGTGTTATATTGTCAAAAATGGTGTCAGTCATCCCCAAAAATGGCATTCAAAAACAGAATACAATTTTACACCATGTAACCCTAAACCCTAAACCCTAAACCCTAAACCCCATACCCCAAACCAAACCCCAAACCCCAAACCCTAAACCCCATTAAGTCACACCAAGTCACTACATCACGTACATAATTCGAATTAATTAATCAAAACATTACACCATGAATCCAATCATCCTTATTTACATAATTACCGAATATCCTAGTTCAATATGGAATGGAATTGAATCATCAATCATTCACCTTATTCAACTCTCCATTTGAATCATTAATTTGAATACATAGTAGAATCGAATTGTGAATCACAATTCATGATTTTATACGAATCATTATCCATGATTTAACTCTCACCTATAATTACACACCCTAAAATTAAAATTAATCAAATTAATGATTTAATTCAAAATTTTCAAATTTAATTCAAAATACATAAAAATGGTATTCAAATAGGTAAAGTGGTATTCATTTGTGAAATGTGTGGCACTGTGTTGTCAAAGGTGGTGTTATGGTTAAATAAAGTGGTAGTAAGATATCTACAATGGTATTAAGATATCTATAATGGTATTAAGTTATCTTTGAAAAGTTATGTTTTATAATTAAAATCATAATATAGCAATTGTAATTGGATTGATTATTAAGTCATTCACCATATTTTATTTTCCAAACTAAGATTCCTAATTATTCACTCATTAACCATCAAATTCCCATTCAAATGATTTAGAGGGAACCATGTTCTCTTAAGTAACCATGAGTCTTATGTGAATCGTAAATTTGGATCATTTGTATAATTGAATCATAAATCGTTATGTGAATATGAATCATAAATCGAATCGTTAAATCATATCCTTAATTTCATACAATATTTAAACTCTTAATTGTAGAAATTAATCCTAATTTCAAAATTAAACCATACTTTACTTCACTCTAATCATTTTCTAAAATTAAACCATACTTCACTCGTTTATACATGGTATTGTTTTATGAAAAATGGTATTACTTTATAAATAGTGTGCCACTATTTTCTCCAATATGGTACATAGTCATCAAAAATGGTTTTATTAATAGAACAATGGTGTTATTTGTTATAAAAATGGTACTCATTGCACTTAATTTACATTGAATGGTTCTCATTATTAAAAAATGGTATTCGTGTTATATAAATTGGTATTAAGTGTATGATTATGGTGTTAAGAAGGGTACAAAATTGGTACTGTTTTTTGAAAAAAATGGTGCGAATATGGTCATTTTTTGCATATAATTTGGGCCATATTTTGCAAAGACTTTGGGCCATATTTTGCAAAGATTTGGAAATATTCATCCTGCAAAAAAATACATCCTCTAGCCTGAAATATTCATCATGCAATCCATCCATGATCACAAATTCTTGATGCAACTACAATATTATCCATGATCCTAAATCGATCCTAAATCGATCCTAAATCGCAACAACAACAACAATATTATCCATGATGCAATATTATCCTAAAGTCTTCCAACAATATACATCCTAAATATTCAACAAAGTCTTCCAACTACCAAATTTACAAATTAATAACAATTTATCCAACAACTATGATCACCCACATTATCCTGCAAATCATCCAAGAACCAGTTTAGGGCAAACCACTACTACCCCCCCTTGTCCTAGCTCGAGGCAGCATTGCTTCAAGCATGACGTAAGTCACGTCATTGTATTCCGACAGCAAGTCGTCAAGCATTAAGGTCGTTCTTAATTTCACCAAATCATGCTACAAAATCAGGAAAAATGTAAGTCCTACTACTATGTTGGACCAAAATCTTGAAGTTGAAGTTGAGAAAATTATACTTACCACTTCATACTGTGCCACGAACCGAGGCGCACATGCCTTCATGCAGCTTAACATTATAACCCCGCACGACTTACTACAACACATTTACACATTTTTAAGTCAAACAAGTAATAAACTTTACAGGCACAAATAAACCGCATATATACTTACTTGTCCACATTGCCTGCTATGTTGATGACCTCAGTACGCCAATTGCTCATTGTCCCTGTCTGGTATCCAGGTACATTCACCTCGAACATGGTGTCCATTGCATTAACCTGGTACGAGTATACCAATATTCACATATTTAACTCCAACATGTTAGGTTATGATACATATGACAATTCATAAATCATGCGGAAAAACCATAAACCCAGGAAAACATATTATTTACACATAATCATTTAGCATAGATTAGATGCATACTCTTTGTTGCGTGCCTTCCCTAGCTGCGCCCGAACCGAACAAGAACAAGTCTTTAGGACTCCAAGTGTCGTCCCTCCGTAGATAGTCCACAGCACGTCCGGATCCGCCTTAAGATTGACCAACTAGAATCGCCCTTAAGGTACTATTATTTTCGGCACTTTATAGGCAAATGTGTGACAGAATTTTTCTCTCAAAAACTCACTTTGAATACTTTTAAACTTGTGTTATAAATTGTGAGCCCTAGCCTCATATTTATAGCGGTATGGAAAGGGAATCGAAATCCTATTCAGATACAAACTAATTAAACCTAGAATCCTACAAGAACTCTAATTTAATTAATTTATCAAATAGAATTAGGAATTTAATCATTAACCGAACTCTGCATGTTTTAGGAAACGTGCACGAACACAAACACTTGCACACACACGCACGGCAGCCACGATGGGCCCCATGCGTGCGCGCGAGCAGCAGCCCACTCAGCGCCCGCGCGCGCTGCGCGCTGCGCGTGCTGTGCGCGCTGTGCGCGCTGCGCGCTGCGCGCAGCCTGCTGGGCCTGGCCTTGCGCTGGGCCTGGCGTTGCTGTTTGTGCGGCGCGCTTGGCTTGCTGGGCGATGGCCTGGCTTCGTGCTGGGCCTCGTCCGGCAGGCCTCGTCCGATGCTTATTCGTACGATGCGCTTCCGATTAAATTTTCCGATTCCGGAATTCATTTCCGATACGAACAATATTTAATATTTCCGATTCCGGAATTAATTTCCGTTTCGAACAAATATTTAATATTTCCGTTTCCGGAATTAATTTCCGATTCCGGTAATATTTTCGATTCTGACAATATTTCCGTTTCCGGCAATATTTCCGATTCTGGCAATATTTCCATTTCTGATAATATTTTCCGACACGTACCATGTTTCCGTTTCCGGCAACATCTACGACTTGGATAATATTTATATTTCCGATACGATCCATATTTCCGTTTCCGGCAATATCATCGTTTCCGGAGTATTCATTCCTTGCCTGTGACGATCTCAGCTCCCACTGAAACCAAGATCCGTTGGTTCCGAATATTCATAGATGGAGTATTTAATGCTATTAAATACTTGATCCGTTTACGTACTATTTGTGTGACCCTACGGGTTCAGTCAAGAGTAAGCTGTGGATTAATATCATTAATTCCACTTGAACTGAAGCGGACTCTAGCTAGGCATTCAGCTCACTTGATCTCACTGAATTATTAACTTGTTAATTAATACTGAACCGCATTTATTAGACTTAACATAGAATGCATACTTGGACCAAGGGCATTATTTCCTTCAGTCTCCCACTTGTCCTTAGGGACAAGTGTGCATTTCCTAATTCCTTTGTCGCTCGATGCTTGCTCTTGAACATAAGGTAAGAGTTGTCATCCTTATTATGTCCAGAGGTGTTCCTCGGTTTCAGAGTTCAACTGATCAAATAAACAGATAATCATAGCCTATGATTCATCCGAGCACGGCCATGCATTTCACAGTTTCTAGCTCTCCGAGTGGCCTTGTACAACTTTTAAGCATCTCATCCCGATTTATGGGAGGACAATCCCAATCTTGCGATCTTGAGATTAGGCTTCGTTTGATAGGTGATTACCTGAGCGTTGCCTTTATAGCCTCCTTTTACGGTGCGACGGTTGGTCAACGTCAAAGCAACCAGTTCTCAAACAAGTAATCTCAAATCACTCAGGTATTGAGGATTTAGTGTCTAATAATTTAATGAAATTTACTCATGACAGATTTTCATCTCTTACAGTAAAGTTTCATAGGTCTTGTCCGATACTAGTCTTCCCAAAGTAAGTATCTATGCAAATGATTATGACATTGCCATGTCCACATAGTTCAAGAAACAGAACTACTAGTCATCTTGCATTCTAATCGTCTAACGTTTTCTATGCGTCCAATTTTATAGAAAACTCCGATTAGGGACCATTTTCAACCTTTGACATTCAAGTTCACTTGATAGACATTTCTTAGTCACAGGACTGGTCCTGACAGTCTATCTTGAATATATCGTCAAATTGAAGGGACTCATCATTTAATACTAAACCAAGATTAAATGGAATATGAAAATATATTTCATATATGATAAATGTTCAACCCCAATGTTTTATAACCATGGGCCTCAAACCCATCTTCTAAAACAATTCATGGAATTCAAAGCTATGCTTGATTTCCAGTGCTACAACGTGAGTGTTGCTTCTCACTTGTTGCATAGGTTTAGTTATCATGCTTTGCCAATCTTAATATCCTTTTCATCGAATGTTCTTCGAGATATGATGATAAGATCTTTTCGAGTTTGTTTATTATGTGATCTAGTCTTTCTTACTTCGATGGTGGTTTTACTCATTTTGCAATGAAGAACCATCAAGTTAGCAGACGTTTTTCTTGCTTCAAGAGTGGTTCTACGCATTTTTCAATGAAGAACCATCAAGCCAGCAGATAGGTGATCTACCCAAGTTCAGTGAAGAACTTTAAACAACCCTGTTTTATTGCTTCTTAGGCAATAATTACTTTTACTTCAACTGTATAGGTTGCTAGTGATGCTTTGTTTGGATTTACCTATCCAGGCAGTTCATAGATATGTGGAAGATTCTCCAACTATATCTTAGAACATAGAAATTATTATTTTAATTTCCCACGCAACAACTCATGGTCTCCAATCCATGTTGCCATTTTCAAAACACAATGCTCTATAGCTCGTCCTTGTCAATGGTTAACTCCAAAGGGTCTTGCTTGATCCTTTGCCAGTGTTTATGCGTGCAGCATCAATATTTAGCATATCCTTATTTCCTTGAATCAAGAACTATTCCTATGTACCTTTTCAAGTACCATAAGTATTCTTGATCTCAATCTAGTTGATCTTTACTTAGATCAATAGAGATTGGTATATGTTCGTCATGCCTAAAGTCATACGATACGTTTTTGGCGATCCTCATATTATATCATACATGATAAATTCTTTTGCAGAATATTTCCCAATTGAATTCTATTCATGTAACTTTAGCTTATCTAGTTTCAGTAGATACTAAATTCAGCTAAATTCTTTGACATATAATATAGGTTAAGAATCTCATTTAGACTCTTTGATGTTTAACTTAGTAAATGCTTATACATAGTTCAAAACATCCTTTACTTAGATTTATTCATATGGGTCGAATATCTCCAATGGAGTCTTTCGTGTTTGATTTAGTAAATGCCATTACTTAATCCAAAACAATATCATAAGATCTTTGTAAATAGATCTTAATACCCAGTATGTACTAAGTTTCGCCTTGATCCATCATTGATGAATAATTTCAAATTTAAGTCATTAGCATTTGAATGTTATTTCACAATAGAGAGATATGTGTGATATACATAGGACCAAATAAGTTTTACGTACTCCCACTAAACTTCTTATATATCTATAAGAATCATGTATATTTTATGAAACTAAAATACTTATTAGTTTCACTAAAATACAGTTCCAATTCCCAATTGCTTGCTTAAATCTGTACTTAGATTTTATAAGCTAGCTTTCCTTTTCAAGCATTTATTTGGATCCACAAACTCTATGACATACCATGTACATATTGTATTCCATCATTTGATTGAGGAATACGTTTTGTCATCCAATTGCCATATGTACCAATATGCAATCATTGCTTGAATTATAGACTTAAGCATTACGATTTTGCATGAGGTTTCAACACAATCCATGCCATGAATTTGCTTGTAACCTTTAGCAACTAATCTAGCTTTGTGTGTGAACATAATTCCATGTTTGATGGTTTTTATCCTTAAAACAAACTTGCAACCAATAGGTGTGAAACTATTCTTGCAAATCAACAAAATTTCAATTTTGTCATCAAAGCATTGAGTATGTTTTATGGCCTCTAACCATTTAAAACATTTGAGTCTATATATGGCCTCTAACCATTTTAGGGAATCTGGGTTTCGTCATAGCTTTCTTACAAGTCACAAACTCATTAATCTACATGATAATAGTTTGACTGCAAGTTGTAGGTTTCTTCACTATTTAATAGAAGAATCTCATAGTTTCATTGACCTGATCTCTATGTTTCTTCACTATCTAATAGAAGAATCTCATAGTTTCAGTGACTTGAATTCTATGCCTACTTGGGTATAGAACATCAAACAATAGAATATCAATAGCCACTTGAAAGTCCTTTGAATATTCTGTTCTCCTTGAAGCACTTGTAAAGTCTTCTAAGAGATATCTATTCTTTAAAGCCACTTCTAAAGTCCTTAAAGAATAAGTTCGGATTTTCTGAAGCACTTCGAAAAGCCTCCGGAATGTCCGTTTATGTTTGTTGTTCGCCTCGAAGACTTTCGAGGTCTATTTTCTCCCACTTGTCATTTTGGAAACGAATCTCCAAAAGGACATTATTTCGAGCAAACAAACATTATGTTCTCAAAAATTCGTGGTAGAAACAATACCCTTGTGTCTCATTTGAATAAATCACAATGAAACATATATCTATACTTGGGCCTTAGTTTGTCGAATAACAAACACTAAGCTCCCACTGAATTTAGCAACTCTCTAGATATATATTATCGAAAAGATATTCTGAAATTTCTTTTCTATAGCTTTGACGAATTTAGTTTAGTTTGGTGGTAGTTGAGCATTTTGTTTTAGAAATTATAGGAAAAGTCTTTATGATTCATCATTGATCGAATCAAGTACTAATTGACTTCGATTATTCCAACTAAGATATGCCATATCTTATGGACCTAGATTGTGAAATTACAACACACAATCATTGATGATCATATTTGGTCTCAAGTAATCATCAACATGATCTAACCTAGATCTTTATGATTTCTTGCCAAGTGGATTTTATACCTCTGAATCTTTGAACTAGCCAAACAGATTCAACTTATATCACATTTGAGTAAATAAACCTATATTCACTCAAATCCATGTGAAATAATAAAGTCATAAAACCTTTCTTTAGCTTTGAACTCTATCGTCTAGGCGTTCTAACAATAGTTCATATTCTTTGTTACTTTCAACAAGTAAGACTAGCTTGTCTTAAGTTGATCTAGAAATCAACCAACTTTCAAAAGTCCATCAAAATAGAGCTTTTTAATGTTAACTTGTTGATATGGTCTAAGCAACAATGCCAAAGATTAGTGGAACTCAAATCAAGAAGTTGATTTGAACCTAGTAAAGTTCTTTAAAGAGTTGTTTGTTTTAATCAAGCATATTGACTCAATCTGTAATTGACCATTTCATTCAAATAAACAAACAAACATTGTTTTTGTTTTTCTTGAATGTGAGTTTTTCTGTGTTTTGAAAAACAGAAATTTAGGTATGCTGATTATGGAACAAAATAGCCATTAAGTTCCAACCTTTGAAAGGACTTAAAACAAACTAGATGACCCTACAACTAATGTAGCATTGCCATGCTTCATTTCCCACTTGTTGGTCATTAGTGTATCCTAGCTTCCATTGTTTGAGTTATTACCGAAGTAAGAACCTCAAGCGGTATATGATACCAAGGAAGTTTGATTGCTAGGTCACTTCTCTTTAAACATAAACTTATAGGTAGAAACGGAATCGTAAATTCCTTTCATTTGTTCCTCGTTTTCCTATTTCTTGTACCCTTTCTTATAGTCTTAAGAATTGAATTCTTTAGTGTTGACTTTTATACTTTGTTAGACATGTCTAATGTCACCAACAAGGTTCTTTACCATTTTAATTTATGTTGAATATTTTGTTTCAACTAGATGATCTTACCAGAAGCTTCTAAAGTTCTCTAAGTATCGATCTATTCGAATGTCTAGGGACTAGACTCATTCGAGAAATAAATGGACAAAGATATTAGGTTGTTAACCATTGGTAAGGCTGAGCGTTTAAACTCAATGCTTTATGATCTCAAAACTACATTGTATTTTGAATTCACAAGCACCAATTGGTTTGCCATTCGATTTTGATATTCGAAAACAACCATAAAAGTCGATATAAGAAACGTACATTTTAAATTGCTCACTTTCTCTCTTTTCCGTGAATCGTTCTTGGATTCACTACCAATCGAGGAAATTTACTGTTACCTTTCTAAAAGGATTTATTGCAGTGCAAGATATTTAATTATAAACAATAATTAAAACATACATTGAAGCATGCAAAGTTTAAACATTTATCATGAATAATAACTTGAAATTAAAGCAACCATGCAATTCAAACAAGTTATTAGCATTTTATTCGATTTTATTGTTCCGGCAGGTGTGAATAAAATGATTCCAAGACCCTAAAATCATTGAAGAACTAAGCACAGTTTGTCGACTTAATCCTAAAACATCTTAGGTAAGCAAAAGCCTTTTGCTAATAGTCTAGAAACTACTCTTGGTTGATAGGTACGTCTAAGAACTTGTTAGGTAAACCTATCGATTTAGCCACGACATAAAAGGACTCCTTACTTATATCGTTGAGTTTCACCAAAACTAACATGTACTCACAATTATTTGTGTACCTTGCCCCTTTAGGACCAATAAGTAACACCTCGCTGAGCGAAAACTATTACTAGATTGATGTAAAGGATATCCAAGCAAGTGTATATTTTGGCATGGCACCTTTTAACTCAATTTTTAAGTTTGGAACTTAAGGCTCTTACTATGTTGGTTAGATTTTAAGTGAACTAAAATCCTTAATCATGCAACATAATCAAGCTTTTGATCTCATGCATTTTAAGACATATTTAAAACAATAAATAACTTAAAACATGCATAAGATATTTGTGATCTAGTATGGCCCGACTTCATCTTGAAGCTTTGACTTCAAAGTCCGTCTTGAAAATCTCCGTGGGAGGCACCATTTTCTTCAAATAGGATAAGCTATAACTAATTACAACTATTTGATGGTTCGCAGACCATATTTGAATTGAAAAATAACTTTGGTACTTTAGACCAATTACATTCAAATTAATGGTACGCAGAACATATTTTCTATCCTTTTTGGGCCATACTAGTCACTTCATAACCTGCAAAACAGTACATATACAATATATACCATTCACCCATTCATTATCATGAATGGCCCACATAGCTGGTTAGTAAAACACATTATGCATCACGTAAACATTTGCAGCAATTAATCAAGGGCACCAATAATCTACCAATTATTCAGTCCTTATTAATTCTAATCAAGTTGTTTTAACCTTAAGGATTTGTAGACCTAATCAAGAGTTTATGACTAAAAAGCGCTCCCACTTAAACCAATAAATTCATATGCTTTACCAATTTTAAACATAAAAATGTATTTCTAGTCTAACCGGAAACATACAAATTTAATTAAAATTTAAAGCTCATATAAATTTATAATTGAATCCAAAAAGTTTAATTTAATTTCAGTCGCATTTAAATTAATTCATGATTTTAATTTTAGTAAAATAATTAGAATAAATAACATTTATTATAATTATAATATTCAAAATTAAAATCCAAGAAAATAATTTAAATTATTAATTTTAAAATTAATTAAAATTACGTGAACTGAAATTTTCAAATTAAACATTCAAAACGATCTAATCGTAACGCAAACACCCTACGCGTTGCACGCCCATGGGCCGCACGCACACAGCCATTGCTGGCCATGCGCGCGCAGCCCATGCGCTCGTCGCATAGCTGCTGCATCCCTATCGCAAGCCTCCGCACGCATTGGTGCTCGCTGCGCGCGCGACATCGCTCGCTGGGCGCGCGACATCGCTCGCTGGGCGCGCGAGCCATCGCTCGCTGGGCGCGCGACATCGCTCGCTGGGCGGGCGACATCGCTTGCTGGGCGGGCGACATCGCTCGCTGTGCGCGCGAGCAATGCTAGGCGCAGCGCTCGTGGCACGCGAGCTTGCGCTCGCTGCGCGCGAGGCTGCGCGCTCTTGTGCGAGGCAGCGCGCGTTGTGGCGCAGCTCGCTTGCTGCCCACACGCGACTGCCTTGGCTCGCCCTACGCCCATGCCCATTCGTCCATTGGTCGTGGCACACGACACAAGGCAGGGCTGCTGCCTTGTGCTCGTGCACTACGCCCTTGCTCATTGCATTCGTGCCGCATGGGCGACGAGCTCCCTTGCTCGTCGTCGCATGCCCGCATTATACAACACCCCTTAAGGGTAACACGAAGCGTCCATTGCTTCGTGCGTGCAAGTTATATGAACGAATCGCATAAAATTTAAAATTTATATTTAAAATTAATGACAAATTAATAAATAATATTAATTTCATAATTTTAGGGCGAAAAATCGAAAATTTATTATCCAATTGATTTCCGATTGTTATGGATTCAAGTCTAGGTCATAAAAATTTAAAATTTATCGTAAATTTACAATTTTTATGGTGGTTTTTAATCATAGGTTTCTAATTAAATTACAATTAATTATGAAAATCAAATTAATTCTAAATTATTCTAATTTTCAACAAATTAATCATAATTACAAATTAGATTGCATAATTAACAAGACTAGGCATTCAAACTTGTTAAACATATGCAGTAGGTCAATCAAAAATTCAAGATTTATCAACAAGAATCGCAAATATTTAATTTAACATCTTAAATTTACGAAATTTTGCATTCGAAAAACTAAAACCTTCGAAAAGTCATAGTTAGGCTTCGAATTTGAGAATTCTGGGTTCGGCAGAAAAATATTATTTTTGTCAAAATTTTAGAATGCCTTTTACATGCGGAATTGACACAAAAATCACTCAATTCGGATGAGTAACGAAGAAACTGCCGAAAAACTGCGTACGTATAATTAAATAAACGCAATTTGCAATTAATTAACAATTACGAAAATTAATCACCCCTTTTAATTCTTGCAAATTTGTAATATTTAACCATGTTCATGCAATTTAGATTATGAAAATAATAAGGGGCTCGTGATACCACTGTTAGGTTATGATACATATGACAATTCATAAATCATGCGGAAAAACCATAAACCCAGGAAAACATATTATTTACACATAATCATTTAGCATAGATTAGATGCATACTCTTTGTTGCGTGCCTTCCCTAGCTGCGCCCGAACCGAACAAGAACAAGTCTTTAGGACTCCAAGTGTCGTCCCTCCGTAGATAGTCCACAGCACGTCCGGATCCGCCTTAAGATTGACCAACTAGAATCGCCCTTAAGGTACTATTATTTTCGGCACTTTATAGGCAAATGTGTGACTGAATTTTTCTCTCAAAAACTCACTTTGAATACTTTTAAACTTGTGTTATAAATTGTGAGCCCTAGCCTCATATTTATAGCGGTATGGAAAGGGAATCGAAATCCTATTCAGATACAAACTAATTAAACCTAGAATCCTACAAGAACTCTAATTTAATTAATTTATCAAATAGAATTAGGAATTTAATCATTAACCGAACTCTGCATGTTTTAGGAAACTTGCACGAACACAAACACTTGCACACACACGCACGGCAGCCACGATGGGCCCCATGCGTGCGCGCGAGCAGCAGCCCACTCAGCGCCCGCGCGCGCTGCGCGTGCTGTGCGCGCTGTGCGCGCTGCGCGCAGCCTGCTGGGCCTGGCCTTGCGCTGGGCCTGGCGTTGCTGTTTGTGCGGCGCGCTTGGCTTGCTGGGCGATGGCCTGGCTTCGTGCTGGGCCTCGTCCGGCAGGCCTCGTCCGATGCTTATTCGTACGATGCGCTTCCGATTAAATTTTCCGATTCCGGAATTCATTTCCAATACGAACAATATTTAATATTTCCGATTCCGGAATTAATTTCCGTTTCGAACAAATATTTAATATTTCCGTTTCCGGAATTAATTTCCGATTCCGGTAATATTTCCGATTCTGACAATATTTCCGTTTCCGGCAATATTTCCGATTCTGGCAATATTTCCATTTCTGATAATATTTTCCGACACGTACCATGTTTCCGTTTCCGGCAACATCTACGACTTGGATAATATTTATATTTCCGATACGATCCATATTTCCGTTTCCGGCAATATCATCGTTTCCGGAGTATTCATTCCTTGCCTGTGACGATCTCAGCTCCCACTGAAACCAAGATCCGTCGGTTCCGAATATTCATAGATGGAGTATTTAATGCTATTAAATACTTGATCCGTTTACGTCCTATTTGTGTGACCCTACGGGTTCAGTCAAGAGTAAGCTGTGGATTAATATCATTAATTCCACTTGAACTGAAGCGGCCTCTAGCTAGGCATTCAGCTCACTTGATCTCACTGAATTATTAACTTGTTAATTAATACTGAACCGCATTTATTAGACTTAACATAGAATGCATACTTGGACCAAGGGCATTATTTCCTTCACAACAAACTCCTACAAATTTATGAAAATCAATACAAAGTCAAGTCCTCAACATTTACCAGATTATTAAGGTTATCGGCATGTTTCTCCGCTGGGTTTTTGAAGATCGAATCAATCAATCTTATTGCCTTCCCCTTAATGTCAAAACAGACACCCCACCAATGTTCTTTGACCAGTACGGGGACAAATACCTGTAACACACAGGTGTCCCGTTATAACTGCTTCACTTAAAAATTAACCACACATATATTAAACCATAAAACATTGTTAGGTTATGATTCATATGACAGTTCATAAATCATGCGGAAAAACCATAAAGCCAGGAAACATATTATTTACACATAATCATTTAGCATAGTTTAGATGCATACTCTTTGTTGCGTGCCTTCCCTAGCTGCGCCCGAACCGAACAAGAACAAGTCTTTAGGACTCCAAGTGTCGTCCCTCCGTAGATAGTCCACAGCACGTCCGGATCCGCCTTAAGATTGACCAACTAGAATCGCCCTTAAGGTTCTAATATTTTCGGTTAGGTAGGCAAGAATATTGGCTGATTTTTCTGCTTAAAAATCTTAGTTTTGAATACTTAAAACTTGTGTATAAATTATGACCCCTAGGCCTTTATTTATAGAGTTATGGAAAAGGAATCGTAATCCTAGTAGGATACGAATTAATTGAAATTAGAATCCTACATGAATTCTATTTAATTAATTTATCCAATTAGGAATAGAAATTTAATCATACACTGACTCTTGTAGATTTAGGAATCACGCATGAGCACAAACTCACACACACACGGCAGCCACAAGGGCTGCCCATGCGCGTGCGAGCAGCAGCCCACGCAGCGCGGCCCACGCATCCGTGGCCTTGGCGCGCGCTGGGCCTGCCTTGTGGTAGGCCTGGGCGCTGCCTTGGCTGGGCTTGTGGCGTGCATGCTTGCTGGGCGATGTCCCCGGCTTCGTGCTGGGCCTTCGTCCGGCAGGCCTCGTCCGATGCTAATTCGTACGATACGCTTCCGATTAAATTTCCAGTTCCGGAATTTATTTCCGATACGAACAATATTTAATATTTTCGATTCCGGAATTAATTTCCGTTTCGAACAAATATTTAATATTTCCGTTTCCGGAATTATTTTCCGATTCTGGTAATATTTCCGATTTCCAATAATATTTTCCGATACGTACCATGTTTCCGTTTCCGGCAACATCTACGACTTGGATAATATTCATATTTCCGATACGATCCATATTTCCGTTTCCGGCAATATCATCGTTTCCGGAGTATTCATTTCTTGCCTGTGACGATCTTAGCTCCCACTGAAACCAAGATCCGTCGGTTCCGAATATTCATAGATAGAGTATCTAATGCCATTAGATACTTGATCCGTTTACGTACTATTTGTGTGACCCTACGGGTTCAGTCAAGAGTAAGCTGTGGATTAATATCATTAATTCCACTTGAACTGAAGCGGCCTCTAGCTAGGCATTCAGCTCACTTGATCTCACTGAATTATTAACTTGTCAATTAATACTGAACCGCATTTATTAGACTTAACATAGAATGCATACTTGGACCAAGGGCATTATTTCCTTCAGTCTCCCACTTGTCCTTAGGGACAAGTGTGCATTTCCTAATTCCTTTGTCGCTCGATGCTTGCTCTTGAACATAAGGTAAGAGTTGTCATCCTTATTATGTCCAGAGGTGTTCCTCGGTTTCAGAGTTCAACTGATCAAATAAACAGATAATCATAGCCTATGATTCATCCGAGCACGGCCATGCATTTCACAGTTTCTAGCTCTCCGAGTGGCCTTGTACAACTTTTAAGCATCTCATCCCGATTTATGGGAGGACAATCCCAATCTTGCGATCTTGAGATTAGACTTCGTTTGATAGGTGATTACCTGAGCGTTGCCTTTATAGCCTCCTTTTACGGTGCGACGGTTGGTCAACGTCAAAGCAACCAGTTCTCAAACAAGTAATCTCAAATCACTCAGGTATTGAGGATTTAGTGTCTAATAATTTAATGAAATTTACTTATGACAGACTTTCATCTCTTACAGTAAAGTTTCATAGGTCTTGTCCGATACTAGTCTTCCCAAAGTAAGTATCTATGCAAATGATTATGACATTGCCATGTCCACATAGTTCAAGAAACAGAACTACTAGTCATCTTGCATTCTAATCGTCTAACGTTTTCTATGCGTCCAATTTTATAGAAAACTCCGACTAGGGACCATTTTCAACCTTTGACATTCAAGTTCACTTGATAGACATTTCTTAGTCACAGGACTGGTCCTGACAGTCTATCTTGAATATATCGTCAAATTTGAAGGGACTCATCATTTAATACTAAACCAAGATTAAATGGAATATGAAAATACATTTCATATATGATAAATGTTCAACCCCAATGTTTTATAACCATGGGCCTCAAACCCATCTTCTAAAACAATTCATGGAATTCAAAGCTATGCTTGATTTCCAGTGCTACAACGTGAGTGTTGCTTCTCACTTGTTGCATAGGTTTAGTTATCATGCTTTGCCAATCTTAATATCCTTTTCATCGAATGTTCTTCGAGATATGATGATAAGATCTTTTCGAGTTTGTTTATTATGTGATCTAGTCTTTCTTACTACATTAGTGGTTCTACGCATTTTGCAATGAAGAACCATTAAGTTAGCAGACGTTTTTCTTGCTTCAAGAGTGGTTCCACGCATTTTTCAATGAAGAACCATCAAGCCAGCAGATAGGTGATCTACCCAAGTTCAGTGAAGAACTTTAAACAACCCTGTTTTATTGCTTCTTAGGCAATAATTACTTTTACTTCAACTGCATAGGTTGCTAGTGATGCTTTGTTTGGATTTACCTATCCAAGCAGTTCATAGATATGTGGAAGACTCTCCAACTATATCTTAGAACATAGAAATTAATATTTTAATTTCCCACGCAACAACTCATGGTCTCCAATCCATGTTGCCATTTCAAAACACGATGCTCTATAGCTCGTCTTTATCAATGGTTAACTCCAAAGGGTCTTGCTTGATCCTTTGCCAGTGTTTATGCGTGTAGCATCAATATTTAGCGTATCTTTATTTCCTTGAATCAAGAACTATTCCTATGTACCTTTTCAAGTACCATAAGTATTCTTGATCTCAATCTAGTTGATCTTCACTTAGATCAATAGAGATTGGTATATGTTCGTCATGCCTAAAGTCATACGATACGTTTTTGGCGATCCTCATATTATATCATACATGATAAATTCTTTTGCAGAATAATTCCCAATTGAATTCTATTCATGTAACTTTAGCTTATTCAATTTCAGCAGATACTGAATCTAGCTAAATTCTTTGACATATAATATAGGTTAAGAATCTCATTTAGACTCTTTGATGTTTAACTTAGTAAATGCTTATACATAGTTCAAACATCCTTTACTTAGATTTATTCACATGGGTCGAATATCTCCAATGGAGACTTTCGTGTTTGATTTAGTAAATGCCATTACTTAATCCAAAACAATATCATAAGATTTTTGTAAATAGATCTTAATACCCAGTATGTACTAAGTTTCGCCATGGTCCATCATTGATGAATTATTTCAAATCTAAGTCATTAGCATTTGAATGTTATTTCACAATAGAGAGATATGTG
The DNA here is from genome assembly GCF_020520425.1 of Spinacia oleracea. NCBI lineage: Eukaryota > Viridiplantae > Streptophyta > Magnoliopsida > Caryophyllales > Amaranthaceae > Spinacia > Spinacia oleracea. The sequence continues at coordinate 135,055,911 of NC_079490.1, read as the reverse complement.
TGTAATACACATAGGACCAATTAAGTTTTAAGTACTCCCACTAAACTTCTTATATATCTATAAGAATCATGTACATTTTATGAAACTAAAATACTTATTAGCTTCACTAAAATACATTTCTAATTCCCAATTGCTTGCTTAAATCTGTACTTAGATTTCATAAGCTAGCTTTCCTTTTCAAGCATTTATTTGGATCCACAAATCCTATGACATACCATGTACATAGTTTATTCCAACATTTGATTGAGGAATACGTTTTGTCATCCAATTGCCATATGTACCAATATGCAATCATTGCTTGAATTATAGACTTAAGCATTACGATTTTGCATGAGGTTTCAACACAATCCATGCCATGAATTTGCTTGTAACCTTTAGCAACTAATCTAGCTTTGTGTGTGAACACAATTCCATGTTTGATGGTTTTTATCCTTAAAACAAACTTGCAACCAATAGGTGTGAAACTATTCTTGCAAATCAACAAAATTTTAATTTTGTCATCAAAACATTGAGTATGTTTTATGGCCTTTAACCATCTAAAACATTTGAGTCTATATATGGCCTCTAACCATTTTAGGGAATCTGGGTTTCGTCATAGCTTTCTTACAAGTCACTTCTTTTAGTTTGACTGCAAGTTGTAGGTTTCTTTACTATCTAATAGAAGAATTGCATAGTTTCAGTGACCTGAACTCCATGTTTCTTCACTATCTAATAGAAGAATCTCATAGTTCCAGTGACTTGAACTCTATGCCTACTTGGGTATAGAACATCAAACAACAGAATATCAATAGCCACTTTGAAAGTCCTTTGAATATTCTGTTCTCCTTGAAGCACTTGTAAAGTCTTCTAAGAGAAGTCTATTCTTTAAAGCCACTTCTAAAGTCCTTAAAGAATAAGTTCGGTTTTTCTGAAGCACTTTGAAAAGCCTTCGGAATGTCCGTTTATGTTTGTTGTTCGCCTTGAAGACTTTCGAGGTCTATTTTCTCCCACTTGTCATTTTGGAAACAAATCTCCAAAAGGACATTATTTCGAGCAAACAAACATTATGTTCTCAAAAATTCGTGGTAGAAACAATACCCTTGTGTCTCATTTGAATAAATCACAATGAAACATATATCTAGACTTGGGCCTTAGTTTGTTGAATAACAAACACTAAGCTCCCACTGAGTTTAGCAACTCTTTAGACATATTATGAAAAGATATTCTGAAATTACTTTTCAATAGCTTTGACGAATTTGGTTTAGTTTGGTGGTAGTTGAGCATTTTGTTTTAGAAATTATAGGAAAAGTCTTTATGATTCATCATTGATCGAATCAAGTACTAATTGACTTCGATTATTCCAACTACGATATGCCATATCTTATGGACCTAGATTGTGAAATTACAACACACAATCATTGATGATCATATTTGGTCTCAAGTAATCATCAACATGATCTAACCTAGATCTTTATGATTTCTTGCCAAGTGGATTTTATACTTCTGAATCCTGGAATTACCCAAACAGATTCAACTTATATCACATTTGAGTCAATAAACCTATATTCACTCAAATCCATGTGAAATAATAAAGTCATAAAATCTTTCTTTAGCTTTGAACTCTATCGTCTAGGCGTTCTAACAATAGTTCATATCTTTTGTTACTTTCAACAAGTAAGACTAGCTTGTCTTAAGTTGATCTAGAAATCAACCAACTTTCAAAAGTCCATTAAAATAGAGCTTTTGAATGTTAACTTGTTGATATGGTCTAAGCAACAATGCCAAAGATTAGTGGAACTCAAATCAAGGGGTTGATTTGAACCTAGTAAAGTTCTTTAAAGAGTTGTTTGTTTTAATCAAGCATATTGACTCAACCTGTAATTGACCATTTCATTCAAATAAACAAACAAACATTGTTTTTGTTTTTCTTGAATGTGAGTCTTTCTGTGTTTGAAGCAGAAATTTAGGTATGCTGATTATGGAACAAAATAGCCATTAAGTTCCAGCCTTTGAAAGGACTTAAAACAAACTTAGATGACCCTACAATTAATGTAGCATTGCCATGCTTCATTTCCCACTTGTAGGTCATTAGTGTATCCTAGCTTCCATTGTTTGAGTTATTACCGAAGTAAGAACCTCAAGCGGTATATGATACCAAGGAAGTTTGATTGCTAGGTCACTTCTCTTTAAACATAAACTTATAGGTAGAAACGGAATCGTAAATTCCTTTCATTTGTTCCTCGTTTTCCTATTTCTTGTACCCTTTCTTATAGTCTTAAGAATTGAATTCTTTAGTGTTGACTTTTATACTTTGTTAGATATGTCCAATGTCACCAACAAGGTTCTTTACCATTTTAATTTATGTTGAATATTCTGTTTCAACTAGATGATCTTACCAGAAGCTTCTAAAGTTCTCTAAGCATCGATCTATTCGAATGTCTAGGAACTAGACTCATTCGAGAATTAAATGGAAAAAGGATTTTAGGTTGTTAACCATTGGTAAAGCTGAGCGTTTAAACTCAATGCTTTATGATCTCAAAACCACATTGTATTTTGAATTCACAAGCACCAATCGGTTTGCCATTCGACTTTGATACTCGAAAACAACCATAAAAGTCGATATAAGAAACGTACATTTTAAATTGCTCACTTTCTCTCATTTCCGTGAATCGTTCTTGGATTCACTACCAATCGAGGAAATTTACTGTTACCTTTCTAAAAGGATTTATTGCAGTGCAAGATATTTAATTATAAACAATAATTAAAACATACATTGAAGCATGCAAAGTCTAAACATTTATCATGAATAATAACTTGAAATTAAAGCAACCATGCAATTCAAACAAGTTATTAGCATTTTATTCGATTTTATTGTTCCGGCAGGTGTGAATAAAATGATTCCAAGATCCTAAAATCATTGAAGAACTAAGCACAGTTTGTCGACTTAATTCTAGAACATCTTAGGTAAGCAAAAGCCTTTTGCTAATAGTCTAGAAACTATTCTTGGTTGATAGGTACGTCTAAGAACTTATTAGGTAAACCTATCGAATTTGCCACGACATAAAAGGACTCCTTACTTATATCGTTGAGTTTCACCAAAACTAACATGTACTCACAATTATTTGTGTACCTTGCCCCTTTAGGACCAATAAGTAACACCTCGCTGAGCGAAAACTATTACTAGATTGATGTAAAGGATATCCAAGCAAGTGTATATTTTGGCATGGCACCTTTTAACTCAATTTTTAAGTTTGGAACTTAAGGCTCTTACTATGTTGGTTAGATTTTAAGTGAACTAAAATCCTTAATCATGCAACATAATCAAGCTTTTGATCTCATGCATTTTAAGACATATTTAAAACAATAAATAACTTAAAACATGCATAAGATATTTGTGATCTAGTATGGCCCGACTTCATCTTGAAGCTTTGACTTCAAAGTCCGTCTTGAAAATCTCCGTGGGAGGCACCATTTTCTTCAAATAGGATAAGCTATAACTAATTACAACTATTTGATGGTTCGCAGACCATATTTGAATTGAAAAATAACTTTGGTACTTTAGACCAATTACATTCAAATTAATGGTACGCAGACCATATTTTCTATCCTATTTGGGCCATACTAGTCACTTCATAACCTGCAAAACAGTACATATACAATATATACCATTCACCCATTCATTATCATGAATGGCCCACTTAGCTGGTTAGTAAAACACATTATGCATCACGTAAACATTTGCAGCAATTAATCAAGGGCACCAATAATCTACCAATTATTCAGTCCTTATTAATTCTAATCAAGTTGTTTTAACCTTAAGGATTTGTAGACCTAATCAAGAGTTTATGACTAAAAAGCGCTCCCACTTAAACCAATAAATTCATATGCTTTACCAATTTTAAACATAAAAATGTATTTCTAGTCCAACCGGAAACATACAAATTTAATTAAAATTTAAAGCTCATATCAATTTATAATTGAATCCAAAAATTTAATTTAATTTCAGTCGTATTTAAATTAATTCATGATTTTAATTTTAGTAAAATAATTAGAATAAATAACATTTATTATAATTATAATATTCAAAATTAAAATCCAAGAAAATAATTCAAATTATTAATTTTAAAATTAATTAAAATTACGTGAACTGAAATTTTCAAATTAAACATTCAAAACGATCTAATCGTAACGCAAACACCCTACGCGTTGCACGCCCATGGGCCGTACGCACACAGCCATTGCTGGCCATGTGCGCGCAGCCCATGCGCTCGTCGCATAGCTGCTGCTGCCCTATCGCAAGCCTCCGCACGCATTGGTGCTCGCTGCGCGCGCCAGCGCTCATCGCACGCGAGCTATCGCTCGCAGTGCGCGCGCGCGACATCGCTCGCTGGGCGCGCGACATCGCTCGCTGGGCGCGCGAGCCATCGCTCGCTGGGCGCGCGACATCGCTCGCTGGGCGCGCGACATCCCTCGCTGTGCGCGCGAGCCATCGCTCGCTGGCGCGAGCCATCGCTCGCTGGCGCGAGCCATCGCTCGCTGGCGCGAGCCATCGCTCGCTGGGGCGCGACATCGCTCGCTGGGCGGGCGACATCGCGCGCTGTGCGCGCGAGTAATGCTGGGCGCAGCGCTCGTGGCACGCGAGCTTGCGCTCGCTGCGCGCGAGGCTGCGCGCTCTTGTGCGAGGCAGCGCGCGTTGTGGCGCAGCTCGCTTGCTGCCCACACGCGATTGCCTTGGCTCGCCCTTCGCCCATGCCCATTCGTTCATTGCTCGTGGCACACGACACAAGGCAGGGCTGCTGCCTTGTGCTCGTGCACTACGCCCTTGCTCATTGCATTCGTGCCGCACGGGCGACGAGCTCCCTTGCTCGTCGTCGTATGCCCGCATTATACAACACCCCTTAAGGGTAACACGAAGCGTCCATTGCTTCGTGCGTGCAAGTTATATGAACGAATCGCATAAAAATTTAAAATTTATATTTAAAATTAATGACAAATTAATAAATATTATTAATTTCATAATTTTAGGGCGAAAAAATCGAAAATTTATTATCCAATTGATTTCCGATTGTTATGGATTCAAGTCTAGGTCATAAAAATTTAAAATTTATCGTAAATTTACAATTTTTATGGTGGTTTTTAATCATAGGTTTCTAATTAAATTACAATTAATTATGAAAATCAAATTAATTCTAAATTATTCTAATTTTCAACAAATTAATCATAATTAATAATTAGATTGCATAATTAACAAGACTAGGCATTCAAACTTGTTAAACATATGCAGTAGGTCAATCAAAAATTCAAGATTTATCAACAAGAATCGCAAATATTTAATTTAACATCTTAAATTTACGAAATTTTGCATTCGAAAAACTAAAACCTTCGAAAAGTCATAGTTAGGCTTCGAATTTGAGAATTCTGGGTTCGGCAGAAAAATACTATTTTTGTCAAAATTTTAGAATGCCTTTTACATGCGGAATTGACACAAAAATCACTCGATTTGGATGAGTAACGAAGAAACTGCCGAAAAACTGCGTACGTATAATAAACGCAATTTGCAATTAATTAACAATTACGAAAATTAATCACCCCTTTTAATTCTTGCAAATTTGTAATATTTAACCATGTTCATGCAATTTAGATTATGAAAATAATAAGGGGCTCGTGATACCACTGTTAGGTTATGATTCATATGACAGTTCATAAATCATGCGGAAAAACCATAAAGCCAGGAAACATATTATTTACACATAATCATTTAGCATAGTTTAGATGCATACTCTTTGTTGCGTGCCTTCCCTAGCTGCGCCCGAACCGAACAAGAACAAGTCTTTAGGACTCCAAGTGTCGTCCCTCCGTAGATAGTCCACAGCACGTCCGGATCCGCCTTAAGATTGACCAACTAGAATCGCCCTTAAGGTTCTAATATTTTCGGTTAGGTAGGCAAGAATATTGGCTGATTTTTCTGCTTAAAAATCTTAGTTTTGAATACTTAAAACTTGTGTATAAATTATGACCCCTAGGCCTTTATTTATAGAGTTATGGAAAAGGAATCGTAATCCTAGTAGGATACGAATTAATTGAAATTAGAATCCTACATGAATTCTATTTAATTAATTTATCCAATTAGGAATAGAAATTTAATCATACACTGACTCTTGTAGATTTAGGAATCACGCATGAGCACAAACTCACACACACACGGCAGCCACAAGGGCTGCCCATGCGCGTGCGAGCAGCAGCCCACGCAGCGCGGCCCACGCATCCGTGGCCTTGGCGCGCGCTGGGCCTGCCTTGTGGTAGGCCTGGGCGCTGCCTTGGCTGGGCTTGTGGCGTGCGTGCTTGCTGGGCGATGTCCCCGGCTTCGTGCTGGGCCTTCGTCCGGCAGGCCTCGTCCGATGCTAATTCGTACGATACGCTTCCGATTAAATTTCCAGTTCCGGAATTTATTTCCGATACGAACAATATTTAATATTTTCGATTCCGGAATTAATTTCCGTTTCGAACAAATATTTAATATTTCCGTTTCCGGAATTATTTTCCGATTCTGGTAATATTTCCGATTTCCAATAATATTTTCCGATACGTACCATGTTTCCGTTTCCGGCAACATCTACGACTTGGATAATATTCATATTTCCGATACGATCCATATTTCCGTTTCCGGCAATATCATCGTTTCCGGAGTATTCATTTCTTGCCTGTGACGATCTTAGCTCCCACTGAAACCAAGATCCGTCGGTTCCGAATATTCATAGATAGAGTATCTAATGCCATTAGATACTTGATCCGTTTACGTACTATTTGTGTGACCCTACGGGTTCAGTCAAGAGTAAGCTGTGGATTAATATCATTAATTCCACTTGAACTGAAGCGGCCTCTAGCTAGGCATTCAGCTCACTTGATCTCACTGAATTATTAACTTGTCAATTAATACTGAACCGCATTTATTAGACTTAACATAGAATGCATACTTGGACCAAGGGCATTATTTCCTTCAGTCTCCCACTTGTCCTTAGGGACAAGTGTGCATTTCCTAATTCCTTTGTCGCTCGATGCTTGCTCTTGAACATAAGGTAAGAGTTGTCATCCTTATTATGTCCAGAGGTGTTCCTCGGTTTCAGAGTTCAACTGATCAAATAAACAGATAATCATAGCCTATGATTCATCCGAGCACGGCCATGCATTTCACAGTTTCTAGCTCTCCGAGTGGCCTTGTACAACTTTTAAGCATCTCATCCCGATTTATGGGAGGACAATCCCAATCTTGCGATCTTGAGATTAGACTTCGTTTGATAGGTGATTACCTGAGCGTTGCCTTTATAGCCTCCTTTTACGGTGCGACGGTTGGTCAACGTCAAAGCAACCAGTTCTCAAACAAGTAATCTCAAATCACTCAGGTATTGAGGATTTAGTGTCTAATAATTTAATGAAATTTACTTATGACAGACTTTCATCTCTTACAGTAAAGTTTCATAGGTCTTGTCCGATACTAGTCTTCCCAAAGTAAGTATCTATGCAAATGATTATGACATTGCCATGTCCACATAGTTCAAGAAACAGAACTACTAGTCATCTTGCATTCTAATCGTCTAACGTTTTCTATGCGTCCAATTTTATAGAAAACTCCGATTAGGGACCATTTTCAACCTTTGACATTCAAGTTCACTTGATAGACATTTCTTAGTCACAGGACTGGTCCTGACAGTCTATCTTGAATATATCGTCAAATTGAAGGGACTCATCATTTAATAAACCACAAATTAAATGGAAAAATGAATTCCTTTCATTTATTGTGAATGATTAACCAATAATGTTTTACAAAGATTTAAACTCTAAAACTTTAAAACATTAAACAGAGACATCAAAGCCATTCTCCAATATGCTTGATTCCCATAGCTGCAGTGTGCGAGTTGTGCTTCGCTTGCGGCAGAGGTTTAGTTAATGGATCTGATATGTTGTCATCAGTTCCAATTTTGCTTATCTCGACTTCTTTTCTTTCAACGAACTCTCGTAGAAGGTGAAATCTACGAAGTACATGCTTGACTCTCTGGTGGTGTCTAGGCTCTTTTGCCTGTGCAATAGCTCCGTTATTATCACAATACAGGGCTATTGGTCCTTTAATGGAGGGGACTACACCAAGTTCTCCTATGAACTTCCTTAGCCATATAGCTTCCTTTGCTGCTTCATGTGCAGCAATGTACTCCGCTTCAGTTGTAGAATCCGCAATGGTGCTTTGCTTAGCACTTTTCCAGCTTACTGCTCCTCCGTTGAGGCAGAAGACAAACCCAGACTGTGATCTGAAATCATCTTTGTCGGTTTGGAAACTTGCGTCCGTATAGCCTTTAACAATTAATTCATCATCTCCACCATAGACCAGGAAGTCATCTTTGTGCCTTTTCAGGTACTTCAGAATATTCTTGGCAGCAGTCCAATGCGCCTCTCCTGGGTCTGACTGGTATCTGCTCGTAGCACTGAGTGCGTACGCAACATCCGGGCGTGTACATATCATAGCATACATTATTGAACCAATCAATGATGCATATGGAATCCCATTCATTCGTCTACGCTCATCAAGTGTTTTTGGGCACTGAGTCTTGCTTAGAGTCATTCCATGAGACATGGGTAGGTAGCCTCGCTTGGAGTCCGCCATCTTGAACCTATCAAGCACCTTATTGATATAAGTGCTTTGACTAAGTCCAATCATCTTTTTAGATCTATCTCTGTAAATCTTGATGCCCAATATGTACTGTGCTTCTCCTAGATCCTTCATCGAAAAACATTTCCCAAGCCAAATCTTGACAGAGTTCAACATAGGAATGTCATTTCCGATAAGCAATATGTCGTCGACATATAATACTAGGAAAGCAATTTTGCTCCCACTGACCTTCTTGTATACACAAGATTCGTCCGCGTTCTTGATGAAACCAAAGTCACTGACTGCTTCATCAAAACGTATATTCCAGCTCCTGGATGCCTGCTTCAATCCGTAGATTGATTTCTTTAGCTTGCATACCTTTTTAGCATTCTTTGGATCCTCAAAACCTTCAGGCTGTGTCATAAACACAGTTTCTGTTAAAACGCCGTTTAAGAAAGCAGTTTTGACATCCATCTGCCATATTTCGTAATCGTAATATGCAGCGATTGCTAACATTATTCGAATAGACTTTAGCATTGCAACTGGTGAAAAGGTTTCATCGTAATCCACACCGTGGACTTGCCTGTAACCTTTTGCAACCAATCTAGCTTTGAAAACTTCAAGTTTCCCATCCTTGTCCTTTTTCAGTTTGAAAACCCATTTGCTTCCAATGGCTTGGTAGCCATCTGGCAAATCGACCAAATCCCATACTTGGTTTTCAGACATGGAGTCTAATTCAGATTGCATGGCTTCTTGCCATTGCTTGGAGCTAGGGCTCGTCATATCTTGCTTGTAAGTCGCAGGTTCATCACTTTCAAGTAATAGAACGTCATAGCTCTCGTTCGTCAAAATACCTAAGTACCTTTCCGGTTGAGATCTATATCTTTGCGATCTACGCGGGGTAACATTTCTAGATTGACCATGATTCTCACCAGATTCTTCTAAAGATCTCTGAGTTTCATCTTGAATGTCATCTTGAGCATTCTCTAGAGTTTGTTGTTCGACTCGAATTTCTTCGAGGTCTACTTTTCTCCCACTTGTCATTTTGGAAATGTGATCCTTCTCCAAAAAGACACCGTCTCGAGCAACAAACACTTTGTTCTCAGATGTATTGTAGAAGTAATACCCCTTTGTTTCCTTTGGATAGCCCACAAGGATACATTTGTCAGATTTTGGATGAAGTTTGTCTGAAATTAATCGTTTGACGTATACTTCACATCCCCAAATCTTAAGAAAAGACACATTTGGAGGCTTTCCAAACCATAATTCGTATGGAGTCTTTTCGACAGCTTTAGACGGAGCTCTATTTATAGTGAGTGCAGCTGTATTTAGTGCATGTCCCCAAAATTCTAATGGAAGTTCGGCCTGACCCATCATTGACCTGACCATGTCTAGCAAGGTTCTGTTCCTCCGTTCTGACACACTGTTCCATTGTGGTGTTCCAGGAGGAGTCAATTCTGATAGAATTCCACATTCTTTCAGATGGTCATCAAATTCATAGCTCAGATATTCACCGCCTCTATCAGACCGCAGTGCCTTAATCTTCTTGGCTAATTGATTCTCTACTTCACTCTGAAATTCCTTGAATTTGTCAAAGGATTCAGACTTATGCTTCATTAGGTAGACATAACCATACCTACTGAAGTCATCAGTGAAAGTGATAAAGTAGCTGAAACCACCTCTAGCATTTGTACTCATTGGTCCACATACATCTGTATGGATTAAACCCAATAGTTCATTTGCTCTTTCTCCAACTTTAGAGAAAGGTTGCTTTGTCATTTTGCCAAGTAAACATGATTCGCATTTACCATAATCCTCTAAGTTAAATGGTTCTAGAATTCCTTCCCTTTGAAGTCTTTCTAAGCGTTTCAAGTTTATATGGCCTAATCGACAATGCCACAGATAGGTGAGATCTGAATCATCCTTTTTGGCCTTTTTGGTATTTATGTTATATACTTGTTTGTCGTGATCTAATAAATAAAGTCCATTGACTAATCTAGCAGATCCATAAAACATCTCTTTAAAATAAAACGAACAACTATTGTCTTTTATTATAAAGGAAAATCCCTTAGCATCTAAGCAAGAAACTGAAATGATGTTTTTTAGTAAGACTTGGAACATGGAAACATTCTTCCAGTTCCAAAACTAGCCCGGAGGGCAACGACAAATAGTAAGTTCCTACAGCTAATGCAGCAATCCGTGCTCCATTTCCCACTCGTAGGTCGACTTCACCCTTGCTTAACTTTCTACTTCTTCTTAGTCCCTGTGGATTGGAACATAAGTGTGAGCCACAACCTGTATCTAATACCCAAGAAGTTGAATTAGCAAGTATACAGTCTATAACGAAAATACCTGAAGATGGAACGACTGTTCCGTTCTTCTGATCTTCCTTTAGCTTTGGACATTCTCTTTTGTAATGGCCTATTCCATCACAATAAAGACAGCTTGATGTGGACTTGTCCTGCTTTGATTTAGCATTGCCCTTGGACTTTCCACCTTTCTTGAATGGTCTCTTTCTAGCCTTGAGTAAATCTTTGGCTTCACAGTCCAGTACTATTTCAGCCTTTCTGACAAGGTGAATAAATTCTGCAACTGTTTCTTCTCTTGGTTCACTTAGGTATAGTTGCTTGAAGCGACCAAACCCACTGTGTAGTGAATTGAGCAAGACAGAGACTGCCATCCTTTCGCTTATTGGTGTTCCTAGTAGACTTAGGCGATCAAAATATGAACACATAAGATCCACATGGAACCTCAGTGGGACGCCTACCCTTTGTTTAGTGCGAAGGAGCTGAACATGTGTTTCTTGGACCTCCATCCTATAACACCTGTTGGGAGAACTAACCTTTAGACCAGACATTGATTCAATCAACTCATGGACGTTCAGGTCCCTGTCCTCCGTACTTCCACGACAGATATCCCTCAGATTCTTGATGAGCGTAAAAGGTTCATAGGCTACAAACCTTCTAGCCCAATCATCAGGGATATTGTTCAGCATGAGACTCATAACCTTTTTGAGATCCGCATCCCAGGCGTAAAACCTCTCAGGGGTCATGTCTCTGGCATAGTAGCTTGGCATGGGATGTGACAGTACATACTCAAGTCCATTGAGTTTGACTATTTCAACTAGCTTAGCTTCCCATTCAAGAAAATTTGTCAGGTTCAGCTTGACCATAAGCTCAGAACCCATGATGATGTTTTGATTGTTGTTTGCCATATTAAAAACTACAATTGAAAACAAATAAATAACCATTCACAGTTTCTCTTAATAAACTTAAATTCTAGCATACATGCATAATTCAATGTTTATTAAGCATTTTATTCAAATTATGTGTTCCGGCAGGTGTGAATAAAATGATTCCAAGATCCTAAAATCATTGAAGAACTAAGCACAGTTTGTCGACTTAATCCTAGAACATCTTAGGTAAGCAAAAGCCTTTTGCTAATAGTCTAGAAACTATTCTTGGTTGATAGGTACGTCTAAGAACTTATTAGGTAAACCTATCGAATTTGCCACGACATAAAAGGACTCCTTACTTATATCGTTGAGTTTCACCAAAACTAACATGTACTCACAATTATTTGTGTACCTTGCCCCTTTAGGACCAATAAGTAACACCTCGCTGAGCGAAAACTATTACTAGATTGATGTAAAGGATATCCAAGCAAGTGTATATTTTGGCATGGCACCTTTTAACTCAATTTTTAAGTTTGGAACTTAAGGCTCTTACTATGTTGGTTAGATTTTAAGTGAACTAAAATCCTTAATCATGCAACATAATCAAGCTTTTGATCTCATGCATTTTAAGACATATTTAAAACAATAAATAACTTAAAACATGCATAAGATATTTGTGATCTAGTATGGCCCGACTTCATCTTGAAGCTTTGACTTCAAAGTCCGTCTTGAAAATCTCCGTGGGAGGCACCATTTTCTTCAAATAGGATAAGCTATAACTAATTACAACTATTTGATGGTTCGCAGACCATATTTGAATTGAAAAATAACTTTGGTACTTTAGACCAATTACATTCAAATTAATGGTACGCAGACCATATTTTCTATCCTATTTGGGCCATACTAGTCACTTCATAACCTGCAAAACAGTACATATACAATATATACCATTCACCCATTCATTATCATGAATGGCCCACATAGCTGGTTAGTAAAACACATTATGCATCACGTAAACATTTGCAGCAATTAATCAAGGGCACCAATAATCTACCAATTATTCAGTCCTTATTAATTCTAATCAAGTTGTTTTAACCTTAAGGATTTGTAGACCTAATCAAGAGTTTATGACTAAAAAGCGCTCCCACTTAAACCAATAAATTCATATGCTTTACCAATTTTAAACATAAAAATGTATTTCTAGTCCAACCGGAAACATACAAATTTAATTAAAATTTAAAGCTCATATCAATTTATAATTGAATCCAAAAATTTAATTTAATTTCAGTCGTATTTAAATTAATTCATGATTTTAATTTTAGTAAAATAATTAGAATAAATAACATTTATTATAATTATAATATTCAAAATTAAAATCCAAGAAAATAATTCAAATTATTAATTTTAAAATTAATTAAAATTACGTGAACTGAAATTTTCAAATTAAACATTCAAAACGATCTAATCGTAACGCAAACACCCTACGCGTTGCACGCCCATGGGCCGTACGCACACAGCCATTGCTGGCCATGTGCGCGCAGCCCATGCGCTCGTCGCATAGCTGCTGCTTCCCTATCGCAAGCCTCCGCACGCATTGGTGCTCGCTGCGCGCGCCAGCGCTCATCGCACGCGAGCTATCGCTCGCAGTGCGCGCGCGCGACATCCCTCGCTGGGCGCGCGACATCGCTCGCTGGGCGCGCGAGCCATCGCTCGCTGGGCGCGCGACATCGCTCGCTGGGCGCGCGACATCGCTCGCTGTGCGCGCGAGCCATCGCTCGCTGGGGCGCGACATCGCTCGCTGGGCGGGCGACATCGCTCGCTGTGCGCGCGAGTAATGCTGGGCGCAGCGCTCGTGGCACGCGAGCTTGCGCTCGCTGCGCGCGAGGCTGCGCGCTCTTGTGCGAGGCAGCGCGCGTTGTGGCGCAGCTCGCTTGCTGCCCACACGCGACTGCCTTGGCTCGCTCTTCGCCCATGCCCATTCGTTCATTGCTCGTGGCACACGACACAAGGCAGGGCTGCTGCCTTGTGCTCGTGCACTACGCCCTTGCTCATTGCATTCGTGCCGCACGGGCGACGAGCTCCCTTGCTCGTCGTCGCATGCCCGCATTATACAACACCCCTTAAGGGTAACACGAAGCGTCCATTGCTTCGTGCGTGCAAGTTTTATGAACGAATCGCATAAAATTTAAAATTTATATTTAAAATTAATGACAAATTAATAAATAATATTAATTTCATAATTTTAGGGCGAAAAATCGAAAATTTATTATCCAATTGATTTCCGATTGATATGGATTCAAGTCTAGGTCAAAAAAAATTTAAAATTTATCGTAAATTTACAATTTTTTTATGGTGGTTTTTAATCATAGGTTTCTAATTAAATTACAATTAATTATGAAAATCAAATTAATTCTAAATTATTCTAGTTTTCAACAAATTAATCATAATTAATAATTAGATTGCATAATTAACAAGACTAGGCATTCAAACTTGTTAAACATATGCAGTAGGTCAATCAAAAGTTCAAGATTTATCAACAAGAATCGCAAATATTTAATTTAACATCTTAAATTTACGAAATTTTGCATTCGAAAAACTAAAACCTTCGAAAAGTCATAGTTAGGCTTCGAATTTGAGAATTCTGGGTTCGGCAGAAAAATACTATATGTTCATGCAATTTAGATTATGAAAATAATAAGGGGCTCGTGATACCACTGTTAGGTTATGATACATATGACAATTCATAAATCATGCGGAAAAACCATAAACCCAGGAATACATATTATTTACACATAATCATTTAGCATAGAATAGATGCATACTCTTTGTTGCGTGCCTTCCCTAGCTGCGCCCGAACCGAACAAGAACAAGTCTTTAGGACTCCAAGTGTCGTCCCTCCGTAGATAGTCCACAGCACGTCCGGATCCGCCTTAAGATTGACCAACTAGAATCGCCCTTAAGGTACTATTATTTTCGGCACTTTATAGGCAAATGTGTGACTGAATTTTTCTCTCAAAAACTCACTTTGAATACTTTTTAAACTTGTGTTATAAATTGTGAGCCCTAGCCTCATATTTATAGCGGTATGGAAAGGGAATCGAAATCCTATTCAGATACAAATTAATCAAACCTAGAATCCTACAAGAACTCTAATTTAATTAATTTATCAAATAGAATTAGGAATTTAATCATTAACCGAACTCTGCATGTTTTAGGAAACGTGCACGAACACAAACACTTGCACACACACGCACGACAGCCACGATGGGCCTCATGCGTGCGTGCGAGCAGCAGCCCACTCAGCGCCTGCGCGCGCTGTGCGCGCTGTGCGCGCTGCGCGCTGCGCGCAGCCTGCTGGGCCTGGCCTTGCTGTTTGTGCGGCGCGCTTGGCTTGCTGGGCGATGGCCTGGCTTCGTGCTGGGCCTCGTCCGGCAGGCCTCGTCCGATGCTTATTCGTACGATGCGCTTCCGATTAAATTTTCCGATTCCGGAATTCATTTCCGATACGAACAATATTTAATATTTCCGATTCCGGAATTAATTTCCGTTTCGAACAAATATTTAATATTTCCGTTTCCGGAATTATTTTCCGATTCCGGTAATATTTCCGATTCTGACAATATTTCCGTTTCCGGCAATATTTCCGATTCTGGCAATATTTCCATTTCCGATAATATTTTCCGATACGTACCATGTTTCCGTTTCCGGCAACATCTACGACTTGGATAATATTTATATTTCCGATACGATCCATATTTCCGTTTCCGGCAATATCATCGTTTCCGGAGTATTCATTTCTTGCCTGTGACGATCTTAGCTCCCACTGAAACCAAGATCCGTCGGTTCCGAATATTCATAGATAGAGTATTTAATGCCATTAAATACTTGATCCGTTTACGTACTATTTGTGTGACCCTACGGGTTCAGTCAAGAGTAAGCTGTGGATTAATATCATTAATTCCACTTGAACTGAAGCGGCCTCTAGCTAGGCATTCAGCTCACTTGATCTCACTGAATTATTAACTTGTCAATTAATACTGAACCGCATTTATTAGACTTAACATAGAATGCATACTTGGACCAAGGGCATTATTTCCTTCACACCCATACCACTACCGCTCGCTAACCATTCCCTCTCGGACACAACATTCACAATCATACGCTCCAACTCGGGTTTGAACAACTCAAGTACCTGCACAAACCAAACATGGTGCACCAAAACAACTCAACTCAACTCAACATCCAAAACAATCATACGCTCGGGTTTGTACATAAATTACACTAACCCTAACCAACAATAACACAAAAACTCAATCTAAATTCAATCAAACAAGTTTCTTGATTTGCACATAAATTACCTGATGCGCCAGTTCTTGTTAGGAATGGCAATGGATCGGACTCGGATCGGACCCTATAGGATCCGAATCCGATCCGATTCATAAATGGACCTAAAATTTAGGTCCGAATCCGAGTCCGACTCCGAATAGACATCCTCCGAGTCCGACTCCGAATGTATATTTGGAGATCCAGATCCGAGTCCGCGTCCGACTTAAATCGGACCTCCATACCGAGTCCAAAATTTCAGCCTCAACTTAAACAAACAAAAAATAAAGCGAACTCATGTAGATCCCAGATCCAGCAATATACGAATTGGGGTAAATCCAGTACTACAAAGTGAAGTAATTCAAGTAATAAAAACTTGAATCTTTTATTAATGATAATAAATACAAGTATGTTGCTACTTTATATACGAGGTAAAATCAAATTTGTATGAGTTGATTTAGTAATATATAAAGCATAATATTTTATTAAGTAACAAATTGTAAACAGTTTGAATATGAAACTGAACAAAATAATCGCACCCCAAAAATCTGACATGAACCACCGCCCACCGCTTCTCGTCTTGAATCAATCTATACTTCTACCTGACAATATGTTCGCGGCCTCGAGACAACGGAGATGTTTTTCTTCACCGTATTGTGAGTTTTTGGGTTTTGTTTCATAAAAGATGAGAGAGATTATCTTTTTCAAAATTTGTTGAATTTTAAGTGAAATATTCAGAGAGAATAAAGAGGAGAAAATGTTGAATATGATAAAATGTTGAAGATGATCTGTAACTCCATACAAACTTGAGGAGGGAGAAAGGAGATGAGGGAGAAAGATAGAAAAGTTGAAGAAAAGCGGCAGAATACATAGAAATAAATTAGGGTTAAGTTATTTATACCATACATGTGATATGTTTTGAACGCGGGTCGGAGTCGGGTCGGAGTCGGGTCGGATGCTGTCCAGGCTCTGAATCCGATCCGACTCCTATTCGGATTCGGAGTTTTTTTATCGGATACGGACTCGGATTTTATTTTTTCGGACTTGGATCGGACTTTTTTCAACGGATCGGATCGGACTCGGATCGGACTCGGACTGAATTGCCATCCCTAGTTCTTGTACAGCGGCACTATCTCTACTTAGATTTCCTAAGAGGGAAACACCAGCGTTTCCCCCTGCATTGCCAACATCTGCCCTGCTAGGATCAGTTTCCGTGCCCTTGCCGGTCAACGGCTCATCCACAATTTCAATCCGCCTGTCAACTTCCTTGTTTGTCAGGCCACTAACACTGTTTCTCACTTCACCATCATAAACCACCTTCTTTGACTGCAAATACATAAGTACCTCGTTAATTACAACGTAACTAAATATTTTTCAATCAAACATCAAGTAATTTTGTATTACCTTGGATCTACCATAGTCATATCCTTTTCTCTTGTCTCTCTTGATTGCTTTTTTCACTTCCAGGTTCCCCCAAACCTTCAACCTAGGTAAAGGTTCTACATCAACGGGGGTTCCCGCCAAGCGATCAAGGTAAAAAATCTGCAAATTTAGTCAAACAAGTATTAGAACTAGATTTGCAGTTATATAAAATCAAATAAATAAATTAAAATGTGACACAAATCTTACCATTAAGGCCACAACACAGCCACCGCATCCACGAGCATAACCATCATCGTAAAAACTCTTCAAAAACACTTCCACACGTTCCATCAGCCTATTATAACTCCACGTGCACCAATCGTACTCCTCTGCCACACCACCAAACGAAACCACAACCATCAATTTGTGTGACAGGTTGGTGCACATGGCTGTAAGGCAAAGTAAGTGGCCCACTACCACAGCCAAGAACGCATTACTAAATGCTAGCTTCTCACCAGGGGTACTTAGAGGTATAACCTCCCCCGCTGAATCTTTCTCCCCCTCCACAACTTTGGCTACCTTCGCCAACAACACCATATCCTTCGAAGGATCAGCAACTCCAGTACCGTACATCTTAAATAGCTCAATGGCAGGACGTACCATTTGCTGATCCTTCCAATCAATTGCCACAGGTGCAGGAACATCCTTCGTTCCCATTGGCAACCCAAAAATCCTTTGAACATGTTGCGGGGTAAACCGGAACACATTCCCATCCCCAAACTCTACATGCCCCTCAACATCTACCCTGGTCATCAACCAGTAACAGAACCTCCTGTCCAACTTCCCCAACTTCATTTCCAACAACCCCGAGAAACCCATTTTCTCTACTTCTTCCCGTCTTGAATCATCCAGTTTCTTGATTAACTTGACGAACGACTCGACCCGGCAAATAATTTTAGGGGCCTGATTAAGAAATATTTTAAAAATAATACATATAACTTTTATAAATTATATAACTTTTATAATACATTACTAAAGAAATTCTAATACTCAAATGTTAAATCTAACATAAATAACACAATTTACCTTTTCACAAGTTCGTAAATGCGTCAAGACAACACGATTACGTGCCTTGACAATCTCCCCGGCACTCTTGCTCTTTTTCTTCGAAACCTGAAAATATATTACGCAAACCTGTTAAAGCTTATTTAACATAATACTAAATTTATTTAAATTTATATTTTATTGCAAATAATACTTATTTAATTTAAAACAATAATTTAGTATTACTTAAAATACTAAAATTTACCTTCTTCGAGGCCTTTTTTGAGGCCTTCTTCGAGGCCTTCTTCGAGGACTTCTTCCTCTTTCTCTTTCTTGGCTCTTCCTCCTCCTCCGAAGAAGATGAAGACGAGGAATCACCTTCTGTCCCTTCCGTGGATGACGCAGAAGATGAAGCAGAGCACTCCTCAGAGGAGGACTCCTTGGAGGAGGACTCCTCTTCACTACTTTCCTCCTCGCTGCATTGTACGCCATCTAGATCTTCACTTGCCTCCTGGTACACCAGCTTCTGCCTCTTTTTCTTCCTACTACCACTTGCACTAGGTTTCACAACATGCTTCTTTCGGAGGGGTTCTCCCAGCTTTCTTTGAACCACCCCCTTTCTTCGTCATCTTTAAATTCCCCATACTAACTTCTACACAAAATTAAACCATGAATGTCAAACTACACAACTAATACCAGGACACTCAAACTACACAAACTCGATCAACATCGATTAACATTCAACTAACAACAAACAACTGACAAACAAGAAGCGGGGGTTCCCTAACACTTTCACAACAACGGCAACAACCCTTACAAGCTTGTTGCAAATACCATGCATTCAATCACATCAACATACTCCTCTTTTTATAGAACCGGCTTCCGACTACCCAAACACCAATCAAAAAACAAGATAAAAAGGCAACATTTGCAAATACCATACATCGATACATCACAACTGAGACCCATCCACCACCACCACCACCACCACCACCACCACCTACACCTCCACCATCACAACAAGGCATGCCACCACCTTATTCTAAAAAAATCAATCAGAGTTTCATTATAAACAAAGTTATGCCCAATTTCTATTTCGATGAATTGCAAATACCAATACCAAATTATTGGCAAAAAAACCTAACACTATTTCCCATTTAACCAACAAATTGAAACTACTTCAACCATTTAAACAGAATTATAAAACCAACTCAAGCAATTAATTAAATCGTATCAATTTATCATCTTTATCAGGAATGATGCAAGCACTTTATCACATTCAATTTATCATCTTTATCAGGATTAATGCACAAGCAATTCACAAATCAACAAAAATCCATTCTCACCAAAATAGGGTAAATTAGTGCGAATTAATACAATTTATGCAAACATTTGCTCAAGTGGTGTTAAAATTTATGCAAACATTATGCAAAAATCATATCAAGCCCAAATCTATAAACAATTGACAATAATTTCAAATATATAAACAAAAACCCTAATTAATTTCAAATTAGGGTTTTACCTCGAAAATTTGGGGCTTTTTCACGAACAGAAATTCGATCAAATTCCTAGTGATTCTTGCGCGAAATTCTGTCACTAGAACTTGAATGCTTCCTCCGAGAACAAACGCACCTTGATTGAGTGATTGTTTTTAGAAATTCAATTTCGTTTTTTGGGTTTTCAGAAATCGCGCAAGGAGAGAGAGAGAAGTTGGAAGATGATTCAAGTGAGGAGTGAGTGAGGATGACAAGTTGGCCGTTACGGAGTCCACGTAGCCAAACGGAATTGCTTGCTCAGCATTTTCAAATTGTGCGCGAAAGTACCAATATGCCCCTGGCATGTATTTGCAAATACATGCATGGCTGCTATTTTGACGCCCTCTGTGAGAGTACATGTATTCTACGATCCAAATTGAATCAGAGGAGAGCCTAGATTTTGATAACTTAAGATTCTTGGAACGGAATAGCTTTACTTAGACTAAATTCAGATCGGGCATGAAAAAATGATCCCAAATCCAGACCATATTATTTTGGGACCTGTTTTAAATTTATTTTTATATTTAAAAAAAAAAGGGTGATGATAAAGGTCGCAAGTTGCAACAACATTTAGTTGTCACAATCTTACGTGTCGCGGTTTAATTGGTACATATAGGCGCCACATAGGCTATGTGTCATCAGAATTATTTTACTATCAATTCAATATTTTTACTATGAAAATATGTAAATAAGGTAAACGATATAAATAAGGAAACAAATTAGAATATTAAGATTTTCCTACATTTTTTGAAACATGTATAATATATTATATAAGTTAAATATATTAGTTTCCAATTTAAATCATGACACATAAGCATGTCATGTCATCGTTGTGACACGACTTAAAGGTCGCATGTTGCGACCTTTATCATTTTCGAAAAAAAAAATCTATACGGTAAAAAACAAATTAATGTAGAAAATTAATTATTCAACGCCATTTTTTGAAAAGCTAATCTAAAATACTTCATCTGTTCTTTTTTAAATGACACAATTATTTAGGCACATTTGTCAATGCATGATTGGCGAATCTAATAAGACGTCACATGACTATATTTTTTCTTAAATATAAATCACAAAGTGAAGTCAAATGGGCTTGTGTGAATAAGTGTCATATACTCAATTGTGTCATGTAAATACGAATGGAGGAAGTATTTCATACTCCTGTATTTATTTAATGGATACACTATTACACTTGTTTTTTCCGACCGTATTTATTTAAGAGATACAGTTGTCATTTTTAGTAACATATCAACCCCACCATCTAATCAAATAATTTATCTACACCCCACCCTCACCATCCACCCCCTAAAATTACATGGTCCCCACTTATTTTACTTATTAAAATATACAAACTCACTTATTTTATTACTTTATTTCATTCAATTTTTTTTCTTAATACCCGTATCCGGCTAAATATATTCCTTAAATAAATACGGAGGGAGTAATCTATAAGCTTCCACATTTGATGGAGAAAAATAACTTTTTAAGTGGTTTATGTTGTTCACATTTTTTAGGAAAAATCGGTTGATTTAAAAAACGATTGACCGAAAAATATAAAATTTCGACCCGGTAACTTCACTGTTTGCTTGGGTCAGGGTAGAGCTGTCAAAAACTGACCCGACCCGAGAAACCGACCTGAACCGACCTGTATTTTTAAGGACCCGGACCCGACTCGAGACCCGAAATTTTGTTAAAATAGGAAACCCGTAACCCGACCATAGCCAACCTGTTAAAACCGACGACCGATTTCGACCCGTTAATGCATGACCCGGACCCGAACCTGATACCCGACCGAAATATAACCGATAAAAAACTGAGTCAGCTTACCCGACCGAAAAATGACCCGAACCCGATTCAACACCCGACCTGATGTCAACCCGAAACCGATTATAACCCGATGAAACCTACTATTGACTCAATTCGTGACAACACGTAACCTGAATTTACGGGACCTGTTGACAACCCGATTTGTCATTGACCTAACTAAATAATAACTTAAATCAAGTTAATATATTTTTTATAATTACCTAATCTAGAACAAGTGAAAAGCGTTTAACCAAATTTATAAAAGTTAAATTATAAGGTTAAAACTTGACTAATCCTGATAGCTATCGTACCTGGTCTTAACCCGTGTCCGATAGTGAAACCGACCTGAATTTTAACCGACCCGGTAATTATCCGATCTGAACTTGACCCGACTCATTAAGACCCGAACCCATAATCGTACCCGGCTAGAAAAAGACCCGACCAAACCCGAACCGAACCCGACCTAAATCGAAATGGAAAAATAACCCGACATGACCCGACAAATTTTCAACCTGACCGAACCCGATCTGAACCCGACCTGCACCCGGTAATAAAATAACCCGACACGACCCGACCACTTCATGACCGAGACCCGAGATGACCAGACCCGGACCCGACTCGAGTAACCGTTTTGACAGCTCTAGGTCAGGGTGACAGGGTGTGGTCGAGATGTACGGACTGGAATACATTTTGATTTTGACCCATTTAACAAATTACTCCATGACTCGTTTAACAAAGTTACTACAAACCCGCATTTTCCAATTACTCAAAAGAATTGACCGGTCATTGACTCATTTAGTAAAAACCCTAGAGCTTGAGAGCTCAAGCAACAATGGCGGTACTGCCTACTGAAATCATCGCCGAAATTCTCTCAAAATTGCCTGTCAAAATACTTCTCCGCTTTCTTTGCGTCTGCAAGGCTTGGAATTTGTTAATCAAAACCCCCAATTTCATCAAACTTCACCTCAATCAAACCCTAATTTCCAACTCCGATCGTCATATCCTCCTCTATTACCCCTTTCTTTACTCTGCCGAACTCGACATCCACCATGACCGCATCTCTTTCTCGAAGCTCCACCACCCTCTATCACCTCTGCAAGTTCACTTGTTTGGTTCCTGCAACGGCATCATTTGCATCGCCGACCCCTCCAAAACCGACATCTTCTTGTTCAATCCGCTAACCAAATCACATCGTAAGCTCCCTGCCAATAAAATTCTTAACTCTGATATCGGTTATGTGTTGTTTGGGTTTGGGTATGACAGCAAGAACGATGACTACAAGGTTTTGAGGCTGGTTCAGGGGTTTACAAATGACAAGATGTTCTACAGTGAAGCTAAATTGTGTTCTCTGAACAACAATTCGTGGAAATCCGTTGAAGGTATCTCATTATATCTCATTTATGCTGATTGTCATGGTGTTCTTGTTAATGAGGCCTTGCATTACATAGTGAATTCCGAAGAATTAGGTTCATCGGGTAAGTTCATTGCTAGTTTTGATCTTCAGAATGAGAGTTTCTCGCTTATGGACTGCTCGAAATTTTTGGGTAAGGGTGAGAGTAATTTGATGATGCTTTTGACGGAATTGGATGGATGTTTGTGTGTTATGGTCAATCATCTTAATAACTTTATATTGGAACGCGCCGATCTGTGGGTAATGAAGGAGTATGGAAACAAAGAGTCTTGGGCTAAATTGTATAGTATTGGCCAGGAGTGTGTTCGGAGTGGTATGCAAATTAAGCCTATTGTTTACTCCAAAGATGGGAAAAGTATTTTGTTAGAGATAGACGTTTCAAAGTTTGCTTGGTATGATTTGGAGTCCAAAAATGTTGAGATATTCACACCTCGTGGACTGCCAGATGGAGCTTTAGAAACTGGGTGTTTTATTGGCAGCCTTGTTTCTCTGGACAATAAGCTGGATTCTGAAAAGGAAACCTTACCAAAGAAAAACAAGAAAAAGTAAGCAGATTTTCAGCGATCTTGTTAATTCACATGTTTTCTTAACATAAGAGTTTGAGTTTTAGTCGTTTCGATGCTTATTCGGCGCTGTTGTGTGACTTGTTTGGTTCATGGTTGTTATGCAGGGAAGCCTTGTTTCAAATTACTAATTGCTTACTACTTCGTATTTATTTTCAAAAGAGATGCCTATTGATCTTGAGTCTGGCTAGGTGATAGTCAAAGTATATTTAGTTAAATCATGTTTCAGTTGTTTCTGAGCACATTTAAATTGCTCTTATCAAGAATATTACTTTCTCGCTAGTGTAAGATACTAAGGTAGTTATCATTTCCTTTACAAGTCTAGAAATAAATGACATGGCCAACATTTCTCTTGTCACCAAAGAGCTATTTTTGTTTTTTTAATTTCTTTCTGAATGTTTATCGTACCTATAATCTTATGATGATTTAATATGGATTGTGTTCAGAAGCTCTTTATAATTTAATTGTGTAATTTTTTCTCCTATCATTCGGTTTCTGTTGCTCTCAGTTTTGAGAACTAGATAGTTCTGTGATTCATATTTTGTAATTGCATCTATTAGTAAGCATTGCTAATTTTGTTAGAATCTCAGGTAACATTTTGCATATAGTGACAACAGTGAACGTTCTGAATTTCTCCCTTCTTTTCATCAGAAAAGTTATTGATAATTTTCTGTCTGCGGGGTTCAAGCTGAGGTTATAACCTTATTGAAGATGCTACTGCTGGGACTTTTTTCTGAACTGTGTAATGTAAGTATGAAGTTATACTGCACTAAATTATTTTTTGGTATGTAGGACTATAATTGATTTATTCTTTTAGTACATATTTTATTGCTGCTTTTAAATTTGATTGTATACCCTTCACTTTGAAATGAATAATAAGGTACGAAGAATTTCTTAGACTAATATTAGCTGAATGCTGAACTGAATATCTGAATTGTTTTATCCTTAATTGAAAAGTCTGTAAATAATGGCCTTTAGATTAGACCGACCATAGACCTTCAATCTTGGTATACATTATGTCAAAATTTCCAACTAGATGATCATATGATATTATGCATAAGGATTACATGAATTTTTGTTTGTTTGAAATCTAATTGTCACTTCTTTATGCCCCCTTTTTCGGCCTTTGTTAACTTTGTATACTGAGATATTCCTGTATGAATGTATGATACTTTACATATTCCATGGTGACAACTTGTTACATCATATGTGATTAGCTTTCAATTGGGAGATTGAGGACTAAACAGGACAGGGTTTCTATGTGTAAGCAATGGAGAAGAGTTTTTGGTATTTTTATCTTGATTAAACAATGATTACGTTGTTTTGCTTCCTCTTCTTTGAAAAAAAACCACTTTCAATTAACCTCATTGCACGCACCATGAGGGAGAAATTAGGGAAGGCAAGCAGACATTTTTCTATTAAGATAACTTAAGCTATTAAGAGAGAAGGGTTGGGTTATTACTTATTAGGTGTTTAAAGTGTCTGTCATGAGGCTATTTTGCAAGTAAAAAAACAGAGGAATTAAAATATACTTCCTTTTAATTAGTTGACACGTATTCCTTTTTAGAAAATTTATTTTTAGTTGTCACGTTTCTATTTTGAGCAAGTTGTGTTAATTGAAATGTCAATATTACCCTCAACTTTTTAATAACCCTTTTTCTCTCTCCTTCATGCTCTTGGAGACCATTTATCTTTTTAGTTTTAACCTTACTTGACCAGCTGCTCTGATCATGACCTATGATATCTTTGGTGACATCGGCATCCATATCTACATCCGCATCCGCTTGTAAGGATCAAAATAATGGTGTCAGCGTGCGATGGAGAATGGGAACGAATTGATTGACAAACGAGTTAGATTTCCGGCTGGAGGAACGTCTATGGTGTTGGTGGAGATCTCGGGAAGGGGAGGAGAGAGTGAAAGATTTATCTTCATCTGTTGAATCTTTAATCGTGATCTGTCCCATCCTTTCACGAAACCCTAATGTTTTAGTACATTTGGGGATTCTTGACAAAGAAGAAGGCGATGATGATGAATTTGAATGCAGGAGAGAGAAAATAAGAGGTTAGTCAAATGGGATCAGATGAATTATCAAAAGGCGGTGATGAAGGTGGCGTGCCGTGAAGGTGGTCATGTGGATGTAGCCGGTCGTGGGATGAATATTTTTATAAATTTTTGACGTAGTTCTTTTAGAGTTTAGATCTGGTATTTTTCTATAAATTTAAGGTAATTATCTTTGAGTCAGTGTTCATGATTATGAGTATTCTTTTCTTTTTACAAATTTTAACCTTTGAGGTGGTTATGGAATGGTGGTGATGATTCAATTTGCAGTAGTGGTGGTGTAGATGGTTTTGCAATGTTGGTGTAAGCGGCCGTGTTCATATTTTGCAGTGGTGGTGTAAGCATCGGTGGTGAGCTTGATGGCCTGGCTTTCTCTGTTTTTCAAGGAGAACTGCATGTGGGTTAGTGGGTAGGGGTAATGTTTTCTTTTTCCTTTTCTTCCACCCTTAGTGTGTGCCAAATGAAATGTGTCAACTAATTTGGAATGGAGGAAGTACGTAGTTTAAGTATGGCAATGTTCCTCTAAGTATTGTAATGTCTAGTCTTCATGTTTTTATGGTTTTACTTGAAGACTTTCTACATAAAAAAGTTGGGTATTGTTCTGTGCTTCTTGCTTCTCTGCAAGGGTTCTTGGCCGAGCACAAAAACCCTTAATTTAGTGGGTTATAATCTTCAACTCATTTTCCGTTAGTTGTGTATACTTGAGCATTCATACTAATAATCAGGTTAGTTTTCTTACCCAATTTGGTGAACTAGCAGATTAAATAATATTTTAGAGAATTTTAAGGGAGAAAATTTTATGGGAACTAGCAGATTAAATAATATTTTAGAGAATTTTAAGGGAGAAAATTTTATGGGAACTAGCAGATTAAATAATATTTTAGAGAATTTTAAGGGAGAAAATTTTATGGGAACTAGCAGATTAAATAATATTTTAGAGAATTTTAAGGGAGAAAATTTTATGGGAAGATGATCAGGGAAATAAATATAATTACAGTTAACAACACTTCGATTGGTAGGTTTACTCCCGACAATCAGAATACACAATACTCTACACAATTTCGACAGTTTCCCTTCAATTGCGTGTTGCTCTCTCATGTAACTAACATCTCCCACCCCTTCTGAAAATTAATAACTGTCTCACTGTGTATTTCTTATAGTTAGCACGATAAGAGAAATAGGTGGTAGCAATGGAACATATCAGCCTTTCTTGAGCTTATGACCTTTTTCCTTTATAAAGAGAAAATTCTTCAATCTTGGCAGCATTACACTCTTGATGGCTCTGTTTCTGGCTCTAGTAGAACTCTGGTCAAGTCTGGGCTAGGCTTGCCAACTGATCTGTTTTCCTATTAATTTTCTTGATTGCTGCCTTGCTGGGGTGGTGTTCCAGAATATATATGGACTGAATTGGTGATACAAGGATGGAGATGTTTGTTGGCAATCTGATAGTGATTTTTGCTCTATCTAGTCTGTTCATCCTTTCTTTCATCTTGTAACAAGAGACTGTTTGCTTGCTCATCCTGGACAGAGGGGAATCACCAATGAATATCTGTTTAGTTTCTTGCTCTATTAACGAAAACCCGAAAAGGTAAAGCACCTGTAATTATATGCTATTTCTTGAAGCGAACGGATTTTTGGTTTTCTACTCTGCTGCCTTCGGCTACATGGAACTATAGCCACTAATCCACACATTATAGCTTACTATCACAGCCTAGTTAACAACTCATTCATTTTTTTCTATTGCCAGCTGATAATTTATCGTTTCTGTATATTAGTGGGGGTTATTTTGCACTCTTTTTTACTTATGGCCTTTTAACCCTTGTTAATAGGTATTTTGGAGTTCAGAAGCTGAAACATCGGCAACTTACTTTCTTTTTCGTAGGATTGACCAGCACTGGTTTAATGATTTCAACATGAAGAGACCAAGAAAAAGTCCTACTAGAAGTAAATGCAATGCTGGCTATCTCTTGTAGTACATTTGCAACATCTACCGTTTGTAAATTGATGGTTGTGACTCGCAAATTGCAATGCATCAAACTGTACTGTAGTCTGTACTTCCTAGCTAGTTCCTAACACGATTTCTTAGAACTTATGTTGTAAGCAATGCTAATACATTAATCAATCACGTAGACTGTAGATTCTGGTGTATACACTAATTCTCGTTGTTTAATTGTGCTTGTGATTTGTGTGACCTCCTTGGTAAGGCTTGATAAAAGCCTTATGCTATTTGATTTTGCTACAAGTCAGTGAAACTTCGTTAGAATTGAGCTTGAACAAGCTAACGACCAATCTTGTTTTTGGTTATAGTGTGGCTAAGAGCATGTACATTGGTGAGAGCTCTCCACTATCTCTCTACCACCATCTTTCTACAAGACACTCTTAAGAATCCCTTTCAAAAAAACATCCAAAGTTGGTTTCTTTTTCAAAAGAGCTCTCCAATCTATTTTTTACTATTATGTGATCCTATATTATACGGAGTATTATTTATTTATTCATAATTGATTGTCTTTCACAGAGGTTAGACATGTAATATTCGTAAGGAATATTTTTTTAAGTAAATTAATTATTAATGTATTTTTTTTTTTTTTTTTTTTTTTGACATAGGCTCGATTTAACATAAATAAAAGAGTTTTACAAACTAAACAATTAAACTAAGGCCTTTATAGACCATTACAAGTACTACGAAACAAACTAAAAATAAATGCCTAACAGCTGCAAGGGAAGCCGGCTCTTCCCGTGGCGGTCCTTGATTGTCAAAACCTTGTTTACACCACCAACAAGGTGTTATTGTGCCAAGATCACTCATGGTAGTGATATCATTGCAGGAGATTGGCCAGTAGCTTAAGTAGTTAACACTAAGAGGTTCCTTAACTAACCTGTAATACATAGAAAACAAAGAAAAGAGTGGAAGGGAAACAAAGGGACAGGGAATTTGGTTAAACCTTGTGATTAACACACAAGCATTTACAGTCATGGGACATGACTTAGGTAGCATACTATGAAACCCCAAAATTTGGGGAGCAGCGCTCAAATAACAGATTTTGAAAGCATCGAGAACAACTCTCAACGCTAACCTAAACAGAGGATTAACAACAACTATCCTCCAAAACCACTTAACAACCAAAACCCCAATACCCAGGCCCTTCCTAAAACCTAAAACTCTTTTCTTCACCAAGGTAGATGAACACAAAACACCAACCTCCAAGATCCCCCAGGAGATGACTATCTCCCCCAATACCCATACTGCTCCTCTAGCAGACCAAAACCCCATCGCAGAGGAGAGGGGACCTTCTAATTCCTTAACCTCCCACCAATTATTAACCACCCTTATTGCTACTACAACCCTCATGACCAACATAAACCACAATTGATTACCACTAGCAACAATCACAGGAAAACCTTTACCATCAAAAAGAGAAAACAACACAACTACCCACAACAGCCAAGCATTGACATTAGACCTAATAAAACAACCAAAAACAACCAAACAAGCCAACAACCAAACTCCAGAGGCTACAGAAACAAAAGAAAAATTGGCACTTAACTGAAACCCTTGACTACCCTTTACCTTTACCATCAAGATCGGGATATATCCGACACTACAGGACGGCGGCGGGTGATAGATTTCAGAATCCAAAATTCCCAAACTCACAGATCACAACCAAAAATTAACAATCTAAACCGAAATTGAACCCTTTTCCCTAAACCTTTACCTTTACCTACAGATTAAAAGAGGCGGTTTTTTACCTTTACCAGCAATTAATGGAGGCGGCGATTTAGGGGAGCTCGGATTAGAAGACGATGTGAACTGGACCGATCACCTCCGAAGTCGAAGAAAACCAGCGAACCCTTGTCGGTTGAAACAGACCCGGTGAGAAGAGCGGCGTAACTAAGAGGAGGTGGAAGCTACCGCTTGACTCCTTCTTCTTCTTCTCTTTCCGGAAAACCACCTTCGTCGGCACCGCAAAAGAGCTGCAAAGGATTTCAGTCACCCAAAGTCGAAACCCTAACTTCGATTTGGTCGGAATCCTTGATGCAAGCTTTGCCAACGAGAATTAAAAACAAAACAACCCTAAACTATAACAGAGGCTCACCGGCGACCCGATTTATGAGTCAAGATCTGGCCGCCGGTGAGCAGGGGAGATATTAGGGTTTTGGTTTTTTGGGATATTTTAGAGAGAAGTGAGAGAGTTTAGAGAGAGAAGTATTTAATTAATTATTAATGTAAATCAGAACTAGCAAATCAAAACAATTTGGATCACATAAAATTTTTATTTGCAGAAGTACGATTATTGTGGATGATATAGAACACTAATTAATACCCTATTTTACATCATTGTTTGATACAGCCTTCTATTATGGGTCTTTCGATCTATTATTGTTTTAGAATTGAATTAAGTTTCGGTTCAATTAATTGTAAATGTAAATCTGATAATATGTCGTAATAGACTAACATCGCAAAAATATTCATCAATGAATTAACTTTTCCTTCGAAATTAAAAACATAGTTTTAAACTCTCACAAGGAGAAAAATAAAGCTCAATAAAGGGTAGACATGAATCATGATCCAATAATTGGTGGAGAAGTTCTATAAGAGGTAGATAATGGGGTTTTTATTCCAAAAATAAATCAAAGTCTAATAATAAAATAAATAAAATAAAAAGAGGGAGAGGAGGCTACTTGTTTTGTTAGGAATAATTTTAGTTATAAATAAGTTGGTCATTTTAAATTTATATTAACTAATAAATCGGTTTAATATCAATTAACTTTTGTGAATATTGTTATTTCAAAGGTAAAATTAATTCACTAATAAAATACGCAGGTCTTTGTTAGTTTTGATAAAATGAATTCTAAATTGGCAAAACCCCATGTCTCCTTATCTTTTTGCTCTAGGCATAGAGTATCTCTCAGGCTTGAGTGTTACTTTAACTTGAATTATCACTTGAAATGTGAAAGGACTAAGCTAAGTCATTCGTTTTTTGCTGATGATCTCTTGCTTTTTGCAAGAGGTGATGTTGGTTCCGTTTATCTTCTACATAAGGCTTTTCAGAAATTTTCCTCTGCTTTTCGGCCTTAGTGCAAATATGGAAAAAGTTGTATTTACTTGAGTGGTGTTTCTGGAGCTGAAGAGGAGAAGATTCTAGAAAATCTTCAAATGACTAAAAAGGTACCTTGCCATTTAAGTACCTAGGGGTTCCTCTTTCTCCTAAAAAGCTCAACTGTATTAACTTGTTGAGAATCTCGGAGCTAGGATCAGATCATGGTCTTCGAAATTGTTGTTTTATGGTGGAAGGCTACAACTAATAAAAGCTAGTATAGGCATTCTGTTTAGTATGCAAACTTACTGGTGCTAGATCTTTATATATGTTGCCAAAGAAGATTCTAAAACAAGTTGAAGCTTGTTGTAGGGTTTTCTTGTGGGCTGGAGATGATATTAAATCAAAGAAGGCAAATGTAGCCTGGGATCGAGAGAGTTTGTTTACCCAAGTCTGCTGGTGGCCTTGATGTTAACAAAGCTGTTATAACTAAGCTTCAATGTGACTTGACTCACAAAATTGATAGGCTTTGGGTCAGGTGGATACATAGATATTATGTCAAAGGTAGGAGTTTCTGGAACTTGTCTATCCATAACAGCACATCATGGATGGTCAAGAAAATTTTGGTTTGCTAGAGAAATAGTGAACCACTGTGGAGGATGGCAGACCTTATGCACAAAAGTTAACTTTTCAATTCAGAAAACCTATAGTCAACTTCTTGGTACCCATTTGAAAGTTCCATGGAAAAGAGTATTGTGTAACACTTTGGCTAGTCCTAGCAGCATGTTTATATGCTGGCTCTCTTCGCAAGAGGAAGTCAAATCCCATGTTGTGATGTATCACCAAAAACATATCAGTAACAAAGAGACAAAATAGAGAAAAGACAAAACTGCTTGCTGTCACATTTTTTTGGACCGATTATGGATACAAACAAATGATGTAATGGTACAAAAAATGAAATAAAATGGTATTTTTCACCCCTACTTGCCAAAATGGTCATTGCAATGCTTCTTGAATATCTTACAGCGTGCGTGCAATCGTGTTCGAATCCTAAAAGCAACGTTATAAAAAAAACATTATTTTTTTTTAACTCTGACTAAGATTTTACGGGAGCATTTTAACTTTAAGGAAATCAAAAGATGATTTTTTAAACTTTTGACTCTGAATTTATGATTTTAGTTTCTTAAAAATAATAAATTGTAAATTTGAATTTACGGGTGCTTCCCAGAAATCAAATAAAATGAACCGTTGATATACAACTAAAACATACGTAGTAAATAGATAAAAACAATTTATTTACAATGTACGAAAGCCCAATGAATTTCCAGGAGGAAAGCTTTTGAGTTTTGAGAGACTTTTTGTATAAGATTGTTGTAAGAAGTTGAAGATCTCCCATCTATCTCCATTTCCAAGATTATGATTCTCCTTAGGATTTTCGGAACTTGTGATGAGTATTTTTGGAGAAGATTACGCAAGACTTGTGTAAGTTGACCATTTCTCCTTGAGATGTTACAAAATTCTACCATAGTGGACTTCATTTCTGCAAAATTGGGGATATTAGCCGCAGTTTTTCTTCAGGTTAGTGGCATATTCATTGTTATAGGTTAGATGATTTCCTCATACTTTGCTCAGAAATATGAATTGTATTGCTCGTGCTAATATTAAACTGCTTACTGCTTAGTGTTGAGATTTTGCACTTGTGATAATTTTTTTGGCCATTTTGCTTTGGTGATGGCTGTTATTAAGTGCAAAAGGCTTTACTTTCTTTCCTTGAAGTGACCTTTGGTGCAATATATTGGATCAGGGAGCATCGGCTAGGTGACTTCAGTATGAAGAATTTAGAAGTAACCTATAGTTTAGTGGCTATCTTTTGTCCTACATATTATAAACATCTGATTATATTTGGTATTTGTCTAGCACTGTTGGCTTGATTATATGAATTATTATGCAATTGCATATGACTGATTAATATTTAATAGTGATGTTAGGACCCTATTCTGATTAACAGTTACTACTACTTGTTTGGTTCGTTGCTATGCAGAGAAAATTCCTAATAGCTTACTAGTAATGTTCGAAAGAGATGCCTATTATAGTTGAAAAATAGCCAAATCATGTTAAGGTCATTGCTAAGTGCTAAGTGCTAAGTGCTAAGTGCTAAGTGCTAACCCATTGTAACATTTGTAGTCCAGAAAATCTTCCAAAGTGTGTACTGTGTAGTCCAGAAAATCTGCTCAACATTTGCAACTCCGACTTATAGTTGTGATCAATATATATTCTTGTGTGAAAAATATGCAATTCCCTTGACTCCAACCTATTTCCTGAGGCTGAGCCGATACAGAGAAGCTCACATACTCGCTTACAAAGAACACTCGGTCTCCCAAACTCGTCACTAGTTCCCACTTCCCAATGGTGGTTCTTCTCCCCATTAATCAAGATTCAAGATAGATACCTTAAACTCAAGTGGTTCTCCAACTTCACACAAGTATTAAAGAGTCACAATCTTCTTCTTTACCGTGTCATAGAAAAGTGAAAACACCATATATATATATGATATATCCACGTAACGAGCAGCCATATTTATAACTTTGTTAACCAGGTAAAGTTTCCCACATGATTCCACCAAATAAGAGTAAATGAAAAACCCCTGCGACGATCAGTTTCGTTGTCGTTTAGGCCTCCAAGGACTAAGGAGAGTGTGTCAGCACTCAGGCCTCAGCAGGGAGACTACTCCAATCTCTAACTATTTCTGGTTGGTTCTTCATCCATTGTAGATACTAGATAGATGGAATTTAATTTGGATGGTTTCAGTGAATAAGTTTATGGTTATAACTTATAGAGGAGCTGAGGAGAGAATTGTGAAATCTCTACTTTCTGGTGTTTTATAATGTTGGTCTACATACTCTGTTCTAGGAAACTTAACAGACTAGGGAATTTATTACTCCATATTATTTTTGAAATCGATGGGGTTTTCGTTTAATTAGGAGTGCAACCATATTTATATATTATGGAATATCATTCAATCAACAGGGTAATTCAAGTAATTTTATTACTCGATTTATAATATTTCTCCTACCTTTTCTGAATGCATTAACATTGGAAGGTAACATACATTTCATGGATTATTTTCTTTCCATAAGAGAATTACTCTGTACTTCGTAATTTTTTTATAAAAAGGAACTATGAAGTTTAATTAATTAATAAAATAACATTTTATCAAATTTTGGATGACTTAAATTAAGGGTTCAAATATGAAGTACTTTTAACAATAATTTATTTATTAAAATAAAGTAAAAAGCTAGCGTGGAATATATAAAAGTTTTAAAACAAGATTCCCCGTGAACTTTCTCTAGAAGGAACGTTTGAGGCGACGTGAAAAAAATGATTTCCTATTTTACCCTTACTCAAACCATAAAATAAAAACAAATTAAACACGAAAACATCTATATAATTAAAGCAAATTGATGGTTAATGAGAGATGAGCAAACCCCCAATACTCTATTCTAACCTATGTCATGTCAATTGCCACGTCGTATCCACTCAAAAGACAACTAATCAATTTGAACCTTCAACCAAACACTAATCAAGAAAGAGAAAAAAATAGGAAATTCAAACTATCAATAAAAAGAAACATAACCATTCATAAAAAATAAAAAAAAGGAAATAGTAAATTTTGTATTAAATAAAAGCAAATTTGCGAAAGACAACCTTTTATAACCACTTTTTTGCGAAAGAAAACCTTTTATAAAAAAAATTGCGAAAACAGACCTTAAACTAAATTATATTTGCGAAAGACAACCTTTTATAAAAAAATTGCGAAAACAGACCTTAAACTAAATTATATTTGCGAAAGACAACCTAAATGGGGTTTCAGGCATTGACCTAACGTTTTCCGGCTTGACTTACCCGATTTTACTATTTACACCATCTTTCCCTCCCATTTTCCCACTTAAAACTAATTTGGAGCCAAAAATCAATAAAAAAATCCCCCAAAATTTCTTCCTCTTCTATGTTCTTCCTTCCCCCAACAGAGAGTTGGATTGGAGAAGAAGATTATGTTCACCAGATAACCAACTTTTTCCAAGGATTGTCGAGCGTACAAAACCTTGATCTAATGTTCGGTACCAATATATTTTCAATGAATGAAGGGATTCCGCCAACTTTTCTTAATCCATACCGTCTTTGAATAATTGTGTGCCAAGTTAATGGTCTCCATTCCTAGAAGGATTTGCTACTATCTCTACATCACTTCCCTAATTTAAAGGATCTTACAGTGAGCACCGAAGATTGATTTCACAACAACCGAGCATGCGGATTGGTTTGTGCCAGATTTTATACTGGATTATTTGGCTCGTAATCTCAAGACAATTGCAATCACAAAACTTGAGGGGGATGATGCTGATATTAAGCTGCTGGAATACATTCTAGAACACGCGACTGTTCTAGGAAAATTTTACATACAAATGAGTATCATTATCATTGAATTCACAAATTTGGGGCAAAAAGCCCTAACTTTTCTTCATCAAAATTACACAAAATTAATGAACAAAACTTACCGAAATTTAGTTGTAGAGTGTCGAAAAACAGTTAATTGAGAAGCAATTGCAACAATTTCATCCCATTGATTCAGCCGGAAGATTGGGTGGAAAAAAAAATGGGGGAAGGAAGAACACAAAAGAGAAAGAAATTTTGGGGGATTTTTATTTTTTGATTTTTGGCTCCAAGTTAGTTTTGAGTGGAAACAAGGGAGGGAAAGAAGGTGTAAGTAGTAAAACCGGGCAAGTCAAGCCGGAAAGCGTTGGGTCAATGCCTGAAAACCCATTTAGGCCGTCTTTCGCAAATGTAATTTAGTTTAAGGTATGTTTTTGCAAAAAAAAATTATAAAAGGTTGTCTTCCGCAAAAAAGTGGTTATAAAAGGTTGTTTTTCGCAAATTTGCCTTAAATAAACGGAATATAAATGCAAATAAATATGGAAAACTAAAAAAATATATTAAAAAAACCCAGGTTGTATATCTTTAGAATGGAAATTTGAATAACATAAATATAATGACAGACTATTTTGAAACAAGTCTTCAAAATCATGAAATAAATTGAAAATAATTTGAATTCGAATAAATGTAAAAAATATAGAACACGTCGTTTTTTAATTATGCATTTTATGCACATATAATCAGTTTAATAATTAAAAAAGTAGGTACTTTATTCAAATGGTTAAATCGGACCATACAATTTATAACTTACGCTATATTGTTAGAATATAACATTTTATATTAGTACCAACGTTCCAGCTATCTAACATCATTAAAAAAATATTTCTCATATAGATGTAGATATATCTTCATTTATTAATTTCATAACTACTCTCCATTTGTGTTATTACCATTATATTGTACAGTGTAAATATTATAAATCTAATGCACAATTTATGTACTTCTTAATTCAAAAAAAATCTCGTGCATTAGCACTGGCCCATACTAGTTTTATATTATTATTTTTTTGATAAATAAATTAATTCATTGATAAAAAGTCATACGACATCTACATAAAGATTTAAATCTAACAAATACATAACAATCGAATCAAATAAAAATTTCTTTTCACCATAGCTACGATCGTAGTATATCAAACATTCCGTATACCCTCTTTTATATCGCTGAGATTTACAGCCTTCATTGACGAGGGGGTCTATAGATCTGTTGTAGCCGTGACAAATATAATTTCCGTATGATTAGTCTGATTGTAGTCGAAACATTGACATCCTCTTCGATCCCGCATAAATCTTTACCAAAGAAACAACCTCAATTAAACTAAACACACAAAACTTAACTAGAAACAAACCCACCATAGATAGGGGTACTTAATAAACTGAAACAAACAAACCCACCATAGGGGTACTTACTACACTGAAACTATGTAGTTTTATTGAGACCTAACGCAAAAACACAACCGAATTGAAAGAGAAGGGGGTGGAAATAACCAAATTTTCGAAGAAAATTGGCTATTTCCGTCCTAGAAAACCCTAATTTTTGTAAACCCTAAAAAGAGAGAGAAAAGAGGGAGAGAGGGGAGACGTTCTTTACTATAAAAGGGAATCAATATAAAAGATTTTTATATTATAACATAACATAAAAGGGAATCAATATAAAAGTTTTTTATCAAAATAATCAAATATTAAAGCTAAAAAAAAAAAAGAAAAAGAAAAGGGTAAGAAGTAATTCACCAATTAAGTACAGAGTATTTATGTGCATTTTTTTTAAATTTTAAGTACACATTATGTGTATAGAAAGCTAGTCTAAATTTTAAGATATATTAAGTATTAGGTTTATCCTATAATTCTATTTACGTAGGATCAGGAAAACGCTAGCTTGAGGCTCAAGCTACTTGCCGCGCAAGTAGACTTAGGCACTTAGCGCCCAAGCCTACAACAAGCGCACGGTTGGGCCTGCGTGCTCGCTGCACACGCGTGGCGCCAAGCCCACGCTGCAGTTTTCTTGTCGCCCACGCATGCCTTTGGGCCTACGCTAGGCGCTGGGCTTTGCGCTCAGTGCTGGCGCTGGGCCTTGTGCTTGGCGCTGGCCTGTCGAGCTTGCGGGCCTTGCTCGTCGAGCGATGAGATGGCTCGCTTGTCGGCCTGTCGCTCATTTCCAATTCGAACAATATTTACGTTTCCGATAATATTTCCGATTCCGACAATATTTTCGATTTCGACAATATTTCCGATTCCGATAATATTTATGTTTCCGGGAATATTTCCGATTCCGGTAATTAATATTTCTATTTCCGTTAACATTTTCCGATACGAACCATATTTTCGTTTCCGGCAATATTTTCGACTTAGATAATATTTATATTACGTCATGAACCGTAATTTCGTTTCTGGTAATATCTTCGTTTCCGGTATATATATTTTTGGTGAGAGCACCCGGTTCACCATTAGGGCTAATCCGGATTCGGGGCAAGTTATTGGTGGATAGGTTTCAGTCCCCTCCCAATTGTTATTGCGGGGGATCGAACACGGGTTCTCACTATCAAATTTAGCCTCAATCACCACTGAACCAACAAGCAATTGGTATAGGAATAAGATATATTGGGTTTACATAAGAAAACTGTCTTGATCCTGTTAGGTTATGATTCATATGACAGTTCATAAATCATGCGGAAAAAACCATAAAGCCAGGAAACATATTATTTACACATAATCATTTAGCATAGTTTAGATGCATACTCTTTGTTGCGTGCCTTCCCTAGCTGCGCCCGAACCGAACAAGAACAATTCTTTAGGACTCCAAGTGTCGTCCCTCCGTAGATAGTCCACAGCACGTCCGGATCCGCCTTAAGATTGACCAACTAGAATCGCCCTTAAGGTTCTAATATTTTCGGTTAGGTAGGCAAGAATATTGGCTGATTTTTCTGCTTAAAAATCTTAGTTTTGAATACTTAAAACTTGTTTATAAATAATGACCCCTAGGCCTTTATTTATAGAGTTATGGAAAAGGAATCGTAATCCTAGTAGGATACGAATTAATTGAAATTAGAATCCTACATGAATTCTATTTAATTAATTTATCCAATTAGGAATAGAAATTTAATCATACACTGACTCTTGTAGTTTTAGGAATCACGCATGAGCACAAACTCACACACACACGGCAGCCACAAGGGCTGCCCATGCGCGTGCGAGCAGCAGCCCACGCAGCGCGGCCCACGCATCCGTGGCCTTGGCGCGCGCTGGGCCTGCCTTGCGGTAGGCCTGGGCGCTGCCTTGGCTGGGCTTGTGGCGCGCGTGCTTGCTGGGCGATGGCCCGGCTTCGTGCTGGGCCTTCGTCCGGCAGGCCTCGTCCGATGCTAATTCGTACGATACGCTTCCGATTAAATTTCCAGTTCCGGAATTTATTTCCGATACGAACAATATTTAATATTTCCGATTCCGGAATTAATTTCCGTTTCGAACAAATATTTAATATTTCCGTTTCCGGAATTATTTTCCGATTCCGGTAATATTTCCGATTCTGACAATATTTCCGTTTCCGGCAATATTTCCGATTCTGGTAATATTTCCATTTCCAATAATATTTTCCGATACGTACCATGTTTCCGTTTCCGGCAACATCTACGACTTGGATAATATTCATATTTCCGATACGATCCATATTTCCGTTTCCGGCAATATCATCGTTTCCGGAGTATTCATTTCTTGCCTGTGACGATCTTAGCTCCCACTGAAACCAAGATCCGTCGGTTCCGAATATTCATAGATGGAGTATTTAATGCCATTAAATACTTGATCCGTTTACGTACTATTTGTGTGACCCTACGGGTTCATTCAAGAGTAAGCTGTGGATTAATATCATTAATTCCACTTGAACTGAAGCGGCCTCTAGCTAGGCATTCAGCTCACTTGATCTCACTGAATTATTAACTTGTTAATTAATACTGAACCGCATTTATTAGACTTAACATAGAATGCATACTTGGACCAAGGGCATTATTTCCTTCAGTCTCCCACTTGTCCTTAGGGACAAGTGTGCATTTCCTAATTCCTTTGTCGCTCGATGCTTGCTCTTGAACATAAGGTAAGAGTTGTCATCCTTATTATGTCCAGAGGTGTTCCTCGGTTTCAGAGTTCAACTGATCAAATAAACAGATAATCATAGCCTATGATTCATCCGAGCACGGCCATGCATTTCACAGTTTCTAGCTCTCCGAGTGGCCTTGTACAACTTTTAAGCATCTCATCCCGATTTATGGGAGGACAATCCCAATCTTGCGATCTTGAGATTAGACTTCGTTTGATAGGTGATTACCTGAGCGTTGCCTTTATAGCCTCCTTTTACGGTGCGACGGTTGGTCAACGTCAAAGCAACCAGTTCTCAAACAAGTAATCTCAAATCACTCAGGTATTGAGGATTTAGTGTCTAATAATTTAATGAAATTTACTTATGACAGACTTTCATCTCTTACAGTAAAGTTTCATAGGTCTTGTCCGATACTAGTCTTCCCAAAGTAAGTATCTATGCAAATGATTATGACATTGCCATGTCCACATAGTTCAAGAAACAGAACTACTAGTCATCTTGCATTCTAATCGTCTAACGTTTTCTATGCGTCCAATTTTATAGAAAACTCCGATTAGGGACCATTTTCAACCTTTGACATTCAAGTTCACTTGATAGACATTTCTTAGTCACAGGACTGGTCCTGACAGTCTATCTTGAATATATCGTCAAATTTGAAGGGACTCATCATTTAATACTAAACCAAGATTAAATGGAATATGAAAATACATTTCATATATGATAAATGTTCAACCCCAATGTTTTACAAGCATGGGCCTCAAACCCATCTTCTAAAACAGTTCATGGAATTCAAAGCTATGCTTGATTTCCAGTGCTACAATGTGAGTGTTGCTTCTCACTTGTTGCATAGGTTTAGTTATCATGCTTTGCCAATCTTTAATATCCTTTTCATCGAATGTTCTTCGAGATATGATAATAAGATCTTTTCGAGTTTGTTTATTATGTGATCTAGTCTTTCTTACTTCGATGGTGGTTTTACTCATTTTGCAATGAAGAACCATCAAGTTAGCAGACGTTTTTCTTGCTTCAAGAGTGGTTCTACGCATTTTTCAATGAAGAATCATCAAGCCAGCAGATAGGTGATCTACCCAAGTTCAGTGAAGAACTTTAAACAACCCTGTTTTATTGCTTCTTAGGCAATAATTACTTTTACTTCAACTGTATAGGTTGCTAGTGATGCTTTGTTTGGATTTACCTATCCAAGCAGTTCATAGATATGTGGAATACTCTCCAACTATATCTTATAACATAGAAATTATTATTTTAATTTCCCACGCAACAACTCATGGTCTCCAACCCATGTTGCCATTTCGAAACACGATGCTCTTTAGCTCGTCCTTGTCAATGGTTAACTCCAAAGGGTCTTGCTTGATCCTTTGCCAGTGTTTATGCGTGTAGCACCAATATTTAGCATATCTTTATTTCCTTGAATCAAGAACTATTCCTATGTACCTTTTCAAGTACCATAAGTATTCTTGATCTCAATCTAGTTGATCTTCACTTAGATCAATAGAGACTGGTATATGTTCGTCATGCCTAAAGTCATACGATACGTTTTTGGCGATCCTCATATTATATCATACATGATAAATTCTTTTGCAGAATAATTCCCAATTGAATTCTATTCATGTAACTTTAGCTTATTCAATTTCAGCAGATACTGAATCCAGCTAAATTCTTTGACATATAATATAGGTTAAGAATCTCATTTAGACTCTTTGATGTTTAACTTAGTAAATGCTTATACATAGTTCAAACATCCTTTACTTAGATTTATTCACATGGGTCGAATATCTCCAATGGAGACTTTCGTGTTTGATTTAGTAAATGCCATTACTTAATCCAAAACAATATCATAAGATTTTTGTAAATAGATCTTAATACCCAGTATGTACTAAGTTTCGCCATGGTCCATCATTGATGAATAATTTCAAATCTAAGTCATTAGCATTTGAATGTTATTTCACAATAGAGAGATATGTGTGTGATACACATAGGACCAAATAAGTTTTTATGTACTCCCACTAAACTTCTTATATATCTATAAGAATCATGTACATTTTATGAAACTAAAATACTTATTAGCTTCACTAAAATACATTTCTAATTCCCAATTGCTTGCTTAAATCTGTACTTTAGATTTCATAAGCTAGCTTTCTTTTTCAAGCATTTATTTGGATCCACAAATCCTATGACATACCATGTACATAGTTTATTCCAACATTTGATTGAGGAATACTTTTGTCATCCAATTGCCATATTTACCAATATGCAATCATTGCTTGAATTATAGACTTGAAGCATTACGATTTTGCATGAGGTTTCAACACAATCCACATTGTGAATTTGCTTGTAACTTTTAGCAACTAATCTAGCTTTGTGTGTGAACACAATTCCATGTTTGATGGTTTTTATCCTTAAAACAAACTTGCAACCAATAGGTGTGAAACTATTCTTGCAAATCAACAAAATTTCAATTTTGTCATCAAAACATTGAGTATGTTTTATGGCCTCTAACCATTTAAAAACATTTGAGTCTATATATGGCCTCTAACCATTTTAGGGAATCTGGGTTTCGTCATAGCTTTCTTACAAGTCACAAACTCATTAATCTACATGATAATAGTTTGACTGCAAGTTGTAGGTTTCTTCACTATTTAATAGAAGAATCTCATAGTTTCATTGACCTGATCTCTATGTTTCTTCACTATCTAATAGAAGAATCTCATAGTTTCAGTGACTTGAATTCTATGCCTACTTGGGTATAGAACATCAAACAATAGAATATCAATAGCCACTTGAAAGTCCTTTGAATATTCTGTTCTCCTTGAAGCACTTGTAAAGTCTTCTAAGAGATATCTATTCTTTAAAGCCACTTCTAACGTCCTTAAAGAATAAGTTCGGATTTTCTGAAGCACTTCGAAAAGCCTCCGGAATGTCCGTTTATGTTTGTTGTTCGCCTCGAAAACTTTCGAGGTCTATTTTCTCCCACTTGTCATTTTGGAAACGAATCTCCAAAAGGACATTATTTCGAGCAAACAAACATTATGTTCTCAAAAATTCGTGGTAGAAACAATACCCTTGTGTCTCATTTGAATAAATCACAATGAAACATATATCTATGCTTGGGCCTTAGTTTGTTGAATAACAAACACTAAGCTCCCACTGAGTTTAGGAACTCTTTAGATATATTATGAAAAGATATTCTGAAATTACTTTTCAATAGCTTTGACGAATTTGGTTTAGTTTGGTGGTAGTTGAGCATTTTGTTTTAGAAATTATAGGAAAAGTCTTTATGATTCATCATTGATCGAATCAAGTACTAATTGACTTCGATCATTCCAACGTAGATATGCCATATCTTATGGACCTAGATTGTGAACACACAATCATTGATGATCATATTTGGTCTCAAGTAATCATGAACATGATCTAACCTAGATCTTTATGATTTCTTGCCAAGTGGATTTTATACTTCTGAATCTTTGAACTAGCCAAACAGATTCAAACTTATATCACATTGAGTAAATAAACCTATATTCACTCAAATCCATGTGAAATAATAAAGTCATAAAATCTTTCTTTAGCTTTGAACTCTATTGTCTAGGCGTTCTAACAATAGTTCATATTCTTTGTTACTTTCAACAAGTAAGACTGGTTGTCTTAAAATGATCTAGAAATCAATCAACTTTCAAAAGTCCATTAAAATAGAGCTTTTAAATGTTAACTTGTTGATATGGTCTAAGCAACAATGCCAAAGATTTAGTGGAACTCAAATCAAGGGGTTGATTTGAACCTAGTAAAGTTCTTTAAAGAGTTGTTTGTTTTAATCAAGCATATTGACTCAACCTGTAATTGACCATTTCATTCAAATAAACAAACAAACATTGTTTTTGTTTTTCTTGAATGTGAGTCTTTCTGTGTTTGAAGCAGAAATTTAGGTATGCTGATTATGGAACAAAATAGCCATTAAGTTCCAGCCTTTGAAAGGACTTAAAACAAACTAGATGACCCTACAACTAATGTAGCATTGCCATGCTTCATTTCCCACTTGTAGGTCATTAGTGTATCCTAGCTTCCATTATTTGAGTTATTACCGAAGTAAGAACCTCAAGCGGTATATGATACCAAGGAAGTTTGATTGCTAGGTCACTTCTCTTTAAACATAAATTTATAGGTAGAAACGGAATCGTAAATTCCTTTCATTTGTTCCTCGTTTTCCTATTTCTTGTACCCTTTCTTATAGTCTTAAGAATTGAATTCTTTAGTGTTGACTTTTATACTTTGTTAGACATGTCCAATGTCACCAACAAGGTTCTTTACCATTTTAATTTATGTTGAATATTTTGTTTCAACTAGATGATCTTACCAGAAGCTTCTAAAGTTCTCTAAGCATCGATCTATTCGAATGTCTAGGGACTAGACTCATTCGAGAATTAAATGGACAAAGATATTAGGTTGTTAACCATTGGTAAAGCTGAGTGTATTAAACTCAATGCTTTATGATCTCAAAACTACATTGTATTTTGAATTCACAAGCACCAATTGGTTTGCCATTCGATTTTGATATTCGAAAACAACCATAAAAGTCGCTAAAAGAAACGTACATTTTAAATTGCTCACTTTCTCTCATTTCCGTGAATCGTTCTTGGATTCACTACCAATCGAGGAAATTTACTGTTACCTTTCTAAAAGGATTTATTGCAGTGCAAGATATTTAATTATAAACAATAATTAAAACATACATTGAAGCATGCAAAGTCTAAACATTTATCATGAATAATAACTTGAAATTAAAGCAACCATG
Source organism: Spinacia oleracea (assembly GCF_020520425.1). Lineage (NCBI taxonomy): Eukaryota > Viridiplantae > Streptophyta > Magnoliopsida > Caryophyllales > Amaranthaceae > Spinacia > Spinacia oleracea. Next base: position 135,011,599 of record NC_079490.1, on the reverse strand, counting down.
CAATTCAAACAAGTTATTAGCATTTTATTCGATTTTATTGTTCCGGCAGGTGTGAATAAAATGATTCCAAGATCCTAAAATCATTGAAGAACTAAGCACAGTTTGTCGACTTAATCCTAGAACATCTTAGGTAAGCAAAAGCCTTTTGCTAATAGTCTAGAAACTATTCTTGGTTGATAGGTACGTCTAAGAACTTATTAGGTAAACCTATCGAATTTGCCACGACATAAAAGGACTCCTTACTTATATCGTTGAGTTTCACCAAAACTAACATGTACTCACAATTATTTGTGTACCTTGCCCCTTTAGGACCAATAAGTAACACCTCGCTGAGCGAAAACTATTACTAGATTGATGTAAAGGATATCCAAGCAAGTGTATATTTTGGCATGGCACCTTTTAACTCAATTTTTAAGTTTGGAACTTAAGGCTCTTACTATGTTGGTTAGATTTTAAGTGAACTAAAATCCTTAATCATGCAACATAATCAAGCTTTTGATCTCATGCATTTTAAGACATATTTAAAACAATAAATAACTTAAAACATGCATAAGATATTTGTGATCTAGTATGGCCCGACTTCATCTTGAAGCTTTGACTTCAAAGTCCGTCTTGAAAATCTCCGTGGGAGGCACCATTTTCTTCAAATAGGATAAGCTATAACTAATTACAACTATTTGATGGTTCGCAGACCATATTTGAATTGAAAAATAACTTTGGTACTTTAGACCAATTACATTCAAATTAATGGTACGCAGACCATATTTTCTATCCTATTTGGGCCATACTAGTCACTTCATAACCTGCAAAACAGTACATATACAATATATACCATTCACCCATTCATTATCATGAATGGCCCACATAGCTGGTTAGTAAAACACATTATGCATCACGTAAACATTTGCAGCAATTAATCAAGGGCACCAATAATCTACCAATTATTCAGTCCTTATTAATTCTAATCAAGTTGTTTTAACCTTAAGGATTTGTAGACCTAATCAAGAGTTTATGACTAAAAAGCGCTCCCACTTAAACCAATAAATTCATATGCTTTACCAATTTTAAACATAAAAATGTATTTCTAGTCTAACCGGAAACATACAAATTTAATTAAAATTTAAAGCTCATATCAATTTATAATTGAATCCAAAAATTTAATTCAATTTCAGTCGTATTTAAATTAATTCATGATTTTAATTTTAGTAAAATAATTAGAATAAATAACATTTATTATAATTATAATATTCAAAATTAAAATCCAAGAAAATAATTCAAATTATTAATTTTAAAATTAATTAAAATTACGTGAACTGAAATTTTCAAATTAAACATTCAAAACGATCTAATCGTAACGCAAACACCCTACGCGTTGCACGCCCATGGGCCGTACGCACACAGCCATTGCTGGCCATGTGCGCGCAGCCCATGCGCTCGTCGCATAGCTGCTGCTTCCCTATCGCAAGCCTCCGCACGCACTGATGCTCGCTGCGCGCGCCAGCGCTCATCGCACGCGAGCTATCGCTCGCAGTGCGTGCGCGCGACATCGCTCGCTGGGCGCGCGACATCGCTCGCTGGGCGCGCGAGCCATCGCTCGCTGCGCGCGCGACATCGCTCGCTGGGCGCGCGACATCGCTCGCTGCGCGCGCGAGCCATCGCTCGCTGGGGCGCGACATCGCTCGCTGGGCGGGCGACATCGCGCGTTGTGCGCGCGAGTAATGCTGGGCGCAGCGCTCGTGGCACGCGAGCTTGCGCTCGCTGCGCGCGAGGCTGCGCGCCCTTGTGCGAGGCAGCGCGCGTTGTGGCGCAGCTCGCTTGCTGCCCACACGCGACTGCCTTGGCTCGCCCTTCGCCCATGCCCATTCGTTCATTGCTTGTGGCACACGACACAAGGCAGGGCTGCTGCCTTGTGCTCGTGCACTACGCCCTTGCTCATTGCATTCGTGCCGCACGGGCGACGAGCTCCCTTGCTCGTCGTCGCATGCCCGCATTATACAACACCCCTTAAGGGTAACACGAAGCGTCCATTGCTTCGTGCGTGCAAGTTTTATGAACGAATCGCATAAAAATTTAAAATTTATATTTAAAATTAATGACAAATTAATAAATAATATTAATTTCATAATTTTAGGGCGAAAAAATCGAAAATTTATTATCCAATTGATTTCCGATTGTTATGGATTCAAGTCTAGGTCATAAAAATTTAAAATTTATCGTAAATTTACAATTTTTATGGTGGTTTTTAATCATAGGTTTCTAATTAAATTACAATTAATTATGAAAATCAAATTAATTCTAAATTATTCTAATTTTCAACAAATTAATCATAATTACAAATTAGATTGCATAATTAACAAGACTAGGCATTCAAACTTGTTAAACATATGCAGTAGGTCAATCAAAAATTCAAGATTTATCAACAAGAATCGCAAATATTTAATTTAACATCTTAAATTTACGAAATTTTGCATTCGAAAAACTAAAACCTTCGAAAAGTCATAGTTAGGCTTCGAATTTGAGAATTCTGGGTTCGGCAGAAAAATAATATTTTTGTCAAAATTTTAGAATGCCTTTTACATGCGGAATTGACACAAAAATCACTCAATTCGGATGAGTAACGAAGAAACTGCCGAAAAACTGCGTACGTATAATTAAATAAACGCAATTTGCAATTAATTAACAATTACGAAAATTAATCACCCCTTTTAATTCTTGCAAATTTGTAATATTTAACCATGTTCATGCAATTTAGATTATGAAAATAATAAGGGGCTCGTGATACCACTGTTAGGTTATGATTCATATGACAGTTCATAAATCATGCGGAAAAAACCATAAAGCCAGGAAACATATTATTTACACATAATCATTTAGCATAGTTTAGATGCATACTCTTTGTTGCGTGCCTTCCCTAGCTGCGCCCGAACCGAACAAGAACAAGTCTTTAGGACTCCAAGTGTCGTCCCTCCGTAGATAGTCCACAGCACGTCCGGATCCGCCTTAAGATTGACCAACTAGAATCGCCCTTAAGGTTCTAATATTTTCGGTTAGGTAGGCAAGAATATTGGCTGATTTTTCTGCTTAAAAATCTTAGTTTTGAATACTTAAAACTTGTTTATAAATAATGACCCCTAGGCCTTTATTTATAGAGTTATGGAAAAGGAATCGTAATCCTAGTAGGATACGAATTAATTGAAATTAGAATCCTACATGAATTCTATTTAATTAATTTATCCAATTAGGAATAGAAATTTAATCATACACTGACTCTTGTAGTTTTAGGAATCACGCATGAGCACAAACTCACACACACACGGCAGCCACAAGGGCTGCCCATGCGCGTGCGAGCAGCAGCCCACGCAGCGCGGCCCACGCATCCGTGGCCTTGGCGCGCGCTGGGCCTGCCTTGCGGTAGGCCTGGGCGCTGCCTTGGCTGGGCTTGTGGCGCGCGTGCTTGCTGGGCGATGGCCCGGCTTCGTGCTGGGCCTTCGTCCGGCAGGCCTCGTCCGATGCTAATTCGTACGATACGCTTCCGATTAAATTTCCAGTTCCGGAATTTATTTCCGATACGAACAATATTTAATATTTCCGATTCCGGAATTAATTTCCGTTTCGAACAAATATTTAATATTTCCGTTTCCGGAATTATTTTCCGATTCCGGTAATATTTCCGATTCTGACAATATTTCCGTTTCCGGCAATATTTCCGATTCTGGTAATATTTCCATTTCCAATAATATTTTCCGATACGTACCATGTTTCCGTTTCCGGCAACATCTACGACTTGGATAATATTCATATTTCCGATACGATCCATATTTCCGTTTCCGGCAATATCATCGTTTCCGGAGTATTCATTTCTTGCCTGTGACGATCTTAGCTCCCACTGAAACCAAGATCCGTCGGTTCCGAATATTCATAGATGGAGTATTTAATGCCATTAAATACTTGATCCGTTTACGTACTATTTGTGTGACCCTACGGGTTCAGTCAAGAGTAAGCTGTGGATTAATATCATTAATTCCACTTGAACTGAAGCGGCCTCTAGCTAGGCATTCAGCTCACTTGATCTCACTGAATTATTAACTTGTTAATTAATACTGAACCGCATTTATTAGACTTAACATAGAATGCATACTTGGACCAAGGGCATTATTTCCTTCAGATCCACACACAATCAGGGCCCAAAACTAGTGAATACATAAACAAAAAATACCGACTGACCACTTCTCCAACTAGGCTTTAAACTAGGTGTATCAAACTAGGAAAGCCCCAATCTTTTTTTTTTTAATTTTGTTTGCTTTATAGGATTTTAATAATATTTCCTCCTTGTGCGATGAATTGTTCTCCATTGAAAGACATAATTTTTTTCTCCTTTAAGGGAGAATTTTTCTAAGGTTAGAGGATCCCTAAACTTTGGTGTATGAGGGAAACATATTATTTGTTAGGTTATGATACATATGACATTTACATAGATCATGCGGAAACAACCATTAACCCAGGAAACATATTATTTACACATAATCATATAGCATAATTAGATGCATACTCTTTGTTGCGTGCCTTCCCTAGCTGCGCCCGAACCGAACAAGAACAAGTCTTTTAGGACTCCAAGTGTCGTCCCTCCGTAGAAAGTCCACAGCACGTCCGGATCCGCCTTAAGATTGACCAACTAGAATCGCCCTTAAGGTACTCAGAAAATTCGGCACTTTTGGGGCAAGATGGGTGTTTGAATTTTCTCTCAAAAACCTCACTTTTGAATACTTTGAAACTTATGTATAAATTATGACCCCTAGGCCTTTATTTATAGAGTTATGGAAAAGGAATCGTAATCCTAGTAGGATGCGAATTAATTGGAATTAGAATTCTACATGAATTCTACTTAATCAATTTATCCAATAGGAATAGACATTTAATCATACACTGACTCTTGCAGATTCAGGAATCTCGCATGAGCTCAAACTCACACACACACGGCAGCCACAAGGGCTGCCCACGCATGCGAGCAGCAGCCCACGCAGCGCGGCCCACGCATGCGCGGCCTTGTGCGCGCTGGGCTGTGGCGTGCGTGCTTGCTGGGCGATGGCCTAGCTTCGTGCTGGGCCTTCGTCCGGCAGGCCTCGTCCGATGCTAATTCGTACGATACGCTTCCGATTAAATTTCCATTTCCGGAATCTATTTCCGATACGAACAATATTTAATATTTCCGATTCCGGAATTAATTTCCGTTTCGAACAAATATTTAATATTTCCGTTTTCGGAATTATTTTCCGATTCCGGCAATATTTCCGATTCTGACAATATTTCCGTTTCCGGCAATATTTCCGATTCTGGTAATATTTCCATTTCCAATAATATTTTCCGATACGTACCATGTTTCCGTTTCCGGTAACATCTACGACTTGGATAATATTCATATTTCCGATACGATCCATATTTCCGTTTCCGGCAATATCATCGTTTCCGGAGTATTCATTTCTTGCCTGTGACGATCTTAGCTCCCACTGAAACCAAGATCCGTCGGTTCCGAATATTCATAGATGGAGTATTTAATGCCATTAAATACTTGATCCGTTTACGTACTATTTGTGTGACCCTACGGGTTCAGTCAAGAGTAAGCTGTGGATTAATATCATTAATTCCACTTGAACTGAAGCGGCCTCTAGCTAGGCATTCAGCTCACTTGATCTCACTGAATTATTAACTTGTTAATTAATACTGAACCGCATTTATTAGACTTAATATAGAATGCATACTTGGACCAAGGGCATTATTTCCTTCAGTCTCCCACTTGTCCTTAGGGACAAGTGTGCATTTCCTAATTCCTTTGTCGCTCGATGCTTGCTCTTGAACATAAGGTAAGAGTTGTCATCCTTATTATGTCCAGAGGTGTTCCTCGGTTTCAGAGTTCAACTGATCAAATAAACAGATAATCATAGCCTATGATTCATCCGAGCACGGCCATGCATTTCACAGTTTCTAGCTCTCCGAGTGGCCTTGTACAACTTTTAAGCATCTCATCCCGATTTATGGGAGGACAATCCCAATCTTGCGATCTTGAGATTAGACTTCGTTTGATAGGTGATTACCTGAGCGTTGCCTTTATAGCCTCCTTTTACGGTGCGACGGTTGGTCAACGTCAAAGCAACCAGTTCTCAAACAAGTAATCTCAAATCACTCAGGTATTGAGGATTTAGTGTCTAATAATTTAATGAAATTTACTTATGACAGACTTTCATCTCTTACAGTAAAGTTTCATAGGTCTTGTCCGATACTAGTCTTCCCAAAGTAAGTATCTATGCAAATGATTATGACATTGCCATGTCCACATAGTTCAAGAAACAGAACTACTAGTCATCTTGCATTCTAATCGTCTAACGTTTTCTATGCGTCCAATTTTATAGAAAACTCCGACTAGGGACCATTTTCAACCTTTGACATTCAAGTTCACTTGATAGACATTTCTTAGTCACAGGACTGGTCCTGACAGTCTATCTTGAATATATCGTCAAGTTGAAGGGACTCATCATTTAATAAACCACAAATTAAATGGAAAAATGAATTCCTTTCATTTATTGTGAATGATTAACCAATAATGTTTTACAAAGATTTAAACTCTAAAACTTTAAAACATTAAACAGAGACATCAAAGCCATTCTCCAATATGCTTGATTCCCATAGCTGCAGTGTGCGAGTTGTGCTTCGCTTGCGGCAGAGGTTTAGTTAATGGATCTGATATGTTGTCATCAGTTCCAATTTTGCTTATCTCGACTTCTTTTCTTTCAACGAACTCTCGTAGAAGGTGAAATCTACGAAGTACATGCTTGACTCTCTGGTGGTGTCTAGGCTCTTTTGCCTGTGCAATAGCTCCGTTATTATCACAATACAGGGCTATTGGTCCTTTAATGGAGGGGACTACACCAAGTTCTCCTATGAACTTCCTTAGCCATATAGCTTCCTTTGCTGCTTCATGTGCAGCAATGTACTCCGCTTCAGTTGTAGAATCCGCAATGGTGCTTTGCTTAGCACTTTTCCAGCTTACTGCTCCTCCGTTGAGGCAGAAGACAAACCCAGACTGTGATCTGAAATCATCTTTGTCGGTTTGGAAACTTGCGTCCGTATAGCCTTTAACAATTAATTCATCATCTCCACCATAGACCAGGAAGTCATCTTTGTGCCTTTTCAGGTACTTCAGAATGTTCTTGGCAGCAATCCAATGCGCCTCTCCTGGGTCTGACTGGTATCTGCTCGTAGCACTGAGTGCGTACGCAACATCCGGGCGTGTACATATCATAGCATACATTATTGAACCAATCAATGATGCATATGGAATCCCATTCATTCGTCTACGCTCATCAAGTGTTTTTGGGCACTGAGTCTTGCTTAGAGTCATTCCATGAGACATGGGTAGGTAGCCTCGCTTGGAGTCCGCCATCTTGAACCTATCAAGCACCTTATTGATATAAGTGCTTTGACTAAGTCCAATCATCTTTTTAGATCTATCTCTGTAAATCTTGATGCCCAATATGTACTGTGCTTCTCCTAGATCCTTCATCGAAAAACATTTCCCAAGCCAAATCTTGACAGAGTTCAACATAGGAATGTCATTTCCGATAAGCAATATGTCGTCGACATATAATACTAGGAAAGCAATTTTGCTCCCACTGACCTTCTTGTATACACAAGATTCGTCCGCGTTTTTGATGAAACCAAAGTCACTGACTGCTTCATCAAAACGTATATTCCAGCTCCTGGATGCCTGCTTCAATCCGTAGATTGACTTCTTTAGCTTGCATACCTTTTTAGCATTCTTTGGATCCTCAAAACCTTCAGGCTGTGTCATAAACACAGTTTCTGTTAAAACGCCGTTTAAGAAAGCAGTTTTGACATCCATCTGCCATATTTCGTAATCGTAATATGCAGCGATTGCTAACATTATTCGAATAGACTTTAGCATTGCAACTGGTGAAAAGGTTTCATCGTAATCCACACCGTGGACTTGCCTGTAACCTTTCGCAACCAATCTAGCTTTGAAAACTTCAAGTTTCCCATCCTTGTCCTTTTTCAGTTTGAAAACCCATTTGCTTCCAATGGCTTGGTAGCCATCTGGCAAATCGACCAAATCCCATACTTGGTTTTCAGACATGGAGTCTAATTCAGATTGCATGGCTTCTTGCCATTGCTTGGAGCTAGGGCTCGTCATAGCTTGCTTGTAAGTCGCAGGTTCATCACTTTCAAGTAATAGAACGTCATAGCTCTCGTTCGTCAAAATACCTAAGTACCTTTCCGGTTGAGATCTATATCTTTGCGATCTACGCGGGGTAACATTTCTAGATTGACCATGATTCTCACCAGATTCTTCTAAAGGTCTCTGAGTTTCATCCTGAATGTCATCTTGAGCATTCTCTAGAGTTTGTTGTTCGACTCGAATTTCTTCGAGGTCTACTTTTCTCCCACTTGTCATTTTGGAAATGTGATCTTTCTCCAAAAAGACACCATCTCGAGCAACAAACACTTTGTTCTCAGATGTATTGTAGAAGTAATACCCCTTTGTTTCCTTTGGATAGCCCACAAGGATACATTTGTCAGATTTTGGATGAAGTTTGTCTGAAATTAATCGTTTGACGTATACTTCACATCCCCAAATCTTAAGAAAAGACACATTTGGAGGCTTTCCAAACCATAATTCGTATGGAGTCTTTTCGACAGCTTTAGACGGAGCTCTATTTATAGTGAGTGCAGCTGTATTTAGTGCATGTCCCCAAAATTCTAATGGAAGTTCGGCCTGACCCATCATTGACCTGACCATGTCTAGCAAGGTTCTGTTCCTCCGTTCTGACACACCGTTCCATTGTGGTGTTCCAGGAGGAGTCAATTCTGATAGAATTCCACATTCTTTCAGATGGTCATCAAATTCATGGCTCAGATATTCACCGCCTCTATCAGACCGCAGTGCCTTGATCTTCTTGCCTAATTGATTCTCTACTTCACTCTGAAATTCCTTGAATTTGTCAAAGGATTCAGACTTATGCTTCATTAGGTAGACATAACCATACCTACTGAAGTCATCAGTGAAAGTGATAAAGTAGCTGAAACCACCTCTAGCATTTGTACTCATTGGTCCACATACATCTGTATGGATTAAACCCAATAGTTCATTTGCTCTTTCTCCAACTTTAGAGAAAGGTTGCTTTGTCATTCTGCCAAGTAAACATGATTCGCATTTACCATAATCCTCTAAGTCAAATGGTTCTAGAATTCCTTCCCTTTGAAGTCTTTCTAAGCGTTTCAAGTTTATATGGCCTAATCGACAATGCCACAGATAGGTGAGATCTGAATCATCCTTTTTGGCCTTTTTGGTATTTATGTTATATACTTGTTTGTCGTGATCTAATAAATAAAGTCCATTGACTAATCTAGCAGATCCATAAAACATCTCTTTAAAATAAAACGAACAACTATTGTCTTTTATTATAAAGGAAAATCCCTTAGCATCTAAGCAAGAAACTGAAATGATGTTTTTAGTAAGACTTGGAACATGGAAACATTCTTCCAGTTCCAAAACTAGCCCGGAGGGCAACGACAAATAGTATGTTCCTACAGCTAATGCAGCAATCCGTGCTCCATTTCCCACTCGTAGGTCGACTTCACCCTTGCTTAACTTTCTACTTCTTCTTAGTCCCTGTGGATTGGAACATAAGTGTGAGCCACAACCTGTATCTAATACCCAAGAAGTTGAATTAGCAAGTATACAGTCTATAACGAAAATACCTGAAGATGGAACGACTGTTCCGTTCTTCTGATCTTCCTTTAGCTTCAAGCAATCTCTCTTCCAATGCCCCTTCTTCTTGCAGTAGAAGCATTCGGATTCAGAAGTGGGTTGACTGACCTTCCTCTTTGCAGATTTGGCGCCAGTTTGCTTAGTTGGGCTGGCTTTGTTGCCACCTTTCTTAGCATTCCTCTTCTTTCCAGATTTCTTGAACTTGCCCCCACGCACCATAAGCACATCCTGCTTATCACTTTTGAGCGTCTTTTCAGCGGTCTTCAGCATACCGTGAAGCTCAGTGAGCGTTTTGTCCAGACTATTCATACTGTAGTTCAGTTTGAACTGATCATACCCGCTATGAAGAGAATGGAGGATGGTGTCTATAGCCATTTCCTGAGAAAATTGCTGATCCAGCCGACTCATATTCTCAATGAGTCCAATCATTTTGAGAACATGTGGACTTACGGGCTCGCCTTTCTTAAGCTTGGTCTCAAGAATTTGCCTATGAGTCTCGAATCTTTCGACTCGAGCCAGATCTTGGAACATGTTCTTCAACTCACTGATGATTGTGAAAGCATCTGAGTTGATGAACGTTTTCTGCAGATCCGCACTCATGGTGGCGAGCATTAGACATTTCACATCCTTGTTGGCATCAATCCAACGATTGAGGGCTGCCTGAGTGATCCCGTCGCCTGGAGCTTCGGGCATCGCCTCATCTAGGACATACTCCTTTTCTTCCTGCATAAGAACTATTTGCAAGTTCCTTTGCCAGTCAAGGAAGTTTTTCCCGTTCAACTTCTCCTTTTCGAGAATTGATCGAATGTTGAATGAATTGTTGTTTGCCATATTAAAAACTATAATTGAAAAGAATAAACAAATAAATAACCATTCACAGTTTCTCTTAATAAACTTAAATTCTAGCATTCATGCATAATTCAATGTTTATTAAGCATTTTATTCAAGTTATGTGTTCCGGCAGGTGTGAATAAAATGATTCCAAGATCCTAAAATCATTGAAGAACTAAGCACAGTTTGTCGACTTAATCCTAGAACATCTTAGGTAAGCAAAAGCCTTTTGCTAATAGTCTAGAAACTATTCTTGGTTGATAGGTACGTCTAAGAACTTATTAGGTAAACCTATCGAATTTGCCACGACATAAAAGGACTCCTTACTTATATCGTTGAGTTTCACCAAAACTAACATGTACTCACAGTTATTTGTGTACCTTGCCCCTTTAGGACCAATAAGTAACACCTCGCTGAGCGAAAACTATTACTAGATTGATGTAAAGGATATCCAAGCAAGTGTATATTTTGGCATGGCACCTTTTAACTCAATTTTTAAGTTTGGAACTTAAGGCTCTTACTATGTTGGTTAGATTTTAAGTGAACTAAAATCCTTAATCATGCAACATAATCAAGCTTTTGATCTCATGCATTTTAAGACATATTTAAAGCAATAAATAACTTAAAACATGCATAAGATATTTGTGATCTAGTATGGCCCGACTTCATCTTGAAGCTTTGACTTCAAAGTCCGTCTTGAAAATCTCCGTGGGAGGCACCATTTTCTTCAAATAGGATAAGTTATAACTAATTACAACTATTTGATGGTACGCAGACCATATTTGAATTGAAAAACAACTTTGGTACTTTAGACCAATTACATTCAAATTAATGGTACGCAGACCATATTTTCTATCCTATTTGGGCCATACTAGTCACTTCATAACCTGCAAAACAGTACATATACAATATATACCATTCACCCATTCATTATCATGAATGGCCCACATAGCTGGTTAGTTAAACACATTATGCATCACGTAAACATTTGCAGCAATTAATCAAGGGCACCAATAATCTACCAATTATTCAGTCCTTATTAATTCTAATCGAGTTGTTTTAACCTTAAGGATTTGTAGACCTAATCAAGAGTTTATGACTAAAAAGTGCTCCCACTCAAACCAATAAATTCATATGCTTTACTAATTTTAAACATAAAATTGTATTTCTAGTCTAACCGGAAACATACAAATTTAATTAAAATTTAAAGCTCATATAAATTTATAATTGAATCCAAAATTTAATTTATTTCAGTCGCATTTAAATTAATTCATGATTTTAATTTTAGTAAAATAATTAGAATAAATTATATTTATTATAATTATAATATTCAAAATTAAAATCCAAGAAATTAATTCAAATTATTAATTTTAAAATTAATTAAAATTACGTGAACTGAAATTTTCAAATTAAACATTCAAAACGATCTAATCGTAACGCAAACACCCTACGCGTTGCACGCACATGGGCCGTACGCACACAGCCATTGCTGGCCATGTGCGCGCAGCCCATGCGCTCGTTGCATAGCTGCTGCTGTCCCATACGCAAGCCTCCGCACAGCGCCCCATCGCACGCGAGCTATCGCTCGCAGTGCGCGCGCGAGATCGCTCGCTGGGCGCGCTGGTTCGCTCGCTGGCGCGCGAGATCGCTCGCTGGCGCGCGAGATCGCTCGCTGGTGCGCGCGAGCCATCGCTCGCTGGCGCGCGAGATCGCTCGCTGGTGCGCGCGAGCCATCGCTCGCTGGCGCGCGAGATCGCTCGCTGGTGCGCGCGAGCCATCGCTCGCTGGTGCGCGACATCGCTCGCTGGGCGGGCGACGTCGCGCGCTGTGCGCGCGAGTGATGCTGTGCGCAGCGCTCGTGGCACGCGAGCTTGCGCTCGCTGCGCACGAGGCTGCGCGCTGTTGTGCGAGGCAGCGCGCGCTGTGGCGCAGCTCGCTTGCTGCCCACACGCGACTGCCTTGGCTCGCCCCTCGCCCATGCCCATCCGTTCATTGCTCGTGGCACACGACACAAGGCAGGGCTGCTGCCTTGTGCTCGTGCACTACGCCCTTGCTCATTGCATTCGTGCCGCACGGGCGACGAGCTCCCTTGCTCGTCGTCGCATGCCCGCATTATACAACACCCCTTAAGGGTAACACGAAGCGTCCATTGCTTCGTGCGTGCAAGTTATTTGAACGAATCGCATAAAAATTTAAAATTTATATTTAAAATTAATGACAAATTAATAAATATTATTAATTTCATAATTTTAGGGCGAAAAAATCGAAAATTTATTATCCAATTGATTTCCGATTGATATGGATTCAAGTCTAGGTCATAAAAATTTAAAATTTATCGTAAATTTACAATTTTTATGGTGGTTTTTAATCATAGGTTTCTAATTAAATTACAATTAATTATGAAAATCAAATTAATTCTAAATTATTCTAATTTTCAACAAATTAATCATAATTACAAATTAGATTGCATAATTAACAAGACTAGGCATTCAAACTTGTTAAACATATGCAGTAGGTCAATCAAAAATTCAAGATTTATCAACAGGAATCGCAAATATTTAATTTAACATCTTAAATTTACGAAATTTTGCATCCGAAAAACTAAAACCTTCGAAAAGTCATAGTTAGGCTTCGAATTTGAGAATTCTGGGTTCGGCAGAAAAATACTATTTTTGTCAAAATTTTAGAATGCCTTTTACATACGGAATTGACACAAAAATCACTCAATTCAGATGAGTAATGAAGAAACTGCCGAAAAACTGCGTACATATATTTAAATAAACGCAATTTGCAATTAATTAACAATTACGAAAATTAATCACCCCTTTTAATTCTTGCAAATTTGTAATATTTAACCATGTTCATGCAATTTAGATTATGAAAATAATAAGGGGCTCGTGATACCACTGTTAGGTTATGATACATATGACATTTACATAGATCATGCGGAAACAACCATTAACCCAGGAAACATATTATTTACACATAATCATATAGCATAATTAGATGCATACTCTTTGTTGCGTGCCTTCCCTAGCTGCGCCCGAACCGAACAAGAACAAGTCTTTTAGGACTCCAAGTGTCGTCCCTCCGTAGAAAGTCCACAGCACGTCCGGATCCGCCTTAAGATTGACCAACTAGAATCGCCCTTAAGGTACTCAGAAAATTCGGCACTTTTGGGGCAAGATGGGTGTTTGAATTTTCTCTCAAAAACCTCACTTTTGAATACTTTGAAACTTATGTATAAATTATGACCCCTAGGCCTTTATTTATAGAGTTATGGAAAAGGAATCGTAATCCTAGTAGGATGCGAATTAATTGGAATTAGAATTCTACATGAATTCTACTTAATCAATTTATCCAATAGGAATAGACATTTAATCATACACTGACTCTTGCAGATTCAGGAATCTCGCATGAGCTCAAACTCACACACACACGGCAGCCACAAGGGCTGCCCACGCATGCGAGCAGCAGCCCACGCAGCGCGGCCCACGCATGCGCGGCCTTGTGCGCGCTGGGCTGTGGCGTGCGTGCTTGCTGGGCGATGGCCTAGCTTCGTGCTGGGCCTTCGTCCGGCAGGCCTCGTCCGATGCTAATTCGTACGATACGCTTCCGATTAAATTTCCATTTCCGGAATCTATTTCCGATACGAACAATATTTAATATTTCCGATTCCGGAATTAATTTCCGTTTCGAACAAATATTTAATATTTCCGTTTTCGGAATTATTTTCCGATTCCGGCAATATTTCCGATTCTGACAATATTTCCGTTTCCGGCAATATTTCCGATTCTGGTAATATTTCCATTTCCAATAATATTTTCCGATACGTACCATGTTTCCGTTTCCGGTAACATCTACGACTTGGATAATATTCATATTTCCGATACGATCCATATTTCCGTTTCCGGCAATATCATCGTTTCCGGAGTATTCATTTCTTGCCTGTGACGATCTTAGCTCCCACTGAAACCAAGATCCGTCGGTTCCGAATATTCATAGATGGAGTATTTAATGCCATTAAATACTTGATCCGTTTACGTACTATTTGTGTGACCCTACGGGTTCAGTCAAGAGTAAGCTGTGGATTAATATCATTAATTCCACTTGAACTGAAGCGGCCTCTAGCTAGGCATTCAGCTCACTTGATCTCACTGAATTATTAACTTGTTAATTAATACTGAACCGCATTTATTAGACTTAATATAGAATGCATACTTGGACCAAGGGCATTATTTCCTTCATTATTTAATTCACAGGAGAAATCGATGCATCGATGAGAATTTGTGCGGTGTCGCAACAAAGGTCTGTTCTATATTTATAATCAATTGAATATGATTTAATTCAATATCAAAACTGCAACAGATCAATAGACCCCCTCGTTGAAGGCTGTATCAAACTATTAGAGGTTATACAAGACGTTCGAAGTGCAATGATCGTAGTTTTGCAGAAAATGAGTTTTGTTTAATTCGATTTGTTATGAATTAAATAGATTATGATCTCTTTTATAGATGTCCTATTACTTTTTATTAATGAATTACTTTTACACTGTGTTTGGGAACCAAGTTAACTTGGAAATGTGAGGAAAAGTAAAACTATAGAAATCTATAGAAAAGTTGATCTGAAGAGATATGTAGAAATCTCTGAATTTTGATTTGTTTGGCTAATTATTACAGAAAACTGTGGAAATTGGAATATCACATATTTTTCACTTCTTTAATTTTGTTTTCCCCATATTTCCATAGTTTTTCCATCACTTTTGAGGGAAAAAGTGTGGAAAATAAAAAAGACAAAACATAGTTGATTTCCGCAGATGTCCACGCATTTCATTTTCCTCACTTTTCCATTTAAATAACCAAACAAGCTAAAATTATGAAACTCTCCTATCTATTACTATATACTAAAAGAGACACCAGGAATGACACGTGTCAAATCCTTGTGCGATTTTTTCCCGTCAAAAACCACATTCCCAAAAAAGTGTATTTTATTTTTATTCTCTACCTTTTTTATATAAACAATTTATCTATGGAAACAAAATTTAGTTTATGAATTATGGCAATAGTAGATACGACGTAATAATAATTATTCTAAATTGGTAATATTTTAGTCAAATCGCTATATTAATAATGGAAAATATATCACTCAATATTTTAGTCAAATTAACATATTAGCATTTTAAATATGCATATTAGATAAATAAATTTAAACGAGTATGTTAAAAATGTTATAACTATGCAGTAGTGTGGGAGATATTCATTTAAATATTTTGTAAAAAAAATGATCAAAATCCATGCATGCACGGGATCTAGTCTAATTTTCATAATTTTACACACTTTTTCTCATTAAATCAGAGTTCCCAAACAAACTGTTAGTTTTTTTTTGCAACTCCGCATAAAGGCGGGAAATTGGAAATTAAAAAGTGTTTCTGCAACTCCGCTCACTGTCGTTTCATTTCAAAACCCTCAGAAGCAGCTGAGCTTGCTTCAACAACAATGGTGACTCTCCCAATTTGGATGATCGCCGAAATTCTCAAACGATTACATGTAGAACTACTTCTCCGCTTCACAATCGTCTGCAAATCCTGGAATTCCTTAATTAAAACGCCTAGTTTCATCAAATTACACCTCAATCAAACCCTAATTTCAAATTCCCATCGTCATATCCTCCTCTACTATTCTTCTCTTCATTCTGCAGGGCTCGACCTCCAACCTAACCACATCACTTTCTCGGAGCTCAACCACCCGCTCAAACCCTGCGAAGTTGCCAATTTTGTTGGTTCTTGTTAAAATGTTAAACTAGAAAAATCTAAATCTAGAATGTACTATATAAAAATCTAGTAGTAAAGTGTGTAGAAAAATCTAGCTAAAATAATGTCTAGAATTTACTTAAGAAATATCTAGATAAATGGCAAGTGTAGAAAAATCTAGAAAGTAGGATCCAACCCAACCACTATAAATATGTTGTATTTGCATAAATTTAGATGCAAGCTAATCAAGAGAGCTCCCATAAAATATGAGAGGTAAAAATAAGGGTTCTATCAAAAAGATAAGTGAGAGGTATGAGCTCTCACAAATATTGTTGTACAATTTTTATCAATGCAATTTTGTTATATAATTGAGGTCCATCAAAACTTCCGCGTGCGCCCTCAAATTTATAGTGGTACCAGAGCCGGAAAAGTGATTACGACAAAATTGAAGACCGAAGACCCAAGACATGAAGGGTTACAAGATTTGAAGAAAATATGGAAGAGAAAAGAGGTAAGTTCTAAATCTAAAATTTCTTAAGGAAAATAACAAATATGGGGAAATTAAACTAGAAAAAGAAATTTATGGAGGAAAATGGAGAAAAATAAAAGTTGATGATAAAAATGAGAAAGGATGGAAAAAGCTGAAGAAGAAAATATGTTTTGAAGAATAAATTATTTGAATGATGCTAATGACAAGGGCATTAACTAAGTATATTGGTGACAAAAAAAAGGAAAGAAAAACAAAATTCAAACAGAGAATTTTGGAGTTTGCTAATGACACGAGCATTAGCAGTGTTAGGTGGTGACATGAGCACCATAACAAACGAAAATTCGGGAGAAACAAATAACATTGGAGGAAGTTGGTAACAAGGGTACCAACACAAAGAGTTGAAATTCTGCAAGATGTGAAGACATAAGCACCAATAACAAAATAACATTTAAAGAAAAATTTCAGGAGATGACTGGTGACATGTGCATCGGTGGGAGAGTTGGTAACATGGATACCAACGAGAAGATGATCAAGATTAATAAAACGTATCGAGAAGGTGAAGGTTGGTAACACTGGTGCAAACATTAGAACTCAAACGTTCATATCGATTTGTGGTTGATGACAATTGCATCAACGAGATTTTCGAAAGATAAACATTTTGGAGTACAAGATTTTTCAAGATTAAGGGGGAGTGTTAAAATGTTAATCTAGAAAAATTTAAATCTAGAATGTACTATATAAAAATCTAGTAGTAAAGTGTGTAGAAAAATCTAGCTAAAATAATGTCTAGAATTTACTTAAAAAATATCTAGATAAATGACAAGTGTAGAAAAATTTAGAAAGTAGGATCCAACCACTATAAATATGTTGTATTTGCATAAGTTTAGATGTGAGCTAATCAAGAGAGCTCCCACAAAATATGAGAGGTAAAAACAAGGGTTCTACCAAAAAGATAAGTGAGAGATATGAGCTCTCACAAATATTGTTGTACAATTTTTGTCAATGCAATTTTGTTATATAATTGAGGTCCAACAAAACTTCCGGGTACCCCCTCAAATTTCTATCAGTTCCTGCAACAGCGTCGTTTGTATCTCCGAGGATCTTCTTATACAATCCTCTCACTAAATCGAACTGTAAGATCCCCTCGAGTCAAAATATAGACCTTAACAAGGATAGTTTGGTGTATGGGTTCGGGTTTGACAGCAAGAGCAACAATTACAAGGTTTTGAGGATGGTTCAGGGGATTGATAACGACGAGAATTCTAAAATTGAAGCAAAAGTGTTTAGTCTGAAAAACAATTCATGGAAATCTATTCAAGGTAACCTGTATTATCTCTATTACGCTGATTGCAACGATGTTCTTATTAATGAGGCTTTATATTTCCTTGTGAATACCAAGGATTCGTATACGAGGCAATGTAAGTTTATTGCTAGTTTTGATCTTCGGACAGAAACTTCTCGCTTATAGATTTCCCCAGTTATGATGATAAGTTGAGTTCTAATTCCCCAGTTAAATCAACCTATTAATAGTCAAAGTATACGTTAAGAAGCGTAAAATAAACCATGGTGCAATATTTAAGGAATGGAGGAATTATATATATATTGTTTAAAACTTTATTATAATTTTGTCAAACTCTACCCGCTACTTTCAAACGCTACTATTTTTTAACGTTTGACAAAAGTTACCAACCGCTATCTCACTCGCTACCTCGCCAAACACTTACAAATTTTACAATAGGATTTTTCATAGGTGAAAACGTTACCTGCTACCTCAAACGCTACCGACGAACATCCCCATATATAAGGATAACTTTTTAACATTTTGAGTTTACTTTTATTTTGATGTATAATATTTATTATACACCTACTTCCTCCGTCCCTTAATACTTGCACCATTTTGACTAGTGCGGAGTTTAAGACACTTGAACTGACTTATTAATTTAATGGGTGTTAGTTGATAGTGGGGTATTTTTTTAATATAGTTAGTGGGAAATGTGTAAGGGGTGGGGAGTAATGAGTGGGGATGTGAATTTTTAAATGATTTTTTTGTAGGGAGTAGGGGTGTAGGTGGGGTAATAGATAAGTGTGAAAAATAATATAATATTGGTGAAAATTTCCATTTATAGAAGCGGTGCAAATATTAAGAGACGACCCAAAAAGGAAAGTGGTGCGAGTATTAAGGGATGGAGAGAGTATTTAATTTGGTCATTTAATATACTACATATCCATAGGGGGACCCACCTTGTGGGAAACATACCCCACCATTATTTGCAAAAATAAAATTTCTTTTTTCCTTTACGTTTTTCTTTTTTGTTGTCTCAAAATGTTCTTTAAATTTCCTTTTATATTATCATATAAATGTTTCAATATTCTATCAAAATTTGTGTCAAATGATTATTTTAACTAATTTAATTCATTGTGTCATTTAATCTCTCACATTTTTCTATTGGGACATTAAGTTTTTCTCATTTTCCTAATATCAAAATTATGATAAGAGTGAAAACATTATAAATAAACGTAATATTTCTTTTTTAAATAAAAAAAATAGAGCAATCTCAATGTACATTAATTAGTCTTTAATAAACGTGTAAAAGGCCAAACGTAAAGAACAAAAAGAAACGGATGGAGTACTCCTTATATAGTGTGTGCAACTTGACAACAAAGGAATTGGTGTTGGCCCAATATTAGTCCTTTGTGTTTTGTTAAAAGCATTATCTCTATTTTATACCGGAACTCATTTCACACTTTCTCATTAAGACATTAAATCTCTCTACTCATTTTCAATGTCATATTTTTTATAGAAGTAAAAACACTAGCAATAAACATAATTTGCATTATTTTACTTTTTAAAAAAAATCTTTATCAAAATCAGTTAGATGTTAAATCGCGTAACACCATGCATGGTACCAAACACAACGAATAAAAAGGGAAGGAGAGAGTATAAGAGAAAGATCACCCCTAAGTCTTAATATTAGATTTTGCTGACATGTAGATATGACATATGACACCTAATCTCAAAAAAAGACAACATAATTTTACAAAAAAAAGTGGGTAAGTCTTGATAAAATCTTAGATTGAATCTTGAAACACCAAGACTAAAATTAAGACTCAATGCGTGAGTTGAATGAAAAAACATCATATCTAAATTTGGAGGTCTAAAATGAATTTTAAGGGCGAAGAACTAATTTTTTTTTTCAAAAATGAAGTATTTTTAACAATAATTTTTTTATAAAAGTAAAGTAAAAAAAGGTGACATGGAATATATAAAAGTCTTAAGACAAGACTTTCCATGAACTTGTTCTAAAGGAACGTTTGATGCGACGTCAAAAAAGCGATTTCCTATTTTACCCTTACTTAAACTAGAAAATAAAATCAAATTAAACAAAAACATATTTTATATTATAACATAAAAGAGAATCATTTAATAGATATTTATCAATCAAATATTAAAGCTAGGAAAAAAAAGGGTAAGACGTACTCCTGTTCCTAAATGGTCTTCTCATTTTTCTTTGGCACATTTGCTAATGCAATTTTTATATCTTTAATATATCTAATTATGTGTTATTAAAAATTATAAAAAATATTATATTGTTAAATTATTCATTGAGACGAATCAAACAAGACCCCACATAACTATGTTTTTTCTTATACATCAGAAATAATTCAAAAAGATTCCCTTTCTTTGCGAATAGTGCCAAAATTCCAAATGGGAAGAACATTAAGTAACGGAGGGAGTAATTCAACGATTAAGTTAAGAGTATTATTGTATGTGTATTTTTTTAAATTACAAATACTCGTCGCGTGTATAGAAAGATAGTCTAAATTAACCATAACATAAGATATTCGGGTTTATATAAGAAAAATGCCTTAATCTTATTTCATAAGGGGAAAGGATATCTGGAGCATGAACATTCCTGTTGGGATCTCATAGGCTCTAAAGAAGTTGTCGAATGCAGAGATCTTATTCAAAGTCATTCTACTTTTTAACATTTTGTTGTTAGTGATAAATTTCCTATTAAAAAGCTATATAAAAGCTCACAGGCCCCCTGTAGATTGTGTATATTGGAAAAGGGTAATATGTAACATTCTTGCAAGTCCCAAAAGCATCAAACAACTCTTTGCAAATTTATATTCATCATTTGGACTCTTTGGAAAGAGAGGAATGACTGCATTTTTAACAATTGCAATTTTAACACCTTTCGAGTCTTCTTTAAAGCTAGTTTATCTTTCAAAGAGTGGCAGTTAAGAACTAATATTGACCAGCATCAACTTAAGGGTACCCATTTCACTTCACACACCCACACAAAGGTTACTCACAATCCTCCGGTGCTAGTTCGTTGGTACCCTCCCCCTCAAGGTACCTTCAAACTCAACTTCGACGGCTCTTGCAATTCTTCATCAGCAGCAGCTGGTTTTATCATACGCGACAACAACGGCACCCCTATCAGCATTCACACTTACAACCTATGCCTTACGCAAGCTTTTATGGCAGAAGCTTGTGCCCTCCACAAAGGCCTCAAAGAAGCAAAGAATCTCAACATCAAAAACATTTATATTGAAGGTGATACCTTTTAGTCATCAACGCAGTCAAAGGAACCTGGAACATCCCTTGGAAACTCCATTATATTATTCAGGACATTCAGGATATTCTCAAATTTTTCGACACTTGGGATATCAAGGACGTCTTCAGAGAAGCAAATCGAGCAGCAGATTGGATAGAAAATGTTGGTCATTTAGTTAGTAATACTATGTGCATTGAATCTTGTAATAGTCCCCAATTACTGTCCATTTTAGATAGTGATTACTTAGGAGAACTCCTCGTGCGGAGGGGCTCCTAAGGTACTTTCTCCTTACCTTTCAAAAAAAAAAAGTCCCTAAAGCATGTTCATAACTTGGCTTGCAATTCGGAACAAGTTAGCTACTAAAGATAGGATGCTAAGATGGAATATAATTATGGATCCTGATTGTGTTCTTTATGGGACTGCTCACGAGACTATAGAGAACATCTCTTCTTTAGCTGTCAGTTTTCTGTTGAAATTTGGAGGAATATTATGCAGATCCTCAAAATGAAAAGGAATATTTTCTCCTTTGATATCCAGGTACAATAGGTGGCTAAAACTTGCAGGAAGACACATACCATTCCTCAACTTCATGGCATGATCTTTGCAAAATCTATATATGTAATCTGGTTGCAACAAAACAAGAATATTTTTAATGGTGCTTTTGAAGATTCATCTATTGTCTTGAGATCAAATTTGTTTAAGGTAGCTTGTCATTGCACAGATGTAATGAGAGAATATTTGTATTGAGTTGCCTACTTTGTACTTTGTAAAGTCAGTGATGGATCTAGCTTGCTTCAATCCTTCTTAGAACGTGGGGAGTTTAGACCTTAGAGACTATTTTACGTGTTTATTATCCCATGTGATTATTACTCTACCTATTTTGATAAATGATAAATTTCTTTATTTGCAAAAAAAAAAAAAAAAAAAAAAATCTCCACCCACACACATTGACACAATCAACGCCCAAAACTAGTGAATACGGAGTACATGAACAAAAAATACTGACTGACCTATTAAACGGTTAAAGAGGCATACCGTGTACGTCTTAGCATAAAAAGCGGGAAATTGGAAAGTGGAAATTGGAAATTGGAAAGTGCTTCTGCAACACCGCTCACTGTCGTTTCATTTCAAAACCCTCAAAAACAGCTGAAGCTTACTTCAGCAACAATGGCGACTCTCCCAATTAAGATGATCGCCGAAATTCTCAAACGACTACCTGCAGAACTACTTATCCGCTTCACAATCGTCTGCAAATCCTGGAATTCCTTAATTAAAACCCCTAGTTTCATCAAATTACACCTCAATCAAACCCTAATTTCAAATTCTCATCGTCATATCCTACTATCCTATTCTTCTCTCCATTCTGCCGAGCTCGACCTCCAACCTAACCACATCTCTTTCTCGGAGCTCAACCACCCGCTCAAACCCTGCGAAGTTGTCATTTTTGTTGGTATGTGCAACGGCGCCGTTTGCATCTCCGACGACTCCAGAAACATCGTCTTCTTATACAATCCTCTCACCAAATCGCACCTTAAGCTCCCCGCCAGTCAAATTATAGACCTTAACAAAGATGGTTTGGTGTACAGGTTCGGGTTTGACAGCAAGAGCAACGATTACAAGGTTTTGAGGATGGTTCAGGGGATTCGTAATGACGAGAATTAAAAAAATGAAGCACAAGTGTTTAGTCTGAAAAACAATTCATGGAAATCTATTGCGATGGTGTTCTTGTTAACGAGGCTTTATATTTCCTTGCGAATACCAAGGAATCGTATACGAGTCCATGTAAGTTTATCGCTAGTTTTGATCTTTGGACAGAAAACTTCTCGCTTATAGACTGCCCCAGTTACGAGGATAAGTTAAGTTCTAATTTGATGCTAAGTTTGTCGGAATTGGGTGGGTGTTTATGTCTGGTGATGAATTATCATAACAGTGGTATTGGTGAATTTTTCCTTAATCCTAATCTGCGGCATGATTCTGTATTGGTATGTGCTGTTGTGTGGGTGATGAAGGAGCATGGAAAGAAAGATTCATGGATTAAGTTATTTAGTATTCACAACCCAAATAGTATTAGGAGTTATCTACTTATTAAGCCTCTCATTTACTCCAAAGATGGGCAGAGAATTTTGTTGGAGATGGACTGCAGGGGCCTTCTTTGGTATGATTTGAAGTCAAATAAAGTTGATAGATACACAGTTCAGGGGATGCCGAATGGAGTTTTTGAGATGGCGTATTTTATGGGTAGTCTTGTTTCCCTTGAAGATAAACTGCATCCTGAAATAGAAACCTTGCCAAGGAAGAACATGAAGAGAAAAAACAAGTAATATGATTTTCTTTCCCTACTGCCAGATCTAACTGTTTCTCGATATTATGTGTTTAAATGCTTATTATTTTGTGATTGTTGTTCTGTCACTTATAGTAAGCGCATTTAGACATATCTTCTCATGGGCATTACCCACATTTCCCTCTTAGCTAGCAAAAATCTAGCCGAAGCTTTAATGCTAAGTTTACTTAATCTAGAGTGTGTTCAGAAGCTATTTATTACTAATAGACACATTTGCTTATTTTTCTGATTGCTTAACATCTAAGAACTTTGAGTGTCATTTTTCTGTGACCTTGTGGTTTCTTTTTGTATTTGCGAATCAAACATATTTGTAATTGATAAATTTGCATCTATTTGCAAGCATTGCTATCATCTTGGGAAGACTACTTATCTTTGTATCAATTAATGATTATCGTCTAAACACTTTTCTTCTGTTTGACATGTCAGGAATGATTTGGGTAACTATCTTTCTGTGGGGTTCAAGCTGATACTGTAACGCATTTGAAGATGATGCTGCTTGGGGGTTATGTTCAGATTGTTTAATGTAAGTATAAGTATGGAAGTTTGTCTTGCCTTGGTATGAATTTTCAGTTTACGCGACACTTTTTGCTTCATCCTTTCTGCACATGTTTTTTTGCTTACAAGTCTTACATACAAACTGCGAAGTGCAAAGTATTTTGTTGTACCTTCACTTCAAGAAGGTTCATAGTGTCTCTTGGACTGATGTTTGCCTGAATGTTGGCTAAACAGAATCTTAGTGCTGAATCCTTGTTTTAAAATCTACTTATAAAATAAAGAAAACAGAGAGGGAGGAACAGGGCAGGACTGATATCTGGAGGAAAATGAACAATGGAGAATAGTTCAGACTTTAGTTTATACAAATCATTAGACTGTTTATTAGCAGAAATTTCTTAGGTAAAACAATCTTTATAGAGTATACAACACAAACCCCAATGTTCTGAAATATAGCATTAGGTACAGTGATTTTGTGTTCCAATATACGACTTTCCTTGCTACAAAACATGATAGTTAAGGTAGATAAAGCAGCAACAATCAGTTTCGATTTAAACTTGTTCTTTGTTGCTCTAGAATATGGAACTGTCCAACTTGCAGAAACATCACCACAGGATATCCTCATTTAATTTGCAACCAAGAGAATGAATGAAAAATATTAAGGGTTGGTAAGATCTGCACAAAAGACACGAGTCATCCATCATAATCATGTTTCTCAGTCTCCCACTAACATCAACCAGCATTCCACACCCATCTCTGCCATAAGATATGCCACTTGTTAATTGGTGAAAGTATCTTAGGGTCTAATCTTTGTGTTCATTTGCATGTTAATTTACAACTTAACATAGATATTGATCGATGCTCCCATGTCCAATTTCTCTGCAATTGGGACTTATATTATAAATTGACATAGTAGTCCAACCTCATTGGTAGCACTACTGATGAGTGAGTTCAATTGGTTTGAGGGCCATGACTTCAGCAAGAAAGTTTGTGCTGTTTTAGATGAGAGTCTTGACCAAGGTTACCTGGTTCGTGGTTCGCTTCGATACAGTGTACGAGTTCGGGTTCGCGATTCACGGGTTGGCTGGTTTTAGATTCGCAAAAGGGGTTTGAAACTCTTTTTTCCAGGATTTTCAAATACAAAATTGTTCAAGATTTTATTTTAATACTCATATATTCATACTCAGATAACATGTTATTTCCTTCCCAAATAAAAGCCCCTACATATATTTTCTTCTCTTGTCTTCCCTGGCCTTCAATAGCTATAACTAGGGTTTCGGATTCGGCATGACAATACCAACGATTTGGTTCGCGAACCACAGCGAATTGGGTCGCTGGAGAACCCAATTTGGTACGGGCGAACCGGTTCGAGATTCGCAGGGGGTACCCGCGAATCTGGTAACGCTGGTCTTGACTCTTGAGGCAAGATATCTACGCTTGAGCTCAAGGTTGCCTTGACATCAAGGATATGAAAAACTTAGAATATAGCAACACTTCAGGCTCTTTGATGTTCTACCTATTCATATTTTAAAAGAAAAACCTTTCTAATTACTTGCATATGATATGTCTTGTTAATATTAAATTTCTCGTCTTTAGCAGGGATAGGACTCTGCATTGTTAAAACTTTGCACCTTTGACTGGTTTTTATGCCATTTTGCCTTGAGCATAGCCAACAATTTCAAAAGCTGAAGCAGTATTCAGTTAATATTATGATTTTGAAGTGACGTACCCTTGGTTGAGGTGGCCATTAAAGAACTCACTTGGATGCTATTCTATATAGGCCTTTTCAAGTAAGTTTACAGAAAGCTATCTTTTATAGTACAGAGTATCTAGTTAAGTCAACTTTGGTGCTAAACCGCTAACCTACTGTTAATAGACTAATGTTGTAATGCGTCAAGCTATACTTTCCGGTACTAGTATGGCCTCGGTAGAACTTCTAATGTAACTGTCTGTAAACAATGGATAACCTTAGTTTCTGGTTTCATCTGGATATCTGTTTCGATAGTTGGTTTTGATTTTTTTAGGCTTTCTGAAGTACAATGTGAATATCTGATAAAATATTTGGTGAAACTTTAGCATAATTGTATTACTCCGTATAAACTTTCATTTTAAATCAAGAGGAAAAAGAATAAAATACACTAAAATGTTACTCACACAACCAATCCTAAATCCTTGTACGTTTTCGGTTATGAAAAATCTCAGAGTTGTGATTCCCCAAGGGTAAATTCTCTCAAGGGAAAGAGTTTACAAACATTTGCTCTACCCCACTAGTCATAAAAAATTAATTCAT
The DNA here is from genome assembly GCF_020520425.1 of Spinacia oleracea. NCBI lineage: Eukaryota > Viridiplantae > Streptophyta > Magnoliopsida > Caryophyllales > Amaranthaceae > Spinacia > Spinacia oleracea. The sequence continues at coordinate 134,985,063 of NC_079490.1, read as the reverse complement.
ATGTAATCGAATATATTGATGATCAAACATGTGCATTGAAAACCGTGAAAAACAAAGTGTAACCATAAAAAATAAAAAGGAGGGAGTATGTGCATATCAGAGCATCTATATATTATACTAAAGCACGCACAGTTGTTTTTTCCCTTCAAAACTTCACATGTTTTTTTTTAATTCATTTTTTTTGTAAGTTGAGTTGTACCATAAATTCTTCTAGGAAATAATAAAGTTTATAAATCTAATATACATATATAAAGGAGGCATATTTGCTGAAAGATTAGAGCGCCACCTAGGATTACTAATGGTTTCGGCCAATGAAAAATAAGATTTTTAATTTCTTTTTGAATTAAAAAAATCAAGTGACACGTAGATAATTAATAGGTGTCACGTAGATATTTTAATTGATTAATTACTAATATATACAACTCCATCGAAAATCAAACACTCTAATAATTAAAAACTAATCGATTTCCAGGTAGATAATTAATTAGGCGCCACGTAGATATTTTAATTAATTAATTAATATATATACTATACTAAAAGAGAGGAAATCAATGTGGTGATGACAAATGTCACTCATTGATATATTTTTTTACTTAAAACTTCTAATTATTTATGGTAATAAACCAATTACATTACGAAATACTTATTTACTTAATTATGGCAATAAATTTCTTAATTTAAATAAACTACTAAAATAACACGTTGAAATATATTGTGTATACATCAACACATTGACTAAAAAAGCCTATACAGAAAATCCACTTCAATATCACAATATTAGAGTAGGTCCTATGCACACAAGTATCTATAAAATTATCATTTGACCATTTTCTTAAATTTTTAGTCAAATATACTGAACCTTTTCCGTAAAAAGTTATTTAAAAAGAAAGTTTTAGAGGAAATATTTTCACCAGAAAGTGACACGTGTCATTCTTGTTGCCTGTTTTATTATACCGTATAATGTAATAGATTTACAATGTGATAATAAAATAAAAATAACAAGGTTGTCTAATAAATCTTTTTATTTTTTTTAAAAAATTAACGTACATCTATTAGCATGTATTAATAAAAATATTTAACTTAAATTTACGAATGACTAATTGTATGTATTGTCAATTGTTATATAAAATATGCGTCTTATATTGACTGCGGATATGTATAATGAATATTTACCTTTGCTTTAATATTCGGAGTAGTAAAACATGTTTATTGAAAAAAAATCGTATCAAGGTTGTGTAAAACATGCTTATTGGAAAAAAAAAAAAACTGTTTAATAACTTTGTATCTTTTCTTTCTCGAATTTATAATTTCTACTTATCCTTTTATTTATTTTTTATTTTTTTGAGGGGACTTATCCTTTTATTTAATAGTTCCTTAATCTTTTAAATGAAAAATAATATTAAGAGCTTTTTAATTTCATTTTATATTATTAGTTTCTTTGCCTTTGATCGTTTGATGGGTAGTATATTTGAATTTATTTTACATTGTAATCTAATAAAAAATCCTTGCGCATAAATTCAGATAATGGAAATCAATGTGGAGCGATATGTGGAAATCAATTGATTCTATATAAAAAAAATCCCACTATCTCCCAACATACTTATTTTTATATTAAATTATACCTCATCCGTTCTTTTTTAAAAGACACAATTATTTAGGCACGTTTGCCAATGCACGATTTCAAACATGAATATCTTCAATTATACATAAGAAAAAATTATAAAAAGTTAATATTTAAAAAAATTTTGTTGAGACGAATCTAATAAGATCCCGCACGACTATGTTTTTTTCGTAAGTATAAATCACAAAAGGAAGTCAAATGAGCTTGTGTGAATAGTGTCAAAAATCCAACTGTGTCATGTAAATAAGAACGGATGAAGTAATATATAAGCTTATTATAACTTATCGTATACATTTCCGTGAAAAGAATCTTGCAACGATTAAATTTTGACGGAAAGTGTTCATATTATAATGTTTTGCTTATTTACTCAATTATGCTAATAAGACATTGGAATTGTGGAAGACTTTGTAGTAGAATTTTAAAATTCAAAACTCTCTTACCAATAAAAAAAAATGTTGAGTATAGGGGTGGGTTTGAGGCGAGTGCGGATACATGGGTGGGTGATAGATCGGAGATGAGTTTTATTTTTTACCCATTAAGAAGGAATGGGAGGGGTGAATACCTTTCCTATTGTGGGTGACGGGGATAGGGATGAGATAAGTTTAGACGAGTACGAGTTTGGAGAACCCCACTAGCGTGAAAGTCACGACTAGCTGAATAAAGTAAATAGCGGGGGAGGTGTTAAGTGGTCGGGTAATGATGTAAATATAAAATACTTAAGTAGGTATGACTATCAAAGTGAAGGGTGGAGGAGAATAATATTATGAGTGACACATGTGATGAATGGATATGAAAATAATTTTGTGTATATATGTACACTTATTTGTTTTTTTTAATAAATAAGACATCAAACGGGGCAATAACAAATTTATCCATCATTAATTTTAATTAGGATAATGTATATGAGTTATGTGTGTCCAAAGTATAAAGTAATCAGATAACCAAATTGTCAAATACTCTTAGAGTTTTAAAATTCAAAACTATGTCAGTCTCAGCCGTCTAGGGCTTGGTTTGAGGTGGGTACGTGTGGATACACGGACGAATGATGAAGGAGGTTAATTTTATTTTCCACCCGTGAGGCGGGGATTAAGACGGGGATAAGTATCGTACATATCGTGGTGACATGCATGGGGATGCGAATTTTAGGCAGTTACAGGTGTTGAGTGACCAACCTCACCCCGCTTCGAAGTTATTTCTAGATGAATAAAGTATATGGTGGGGGGTAGGTGTTAAATGATCAGGAATGATATACTGTAGATGATACTCATGATATGGAAGTATTAAATGTGTATGACTATCGAATTAAAGAATGGGTGAGAATAAAATTATGTTTGACATGGGTTTTGAAAGGGAAGAAGTAAATTTACCTATGTACCCTTATTTTTATTTTTTCAATTTGTTAAATAAATAAGACACATAATGGAGACAATAACAGATCTATCCATCGTTAGGTTCAATAAGAAGATTATTTAATCTCTATTTGATGATAATTTTTTATAGCTATAGTTTAGATATGCAAATTTAATTTTCGATCATATGATAAATCGTGCATCGCACGGGTACTATACTAGTATTTATTGTGGGTAAATTACAAAGTGACAATATATTCTTTTTACTGTTTTGTTGAATCTAAATATTTCTGTTCGCGTTGGAAATAAAAAGTTTATAGGTTCCCTTCAATATTGTTTTTTATTTTATGTTTTTTAGAAAACTAAAACAAAAATATTGAAACTACAAAAACAAAAAAACAATTTTCAAATTTTTTTTTTGAGGGAATTGTTGTCAACTTTCAAAAATTTAATAGACCCGTGTGTTGCACGGGAGCTAACTAGTATAGAATCAAAGCATAGTTAACGCTATATGGCCGCATAACAATGTATCATCAAGGAAAGAAATGTAGCATTAATGAAAAATGAAATTTGAGCAAGCAACTTAATTTTTCACTAAACATAATCAAAGAATTTTTACTCAAAAACAAACCTAGATTATATAAATTCGTACTTGACAAATTGCTATTAAGGGTTTTCAAGCTTGAGAATCAATATAATCATAATCTAAAGCCTCACATTCTATTAATTCAATAGAAGATAGAGTTCCATCTATATATATATATACCTTGTATTGTTCAACAGTGTCATCTTCTAAATTATACTCAAGTCCGCTTTTTATAACAAAATCACCTTGCAATCCAAGATCTCTCGCTTCAATTGATAATGTTGCATTACACCCCAAGAAGATAACTTTACCACCTAAGGACTCGTTCGGTACCATTTTAAGTTTTGAGTTGTGGGTTTTATGAAAATCAAAAACCGATTTTAGTTTTGTTTTACCAAAATAAGAAAAACAGATTTAAAAATATTAAAACAACCTCCTTTAAAACCCCACACTAAAAGAGATGCTTCTCTTAAATTTAGGGAGTACAGTACTCTGTATTTTACTGCACTCCATCTATTTCTCTCTCCTCTGGCTACTAACCCACCATTGATGAGTTTTCAAGTTCATAAGGCAAAGAGCTAAATACCATATATATTCCATTGTTAATTTTCTATAATCTCATAAATTCTTTATTAACTTTAGTAGATCTTTAAGTTCCTTAGAAGGCATAAACCCCCAAATTCACCACTGTTGCAATACGTATCGATCATCACCGCCACCATCATCGCTGCTAATAATTGATTATTTCTCTCTTCTTTTTACATACCTTTGCAAATCAAGCCCTCTAGTGAAATTTTGATTCAGAATTTCTAATTCGGAATTTCTGAGACCTAATCATGAAGGTAGGTTTTTTTTTAATTGGAATTTCTAACGATTGAATACCAAGATGAGAGAGAAATCTTATGGAGGAAGGAAGAATAGGGTTGAGAATTTGAGCAGTACCGTATGAGAACAGCGAAAAAGAGAGGAGAAAGAATGACTGAATTTGCCATAACACTGTTCCCAAAAAACGAAAATCCAGAAACCACTAAAGTGGTTTTGGATTTTCCGTTTATTTTTTGTATAAACCGAAGGAAAGTTGATTTTAAAAACGATTTTGACGAACAGTTTTGTTTTACTTTTTAAGAAAAAAAAACAAAAAACGCAAAACCGCAGCAGTGCCGAACGCCCAAATTTTTGGCTGCATACCTATGCATGCAGAGCTGTGTGCATATGAGGTTTTTTTAAACATCGTAAAACAGTTAAAATTGAACACGGTGATAAAAAAAATGAACATGAAATATCCTTCTTCATACTTGTCATTTAATAATTTAGACTAATTAAGTAATATTAATTAATATACCAGAAACTCTAGTACGTCCGCACAAGTTTAATCACTACGCTACATTTCGGTAGAAAATTATCATTCGGAAAATAAACAAATAAAAAATATGAACATTGATGAATCTTTTTCTTCTTCCATGTTCCTCTTTCCTCTATGTTTCTTTATCTCTTATCTGCAACTTTTCTCCATCTTAATAGTTCTTATTTGCCTTCCTCGTCGATAAATTTTCTACCACCAATTGCAAACAGATTGAGTTCACCAACTTCTCCTCCACTTCTTCTTCGACTCTGTCTTTTTTCCTCCTTGTTAAATTCTGAAAATTGAACATAGAACCTTTTTAATTAAAAATGAACTTCACAGGATATCAAACATAGTATGAACATTCTAAAACTGAACATTGAGTTTTAAAAATTGAACATAACTAAGAATAATTAAGTGATTTTTTTTAGAAACTAAAAAAAAAAAAATCTATTATTCACTTAAACATATTATTCCAGAATTGAGTATTAAATATTTTAACAGTAATTCAAATTTACAAAGCCAGAAATCGAACATATATATATCCTTATTTATGAACATGAGACTTAAGAAACTGAATATCACACAAAATTATTGAACATATAGCAATTTTATAAGTTGAATTTAGCTGAACATGATTCTGTATAAGTTGAACATAAGACTTGAGAAACTGAACATCACACAAAAATGTTCTTATTTATGAACATATCATAGTTTAGTAATTTGGATTTAGTTGAACATGATTCTTTATAAGTTGAACATGAGACTTTAGAAACTAAATGAACATCATATTAGAAGTTGAACATTATGAACTATAAACTGAACATGACAATATTTAGACATCGCTACTTTTGATTTTTCAGTAAAGTGAACATGAATGTGTACATAATTCTTTATAAATTGAATATGATATGTAAGAAACTGAAAATCATACAAAAGTATTGAACATGTATTTAGTTTTTTTTTAAAAAAAATATTAGTTTTCCGCATTCCAATCAACTAACCAAAAGCTCGCAACAACGAAACGATTCCAAAAGATTAAGAAGCAAATATATTAACTGTTGTCTTATATACAAGGAGGTGGCAAATATATGAACATTATTCTGTATAAGTTGAACATAAGAATTGAGAAACTGAACATGAAACAAAAGTGTTCTTATTTATGAAGATATCATATATAGTTTTATAAGATGAATATGGTTCTATATATGTTGAACATGAAACTTGAGAAACTGAACATGACACAAAAGTATTCTTATTTGTGAACATCATATTTTATAAATTGAATATGGTAAATTATAAACTGAACATGACAATATTTAGACAATGCCTCTTTTGATCTTTTAGTAAAGAATAATGAACATCAGCTAATTACTGTTATTGCTTGCCTTTTAGTTGAACATGATTCTGTACATAACTCTTTATAAGTTGAACATGAGACTTGAAAAACTGAACATCATACAAAAGTATTGAACATATATTAATTTTTTAAGTTAAAGTTAGTTGAACATCATTTTATATAAGTTGAACATAAAAGTGGAGAAACTGAACATCACACAAAAGTATTGAAAATATAATAGTTTTATTAGTTGAATTTAGTTGGACATGATTCTTCGTAGGTTGAATAAGAGAGTTGAAAAACTGAACATCACTCAAAAGTATTATTATTAATTTCATCAGCAATATTGATTTGAACATCTATAGTTACAATTTAAACATGTCAAATTTTATACAACACCACTTTAGATCATTAAGTAAAGAATAATGAACATCTGCTTATAACATCTGAACATTATTAAATTTCATCTAAACTAAACTACATTTGAATTCACACACAACTTCTAAATTACTCATAAAACGATTTCAACATTTAAAATCACTCATAATACAGGACTAGACACACTCGACTCTTCGCATTTCTGTACAAAAATCAAACTGGATATACACCACATCCAGAAATCCAACAAAATACACAACAAAAGTCACAAAATTACTCAAAATAATCTTAAAAAGTATCATTATCTATCCAAATGCACAATTCCACGATAAAAAACATATATAACTGATAATTTCAGCTTTTAATATGTACTCCTAAGTCCAAATCAACAACTAGCAATTCGAATTTCGCTGATTAAATAATCAACACATGCTATTTGCTAATCCGAAATAGTCGATTCAACAATCAAAAATCAAAACATTAAAATATTTTTAAAAAATCGTTGAGCAAGAGAAAATACAGGAAGAGGCGAGGAGGTGATGAAAAGGAACCTTCGAAACCCTAACAGAACATCGCTCCGAACAGACGGCAATAGTCCGAGCATTGTAGAAGTCGTCTGCTTCATAGAATCCTTTGTAGAATTAGAAACACCTTTGGAAATAGGAGATGAGGCATTCAATGATGCGATTTCGCCAGTAAAAAATGGAGTCTGGAGCGAGAGAGAAAATGGCGAGGGTTTAGAGGAGAGAGAAAATGGCGAGAGTTTAGAGGAGAGAGAAATGGCGAGGACTGTTTGCTTGTACGAAACATGTGCAGCGCGAGTGTTCCATTTTATTTAAAACGTCCCCGTTTCATCTAGTATGCATCTAGAGATGCGTGGATACCTATCTAGCCATTAATAATTAGTGCCGAACGTACCCTAAGTTACTCACTTTTCTCCAATAATTAGCTCCACTAATTTCCTCTTGATCCAACATGAAACCCCCTTAATCCACTTAAACCATGTTATCCCGATCTCAAAACGAACCAAACACAAATCTCCGTCGCACTCAACCAAGTAATGTTCCCGGCCAAATGAATTAGCCGGCGGTATTCCATGTACAACAAGCACCAAACGACCATTCATATTCTCCTCGAGTTACCATGCATGTTGGTTCAGTGGTGATTGGGGCTGAACTTGGTAGGGAGGAACCGTATTCAATCCTCCGCAACAATAATTGGGAGGGGATTGAAACCTATCCACCCAGAACTCGCCTCGAATCCGAATTAGCCATAAGGGTAAATCGGGTGTTAACACCAAAAATACTCCTCGAGTTTCTTCAATTGGATCATTATCCTAAAAAGACTTCCTTTATCATCTATATGGAAAAAATCATTCTTGTAATGAATTATATCAACAATTTTTTAATTTTTCACTATGATTGGGCGCCATTTCATGCATCCATCTCTCCACCAATACAGATTCCCAGCATCATGTAGAGCTAAAGATGGTCGTAGGTTGGCCCGAGTTCCAGCCCGGCACAAGCACGAAAAAAGCACGGCCCGACACGAGCATGAAGTCGTGAGCCGTGGACCTAGGCCATACTTTTTTGGAAAAGCACGACAAGATATGGCACGACTCAATTTAATAGAATTAGGCTTAGGCACGACGGCCCGACACGAAATCCTGTGGGTTTGGGCCTTGTTTTGAACTTTTTGCCAGGCCTGGTCTGGCACGATACAATATGGGCCCAATCCGTTTAGGCCCACATCCCATGGGGTCGGTCTGAAGCTTGATCCGGGCCGGCCCACGACCATATTTATGTAGAGCTAGAAATATGAGTTGGGTAGATGGTAAATTCGAGGAAGAAACAACAATTTTCTTAAATTGGTATCCTAGGAAATCTCCAATACTTGAGTGGTTTCTACAGCGTAGATTACATAATTATTATTGTTACTGATAGAATACAGAATGTTACGGTTGAGTGGTAGATGAAAATATTGATCAAATTTAGAACGAGGGACATCCAAGCAGAAGTCGGGATACGGAAATAGAAGGAGAACAACGGAAGAAGGTAGAGATGGGTCGAAGGCGAAGAATGTCTATGTTTCACGAATTGGGGAGTAGTTGATAAACCTAGGAATATAAAATCAATTAATGTATTGATACTACATAAGTCTGATCATCTATACGATAATGGTAGACGAAAGGCGAGATTTAACATAAGCACGTAGCAATGAGTAACAACAACGAGAGAAACAAGGATGGAGGCAAAACGTGAAGAAGATTGGATGTAGATACTTCATCGCCCGTTTCACGAATGAGGCTGACTACAACTTTGTCCTCGCTCAAGGACCTTGGATGATCGATTATTGCTACCTCACAATCCGTAAGTGGATAACAAACTTTGTCCCTGATGAAAACCCCATCAAAATTCTCACCGCTTGGGTTCGCATACCAAATCTAGCTGTTGAATATTTCGATACTAATTTTCTTAGCAAAATTGGTTCCAAAATTGGGAAGGTACTCCGAGTGGACAAAACAACGGCTCAAGCAGTGCGAGGTCAATTCACGAGACTGAGTGTTGAAATTGATCTCACCAAACCCCTTCTTTCAAAATTTTGGTTGAAAGGGAAAGTATGGAGAGTACAATATGAAGGCATTAGATTGGTTTGCTACAAATGTGGTGTTGCAGGGCATAACGATGAGAAATGCCCTTCAAATTCACCAAGTATTAATGAAGAAATCAATAACATCAATGACCACCTTGCCCAGACCTCGATCAACACGAATGAACAAGCAAAATCGAAACCAGAAGAACAAGAAAACTTCTGGTCATGGATGCTAGTCAAAAAGCCGATTCGCAAAAGAAATCCAAGAGTAGACAAGGCAGGTCAAGTTGCCGGTCGGCCACCCAGTGGCGGTGAAAAGACAGCCGGGAAAACGACTACATTGAAGGAACATGCGAACTTCTCGAACCACCACGCAAAATCCGAAAATATTTTGGAAAGTGGATCGAGATTCTCGGCTTTAGAGAATCAAGATATTGTGGATATACCACCAAGAGATCAAAATCAAACCAACACCACAAATCACGCCGAGATTGGCGATATGATTATGGAAGGTGATGATTCTACGATCCCCACTGTTGACTTAGGCAAGGACTCTCAAACTTCACCATCTCAGAATCAAAAGATTCCCTCCTTTAATTTAGGGAAGAATCCGCAACAGCTAAGGAGACCCATTGTTACTAAAACTACCTTGAGGGTTTATCAAGAAAAGCAGAAAATTTCATCAAAGAATCCCCTCGTACTTTAGTTGAGATTGACCCTAATACTCAAGCTAGGCAACCACTGTCAACCCCAAAAGTTCCAGAACAAGGCAAAGAAAATGCATATATAGTGTTCCAAGCCAACGCCCAATCCAACACACAAGTCCCGAGTGAAGAAGCTATCCCAAAAGCCACAAACAACAAGACCTTCATAAGTCAGCCCATCGAGACCAACCATGTTCCCACCCCCACACAATGTGATCCCCTTGTCAATCCCACCAGAGAAGACATTATGTGTGGGGCAAACGATGGAGGTTCCATACCTAGCAACAAAAAACCTCCTGACCCATGTCCTGGAAGTTCGCATCGACTCATGGTTGGAACAACCGTCGGAGCCACCGGAACTTCCGAATGAAGTCCAACGCTTAATGCGATTAATCAGTCAAGCTTATTTGACAACCCTCCCCTCCTTACCTGATTTAATGGTGGATAGATTACCTAACCTTGCTCCTGATAACTTACCAATCTCCTGCATGGTATGGAATGTACAAGGCGCTGGAAATCGCAATTTTGTGTCAGCTCTCAAGGAAGTAGTCCGTGAACACAAGCCTAATGTTATTGCTTTGGTGGAAACCCACATGGCAGGAACTCAGGCCCAAAAGATTGCTACAATCTTAGGCTATATGGGCCATACGAGGGTTGATGCCATGGGGTTCAGTGGCGGTATCTGGATATACTGGAAGCCAGAACTTGTAACAGTTGAACCTATTTTGAAGCACAATCAACACATAACCATGGACATCACTCGAGTGGGTGCAACACCATGGTATTTCACAGCGGTTTATGCAAGCCCCGACCCTACAAAGAGAAAAGAGTTGTGGGCAGAACTTCAAGAATTTTCTAGAACCCATAATAAACCATGGCTGATCGCCGGGGATTTTAACGATACCCGCTTTCCCTCAGAACGCAACACCTCATGCCATGAGACTACAAGAAGATCCGTGTTGTTCAATGAGTGGGTGGATGACATGCAACTCATGGAAATCGAATTCTCAGGTGCGGCACATACTTGGGCAAGGGGTTTAACCCCCGAGACCAGGAGGAGTGGGCGGCTCGATCGAGCACTATGCAATAGCGAGTGGGGCCTTAGATTCGAGGCAGCTAAAGTCAAACACTTGCCGGCAGTACACTCAGACCACTGCCCTCTTCTCATCTCCCCCAATGGCTTTATGCCACTACACCATATCAACCGTCCTTTTCGATTCCAAGCGGCATGGCTTCGACATGAATCCTTTCATGACTTTGTACAGGATAAGTGGCATCGAGAAGAAAAACTTATCCCTGCTCTAGCAAAGCTCTCAGAGGACCTTCAGAAGTGGAATAAGGAAATTTTTGGCAATATTTTCCACAAAAAACGAAGTCTTCTAGCACGGATCGCTGGAGTTCAAAAGGCTCTAATTAATCAGCCCAATCGAGGTCTCATTAAGTTCGAATCCCGGTTAAGAAAAGAACTTGATGAGGTTTTGGAGGAAGAGGAAACATTATGGTACCAAAAGTCAAGGGTGGAGTGGTTAAAAGACGGAGATCGTAACACCACATTCTTCCAATTGAGTACCATTATTCGAAGGTGGAAAAATAAAATCACAGCTATAAAGGATGATAATGGTGAATGGCTCTATGATCCACAAGCGGTCCAAGGGCACATTGTGAATTATTTTTCCAAACTTTTCGCTGAAGAAAATCCTGATCACCTCTCGTTTGACATCCCATCTGATGTTTTCCCCGAACTGTCACGTCGAGACTGGGATGCCATCAACAGGCCGTTCAACCACGTTGAGATTGATATGGGAATACATCAAATGGGCTCCCTAAAGGCACCCGGCCCGGATGGCTTTCAAGCCCTTTTCTTCCAAAAGAACTGGGATTTATTAGCACCCAATGTGCACAAGATGGTCCTCGATGTACTACAAGGAAAAGGCATGCATGCCAGAGAAGCTAAACGAGACCCATATTGTACTCCTGCCAAAAATCGATCACCCGGAATTAGCCTCACAATTCCGGCCAATCGGGCTGTGTAATGTTGCTTACAAAATAATCACGAAAGTCATAGTTAATCGACTAAAGCCCGTTCTGCCAATTCTGATATCAAATACACAGGCAAGCTTTGTCCCAGGGAGACAAATATCAGATAATATTGTCATAGTGCAAGAGGTGATCCACACAATGCGTAAAAAGCAGGGGGCCAAAGGTTATATGGCAATCAAGATTGACTTCGAAAAAGCCTACGATCGCCTTCGTTGGTCTTTCATCCGTGACACACTCCTTCAAATGAATCTACCCTATCTCATTATCAATGTGATCATGGAATGCATTACATCGGCATCACTCCGTGTCTTGTGGAATGGAGAACAAACACAAGCATTCAAACCAAGTCGAGGAATCAGGCAAGGTGACCCACTTTCTCCTTATATTTTTGTAATGTGTATGGAAAGACTCTACCAAACAATCGAAGAGGCTATAATTGACAAAAAGTGGGCTCCAATTCGAGCTAGCCGAGATGGCCCCTTATTGTCGAATTTGTTCTTTGCGGACGACATAATATTATTCGCAGAAGCAAATATCGAACAAGCTGAGACTATTAAAAGCTGTCTCGACAGATTCTGCAATGCGTCTGGACAAAAAGTCAGTCTCGCCAAATCTTCAGTGTATTTTTCGAATAACACTTCTGCAACTACTCGAGAGGATATCTGTAACTCTCTAGGGATGGCTGCCACTGCAGACTTAGGCACATATCTTGGTATGCCAACTCTTACAAGCAGGGTCACAAAAAGCACCTTCAACCACTTGTGCGAGAAGATCGATCGCAGACTTTCAGGGTGGAAAGCCAAATATTTGTCCCTCGCAGGCAGAATTACGTTAGCAAAATCAACGCTAACCACCATGTCCACTTACTCAATGCAAACGGCAAAGATTCCGAAAACCGTTTGTGATGACATTGATAAGAAGACAAGAAGATTTATTTGGGGAGGTAATGAGGAGAAACGTGGTACGCATCTCATCTCGTGGGAAACTCTACAAAAGCCAATAGCTCAAGGAGGCATTGCAATCCCATCTTCTAGACAATCAAATGCGACCTTCTTAACTAAACTTGGGTGGAGACTCCTCACAGAACCGAACGCCTTATGGTCAAGAGTTCTAAGGCACAAGTATTGTAAGGGGCGTTGTGACGTCGACATGTTCAAGCCAAAGCCTGGGATGTCCAATGTATGGTCTGGTATCACAAAAAATGCAAAAGTATTATGCGAAGGCACACGGACAACAGTAGGTAATGGTATGCGCACCCTATTCTGGGATCACAGCTGGGCATCTCCTAAGCCATTTAGTGAGATGGTCACACAACCAATTCCAGAAGAGCTGGCTGGTGCTACGGTGAGTGAGATGTGGGATGAGAATCAAGGCTGGAAATGGGAAACCTTTGCACAATATCTCCACGCAGATCACTTAATACTGATTGAACCATATGAGCTGAAAGAAGATCCAGAACTCGCAGACCTGTTGTATTGGCAGTTTGGGAACAAAGGTAAATTCTCGATAAAATCAGCTATCAGTTTGATGCGCAATGAAGCTGACTTTATAGATGATGAATGTTGGAACCTGATATGGAATGCCCCTGTGCAACAACGGAACCGTGCCTTCCTGTGGATCGTATGCCATGACAGGGTAATGGGTAACTCAAATCGATTTAAAAGGCACATGACCGAGGATCCCAAATGCTACATCTGTGGTGCACAAGAGGAATCAACATTGCATATACTAAGAGACTGCCCCCTGGCCAAGGTTGTTTGGAACCGACTTGGTGGGCCTGCTGATAAGCCTAGATTCTACACTGACCCCTTGAAACAGTGGATAACAAACAACATTCAGCACCAAGATGAGGATGGAATGCCTTGTTGGGCGACTTACTTTTGCATCACTATTTGGTGGATATGGAGGTGGAGAAACAATGTTGTGTTTGGCCGCAACCATGAAAATCCACCAGACTTTGGAGCTTTCCTAAGGATACGGTATGATGAGATGAGACGCAGCATAGAAGGGGATGAGAAGAACCAAAGTCCAACTAGCAGAATTGAAAAACTCATTCAATGGCAGCACCCCGACAATGACTGGTACGCACTCAACGTTGATGGGGCAGCTAAGGGATCCCCTGGACCTGCAGGGGGAGGAGCAATAATACGCGATCAACAAGGCACCTTCATCTCTGCACTCACGGCCAACTTTGGACAATGCTCATCGTTTATGGCTGAGGTCAAAGCACTGCTAAGAGGACTAGAATTAGCGAGAGACCTGCTAATCCCCAAGCTTGTCGTTCAAATGGATAACCTAGCGTGTGTACAAATTCTAAAAAGCAGAGACAGTGGAAGGGGTGAGTGCACTCACTTACTAAACCAATGCTTTAAGCTATTAGACAGGCCTGAATGGACCATACAAGTCACTCATGTGTACCGCGAAGGCAACCGGGCAGCGGATTGGTTAGCCAACCAAGACGTTCTCCAAAACGCCACTCTTCAGATTTTAACTTTTGTTCCTTGCTGTTTGAATAAGATTTTAGTAGAGGATATTAGGGGTGTGGCTTTTCCTCGCCTCATTCCTCCATAGTAGGTTATTTCAATGTTCGTAGCTTAGCTTTCCTTTTGTTTTCTTCCTTTGGGATTTATTATTATCCACATTTGAATCAAAAAAAAAACATATACAATATTATTAGAATTAATAAAAAAAAAACAGGGAGGAAATCTTTAATATCATAAGTTGTAAATTACAATATGTAACTTATTTCTGAAAAATATGTATATTTTCTATAGGAATTTTTAAAAGAAGTATATTCACATAATTCTTATACGCCGTATGATTTTTTTTTTTATTTTAAAAAGAATATTTGTAATTTAATTTTCTCTTTTCTGTCATGTTTTTCCATTTGCACCCTAAAAAATTAGCCGTAACAATGAAAATGTAAAACACATATTGAAGCAGAACAACTTATAGTTGATACTAGTAGCATGCAGCTTCTCTTTGATTTATAAGTGATGACATAAGAAGAATGATCATCCACCCGTTGGTATGGAAGTTAAGACTACGAATTGATAAATAACTCGAGGCTTTTCATACAAATGTCAATTCGGCATTACCAAAAAGCAAGGCTAACTTAATCAGATACAAAAAACTTGTTGATATAATATATATCCATGGATGACCAAGTGAATAATTACCGTATTGTTGATATAAAGCCACGTAAGTTGATACACTAGTACACTCTATGTAAAGCCACGAATGTTATCCAATGTATACATGGTTTGTTATAGGAATATAAATCCAACAACAATTAAGGAGTATAGCAATAATCAAAATACAGAGTACGCAAAAATATATTATTAGAATTTTAGCAAATAATATTACTCCATTAATTAAAAAAAAAAAGTTACACTAAAATATATTATTATATTATATTTTCTAATTGAATTTTTAATTTACATCATAAAGGAAAATATTTAATTCACCCTTTTGTTGTGACACGTGTCAATAATTAATTGGCTTATTGTTTATTGCACCACAAATAATATGTTTACACGTGTAAGGGACTAACCTTTTAACCATGGGGATTAAACTTTCAGATTTATTATTAATTTAGGCCGGGATATACTTAACGGGTCCTTAACGGTGAAAAGAAAAGATACGGGTCCTTAACGGTGAAAAATTGCAAAGGTGAGACCCCATTTTTTTTATCTTAACTCTTAAATGAACATATAGTTCAAATGCAGAGAACATATTGTTTATACCCAAAGAACATATAGCCAATGAACATATTGTTCAAATTCATAGAACATATAGTTTAAATATTTCACTAGTACATGTACATTGAAATCATTCTTAATGTTCATTAGATTTTCAATAAATGTTCAAAGGGTGCACAATGAGCACTGTGCACCCTGGTGTATAATCCAAATTGCGCTATATTCGGTCAAACGTGGAAAAAAAATCAATACTTTAATAAATAAAAGTAAAAAAATAAGTAAAAAATAACAGGGGTTGTAAGTTGTAACATATTTATGCCAGGCAATGCACCATTTGTAAAAGTCGAAATACACATTAAACCACATTTAATCAATAATCATATCAATATATCATAGACGATTATTCATATCATACATAATACAGGGTTCGATTCCCGGCTAGTGCATATTTTAACGAAATGTTCTTCTTTTTTTCTTTTTTTTAAAGAATACTGTTCGTTGTTCAAGTGTTAAATTTTAACTACTTAATATACATGCTAGTGATGCATTTTTTTCATTTATGATATCAACCAAACTAGCAGCACAAATTATATAATGACTTAGGACTACTCCGAGTTATTTCGTATTAGTATGTGCATATCGAAGAACATTTTGAAGTAAGTAAGTGACACAGAACAACACGTTCTATGAACTACAACATAGGTACTAATGGCATAACAATGTACGTAGTATCACCAATAAAAGAAATGTACTACTATATATTACGTACTTGTATTAAAAATGAAATTCGATCTAGCAACTTATTTTTTCATTTTTTTAAAAGAAAAAGCCCAAGGAAATTAGGACTTAAAAAAACATTATGTCAAGATTATGTCCTAATTTATGTAAAGAAATAAAATAACAAAATTTATTGTCAGTAAAAAAAGAAAAATGAATTTACACGTAATATATATCTTGGTAGCTCGTAATGGGATGATCAATGGATGTTACGTAGTATATGTAATCTGCAACACAATTATTTTATCGATATACATACCTGATAAGCAACTGAATTTTACATTGGCCAAGTAAACAAATTACCTCCACGTACCTTGGATTTATTTCTTTTTCTCCCATGATACTTTTGTTCAAATCTTTGAAAAGTGTTATCCTCCAAATTATAGCGATTACGATTCCAGAATATCAAATCCCCTTTAGATGATCCAACATCTTTTTCCGAGATTGCAAAACTTGCTCTCTCCCACAAGAAAAACACTTTACCACCCAACTTATTAACCTTTCTCCAATAATAGTTTCCCTCTTTTTGATCCAATTGGAAAACCTTCAACTTATTACCAACATCTTTTGGCTCTTCAACTTCCCCATTATTATAACAACTCAATTTTCTCTCCTTTTTTGCATAAACCATAACCAAATACAAGTCTCCATCGCACTCGACTAAGTGAGATTTCATATAGGCTTCATTATAACGAGATTGTTCTGACACAATCTCTTGATGAAAAACAACACCTTGAGATTTCTCCAATGAGGTTATTCTTATTATGATCTTAATAAGTCTTTTGTCGCAATTAAGAGCTAAAAATTGACCCTTGTAATTAATAACATCAACAAATAAGGTTGTTGAATTAGATTTCCTTGGCAAGGAAATTGATATAGGGTTCCAATTGTCACCCACATATCTCCACCAAAATAACTTCCCATTAAATAGACCTAAAAATATGAGTTTAGACGTAGTAGGATGTAAATTCGACACCATTCTTTTGAAATTTAAACCACTAGTTTTATAACCGAAATCATAGAATCTAAAAATCTCCATCACCTTATGGTCTAAGAGGTTGATCTTCGATACCTTTCCGCCGTCGTCAAACTCGAAGAGAGGAAGTGTTTTAAAACGGCTAGTATTAGCAGTTTGTTTAACGTGGATTATATACTTATTGTTATTGTTATGGTTAGTTATAAGATACAGAATCTTACGGTTGAGTTGTGAAGTATAAGAATAAGAATCGGAATCGGAATCGGAACCGGAATCGGAATTGGAATCATCAAAGAATAAGGGAGGGACGTCTAAAAAGACGTCCCCGGAATAAGGTTTAGAAGGAAGGGGGATAAGAGATCGGAAGGAAGTAGACACAGCTCGAAGGCGAAGAATGTCTAAGTATTGGTCGAAAGGCTCAATTATTTTAGCTTTGATTTCGATGGGGATTGGATCTTCCTCATACTTCTTCACCTTCTTGTTAGACATTGTTGTTCTTCGATCGATATCCTAAGTTAATTGACCCACTAAATATTGCTATTGTTAGATTTGCATTGATTATATAGTGTTACAATAATCCTAATTATATTTGGAAAGCTAATGTAACTAGATTTGTACAATTTATATGCTAGGACTCGGAGAATTCTTTATTAGAGTTATAGTCCAAGTTGTATTAGGAATAGGGTTTATAAGAATTTTGTGAATTTTTTATACTAATCAGCACTACGTAATTACTAAAGTTATTATGAGATCTCAATAACCCTAAATATACATTAGCATTTTCTCTACAATGTTTGAGTTTTTTCATTCGTGATTATAAAGGTGCTTTGTTGATGGCGGGAGCAAAGGCGCTTCACGTGGAGGACGACATTCTCTTTAATTTGTCGAAGTTTTGACACTCAGAAAGGGAATCAGGAGTGCATGGCATTGGGGCGCAAAAGCTTTATTATGGAGAGATCGAGATAACTTAATTAGGGGTGATCAACTTGAAAAATTAATTACGTATGGCAGGTTCCGTGAGAAATTAAAGGTTTAATCGAGGATGTGAAGAGGAACTTATCAAAATTTTGCTTCCGTCTCGATCAATCATTGTTTCCGATCGAGGTTAATTATCAAGCGGCTTACTATTTGACGGCTAAAGGAAGTTCTTGTATTTTTGTATCATTTTGGTCTCCGTCTTGATCTCTCCTTTACCCTCATCATCCACAAGAACGACTTACTCCAAGAATTTCACCTGATTTTCTTTCCTACTAATTTTTTTAAAAAAAATCTAGAAATTTTAGTTAAAAAATAAATAATTATACAATTAGTACATGATTTTTACCTTAACAAGAAAAGCGACAAACTTAATGTATTAAAAGTTTCCTAGTTTCATAATAGAAATAGAAATTACATAAAAATGTCTCCTCTCCCTTACTACAAAGGCTGATTGGTCGAATAAAAGAAAAGAGAAAACGCTACTATGCACTGCAGAATAAATATATATGTTTGTCTATGACTTATAACATTAAGCACCAGTGGTAGAATAGTACCGTGCCACGGTACAGACCCGGGTTCGATTCCCGGCTGGTGCATTAGCCTTTCTATTTGCACGCATGCCAACACGCTTCTTTGAACATTAATATCTCTAAATGCGTATAAGTAAAATTATAAAAGGTTGATATTTGATGCATCTATGGTGGAACAGAGGAAGTACTATTGTAAGTTGTACCTTGGGTCAAAAAAAAAAAAGTTGTACCTATTACCTTTGTCTAGTAAATACGAAAACCGAAATACGGATAAATAATGTAACCACACCTCAAAAATCTTTACTAAAGTTTTTCAAACATACTAAATGCTGGATTCACAATAGTAAATCCTCCATCTACAATAAGATTATGTCCACTAATAAACTTGGATTCATCACTTGCAAGAAACAAAGCCGCACTCGCAACATCCTCCTTTTTACACATAGCTCCTTTGAGATTAGAGTATATATTAGCAAAATCTTCATCATCTAGATCAAAGAAGGTCTTAGTCATATAGGTTGCGACCACGTGTGGTGACACGCAGTTCACTCGAATCCCATGCTTTCCAAGTTCCACGGCGGTGTTCCTCATGAGCCCCAACACGCCATGCTTCGAGGTGGTGTAGGCGTGGGGTGCAACACCCGCTATGGTGGCGCAAGTACTAGCCGTCGTAATTATACTACCTGTTTGAAAGTATACTTTGAATTAAAAAAAAAAAAGGAATACAAATTAACGTTAATTATATGCAAAGTGCTAAGGTCTTGATTAATTCTCTCTCCGTTTCGAAATAATGGGGACAGTTTACATTTTCACTCTTGCCAATGTAATTGTTAGGACATTAATATCTCTAATTTCGTATTCGTAAAAATTATAAAAAGTTGATATTTCGAAAGTACATATCGAAACGAATCAAACAAGACCCCACACGACTATATTTTCATTACCCGTAAATCACAAATGATAGTCAAATTGATATTTGTGAATGATGTCAAAAATCAATGTGTCACTATTATTTTGAAATGAAGATAATAATATATAGCCATATTATCAAGCCAATACTAGCCCACTAATCCCATTGCTCCAGTGGACCCAATAACTTGAGCTCAATACATATTTAATATATGTAGCACATGAATATGCTTAAATATATGCAAAACATCATATTATATTTCTTCCATGTGAGAAAATACTCCCACATATGCAGAGTAGAGGTGATAAAAATTAGGGTCGTGTGACTCTTGAGCCATGTTCGTTGTCGTAGGCTCACTACACTATTTATTATTTGATTCTATTGATAGATTCTAGCTCCAAAGAAAAATCCCAAGCAACAACCTAAGAAGAAGACGGTGGAGACTAGTGAGGAGGGGATTTCCGATTGATGAACAAGAAGGAAAATGGAACTATTGGATTTTTTTCGGACTTTAACATAAAAAATCATGCCCAGTCCAATGAATTTGGTGCAGGCTTTACGGCCCAAAACAGCTTTTTTCGGGCCAATCCCGGGTTTAAAAATGCATATTTTATACTACCCAAACCCACATTTTTGGGTCGGGCCCCGGGCTATAGGTAATAGCTGATCGAATCTTATTGCAAAGTGAAGACTATTATCTAATACTACCTTGTTTGGCCGGGATCATTACTCGGGCTGCATGTTTTGTCCCTAAAAACGGCCCAACAAGATTCACCTTAATTACTTCCTCAAAGTCCGATTGTGTGTTGTCGAGGATGTTGGGCTTGGGGTAACATCCTATGCCCGCGTTATTGAACATGATGTCGAGCTTTCCATATTGGGCCATTGTTGAGTCCACTGCATTTTGAACGTGGGCTTCATTAGTGACATTGCAGTGGATGTATGAGGCTACTGATGGGCCTAAGTTTTTGCAAACAGATTGGCCCAAATCATCTTGGATGTCAGCAATCATGACCTTTGCACCATTTTGGGTGAATATTTTAGCAGCATATTCACCAATTCCACTAGCACCTCCTGTGATGAGTGCTACCTTGCCTTCCAACCTGGAAACATTACATAAATGTGAAAATTGTTTGGATTTACAGACAGTTATCCTACAGTACAGTGGCGGATCTCGGTCAAAAATAATTAGTCAAGGTTTGAAACTTCAACATTTTGTTGACGTAGTACAATATCTTAGCATACTTGTCTTACATATATCCAAAAAGAAATACTTCATCTGTCGCAAATTAGTTACCCCAGTGTGACTGGACACGCTTGCATGTACACCTTTTACCACTAATATATTTAACTACATATTAGAAAGTTATAAAATGTTAATATTTTAAAAATACTTATAACAAGATGAAGAGAACAATATATTATATATGGTCAAAATGAATCGTATAAATGAACTGTGGTCAAAATAAATTGTGTAAAAAGTGGAGAAAGTCAAAATAATGCAAGTAATTTGGGACGGAGAGAGTATTAGAGATCTGCCCCAAAACGATCTCGGTGAATAATTCTCCACCTACTACAATAGTGTGAAATTCAAGATAGTAAAGCAAAAACAATAAGCTTAGACACGGTGTAACTATTTTAAACCAAAGGATGTATTTACCTTCGGGCAGCAGCCGAAAAAACTGGCACACTTGCCATTCGATGTCCTGAGTAGTTGCTAACTTGCTATATATCTTTGGTTGTAAAGTTTGGTGCTGCTGAGTAGTGATTGCTTACTATCTCATGAACTTATTTATAAAGCCTCTAGTATCCACATACGAAAATGATAAAGGTCGCAACATGCGACCTTTAAGCCGTGTCACAATGATGACATGGCATATTTATGTGGCATGATATAAATTGGAAACTAAAATATTTAACTTACATAACCTATTATACATGTTTCATAAAAGGGTAAGAAAATCTTAATATTCTAATTTGTTTCCTTCTTTATATCGACTTCATTATTTACATATTTTCATAGTAAAAATATTGAATTGATAGTAAAAATATTCTGATGACGGATAGTCTACGTGGCGCATATATGTACCAATTAAACTGCGACACGTAAGATTGCAACAACTAAATGTTGTCGCAACTTGCGACCTTTATCATCACCCATCCACATATTCTTAAAGTTGTGATATGACGTTTGGGCATATTTTTTCAGTTACTATGTTAGGTTGTGTTGTGGCCTAAACTCCTCCACATATAAAGTCTAAGATGGTGTTCTTGATTTAGTATATGCACTGGCCAGCTTATTCTATTTGGGTGTGCAAAAATTGGTCCGGATGGACCAGATTGGACCGGACCGGAGGCAGCCGGTCCGGTCTTCGGATCGAAAAATATTATTTTCCGGACTTCTGTCCGGTCCTGTCAAAAACCCGATTTTAGAAGGGACCAATTTTTTTTTAATAAAGTATAATATAAATTATTTAAAAATTTAATTATCTCATTTCATATGTTGTAAATATTTTATTTCAGCTTTCAAAAAAAAGGCCTTAAACAATTGGGGGTTTTTTTTTTTTTTTTTACCATAACTTTTAGAAAAAATAATAAATATATAGAAATAGGTCTACAAACGATCCGAATAGGTCCTGTCCAAATTTTTGATCGATTATCGATCCGGTCCAAGCATAATCGGTTTGATCTTCGGGTCTTGAATTATCAAAAATCCAATCTTCGGTCCGGTACGATCAGGGTTCGGACTGATGAACACCCCTACCTATAAATGCAAGCTATGTCAAACTTTACCAACTTTTGACCGCAACAATTTTTACCCCGGATTTACATCAATGTATATAAAACATATATACTCATGTGAAATCTTTAAGGAGGTGTTGGTGTGGATGGAGGATTTTTGCCTTGGATGTTACGCTCGTGTTTCTTGAGGACAAAGGTTTAATTGAATATGAATCTACAACAATTTTCGTTATAAAATAGAAAAAAAAATTCTCGTTAAATGTATTTCGATGCATTATTAAAATATCAACTTTTGTACTCCCTCCGTTTCTTTTTGTTTGTTAAGTTTGGACTTTTGCACGTTTATTAACGTATAATAAAGATTCTTTTTCTTTTTTATTAAAAAAATAAACATAAGTAAAACCTCAATCCACTAATCATTACAACAACCAATAAGATTGTTTTATTTATCAAAATGAACAAATAATGGAAAAACATAAAGATTGGTAATTTAACATACTTGGAAAATTGCAAAGATATTTAATGAGCTGAAAAGATTGGACCAATTAAAATTAAAAGATGCCACAAAAAATGATAGTATAATAAATTTATAAAAGGAAAGATTCTCCCACGTAACAAACGGAGAATGATTGAGCAACCCACTGGGTTGTCTACCCAGCTGAGGTGGACAACCCATGTGGACATAGAAAGGTTAGGTGGACAATCTAATAGACTATGAGCGTAAAAGCATTTATTAACTTTGTAATCAATAAAAATTCAGCTAATAATGGGATTGTGATTATGCTAATACCGATACATAATTTGTATCAATACAAACTCATATTGTGAATTTGTGATAGATTCATTGCCTCCACGTTTCATAATTTTTTGAATACATAATTTCAACTTTTTAATTTATACTTTTTTTGCGTTAAACCAATTGAGGTAGGTGAACAAAAAAAATTCTTCTTCTTTGATAGACCTTCAGCAAGACAGCAACAATGGCGATGTTCAGTCGACTCGGTTAATCAAATTTCGTATCGTAGTCAAGAATAAGAAATTGTGATTTTTTTTTCATAAATTTCTTCTTGGAACCAGTATGAATGAACCTTGGTACCGTACAAAAATTCAAGAGACATTTTACAATTTTCAAAATACATTAATTTCTAAAAGGGAGGAGATGTAGGGAGCTGTAAAATGAAAAGGTGGGAAGATACGTACCTTACTCCATCATATGATTCATATTTATCACTGGTAACGTCTACAGCATCATAAAAATGGAGTCTAGAGAGAGAGAGGGAGACTGGAGACCTAGAGAGAGAAACCCCGAACAGTGGATAACGGTACAACGAAGGAAACCCAAAACACCGGCGGCTATGGCATCCAAAACCATCTTCATCACCCTCCTACCAACTGATATCACCAAATCCCACCTCTATGACATATTCCGGCCATATGGTCCCATAGTAAACATCTCAATACCCAACCCACCCAAACCAAATCCAAAATTTAGGTATGCCTTTATCAGATTTGCTGCGCAACCCCCATCGATGAATGTGATTAGGGACGAAGATGGGAGAACACTGAACAGACACCGCATCAAAATCCAGTTCGCCAAACAGGACACCATCATCACTCCTCCCCCCCCCCCACCACCCCCCTGCCACCCCAAACCACCTCCGGCCAAACCAAAAACCCCCTCTCATAACCATACCATATCATCTGAGCATATGTCGCCCCGCAGGGTCGACCGCTCTTTCAAGGATGCTTTCCTCCACAACCACTCAAACCCTCTCCCCCCACCCCCCCCACCCTATCGCTCCGGCAAAATCCCCCCTCTCCAAGACCCAATCCATACCCCCCACAGAACCCGATCCACTACCAGACTGCTTTAAATTCGACACTTGCCCCGTCCGCAGGATGAGCTCAAGAATTTTAGGGGAGGACACGGAACAGACAAGAGATGATTTATCAACCAGCGAGGTTGATGGCGAAGTTCTAATCACTATGAAGGGGCAGAGAATCCATGACCATGATGAATTACTATCAAGAAGCATCGTTGGCACAACAATTTCTTACATGCCTTCACCCCAAATCCTAGACCATATCTGGCAGAAGGTGTCACTTGTCTAACTATCCAACCAATAGGCGGCTTATTACACCTGATCTCCTTTGACAGCTTTGAGGACAAGAAGGCAATGATGGAAAGCAAATGGCTCGAGAACTGGTTTTTGGACCTGCGAAACGTCAATGACTGCTGCGCTGCACAGTGGCGTAAGACCTACATCAGAATATATGGTGTACCACTCATTGGGTGGGGATATGAGAATTTTTACAAGATTTGGAGCATCTTCGGAAGGGTCATCTCAGTAGATAGCTCCAACTTCGAATGCTCCAACCTTGTTGTCCTCACGGACTGCTTATTCTCAATAAACTGCAAGATGGTCATGGAAATAGGGGACGCGCAATATACTATCTGCATATCAGAATCATACTCCCATCTCTCATCCACAGAGCCCTCTCAACCTCAATATCCAAAACCAACCCTGTCGCCGGAGCCAACTCCATCTGGTGGCGAAGACGACGGGTCAACCTCACAACCAAACAGTCCAAATTCCCTCAGTACCAGCGCCAATAATTACCTCGAGCCGCGCCATAATAATGAAAACATCATTAATTCCTCTGACTCCCCAGTCCCGAGGAGTGGGAACACAAAAACCCTTTTCCCAAACAATGGGAATTCCAAAAGCTCACCTACATCATCGAATTCGTGGTCCACAGCAAATCCTTCACCTACCAATCATGCTCAACCAACTCTCCACTCCCTGGGCCCACCTGCTACAGGACGCATAATTGACCCCCCCCCCCACCACTTCAATTGGGCTCAACCCCAACTGGACTACCCATCCAAATTTCAAACAAATTTGGGCCCCTAAAAAAGGCAAAAGAAGCCCACCTCTTCTTCATCGACCTCTTCCGGGCCTATCTTCCCACCGGGCTTTGAAGATGTGATCCCCTTAAACCTCAAAAAACTGCACTTAACCAAACGAATGAAAAAAGCCATGAAAAGGTCCATGCGCGCGGGTACAAGCAAGAAAAAACAAAACCCTCAACCCAAGCCACCCCCCCCCCCCCCCCGCCGCCAAACCTCACCCCCAACCCAAGCCTCCCTCCCCTCACCGATCCATTTCGGCACCCGAAACCCTCGATATAGCAAAAACCCTCGAGCTGGACTTCAAGGGCCACCCCTCGGCCTTAGTGGGCCGCATAGAGAGCTTCTTATCTCGCCAAAAATCAGAATGGGCTGATGCCTCCCTCTAACCTTACCAACTCATCTCACCCTACCAGTCCATCTAGTCCATCATGATTGTTCTATCTTGGAATATTAGAGGCCTCGGGGCAAAAATCAAAAGAACCTCACTGCGAAAGCTCATCGCTAAACACAACCCGACCTTTATGTTTATTCAAGAAACCAAAATGGATTGCATCTCCCCTAATGCTATTAAATCAATCTGGAATGAACACAATATCCAGTGGGCTTCCAGCCCATCTGTAGGGAACTCGGGGGGCCTACTCTCCCTATGGAAACCAGACCTGTTCACACTCGAATCTCTCAAAATTGAAAATCACTGGATTGCCTTAGTTGGGCTTATTCTTCCTTCAAACACCAAGTGCGCCCTAGTAAACATCTATAACCCGTGTTCTGTGGATGCAAGAAGTCGTGTTTGGCACGAAATCTCGGTGTTTTGGAATCTTTTGCGACTGCCTTATCTACTGCTAGGGGACTTCAATGAGACACTAAACCCAAATGAGAGGGGAAGTCAATCTTTTAATACTAACGGCTCGAATGAATTCAAACTCTTTGTGCAGGCAACACAAATGATAGAGATCCCTCCTGATGGGAAGTTCACGTGGTTTCGAGGACAATAAAAAAGCAGGCTTGACAGATTATTTGTGAACACATAATGGATCAGTTTATACCCCTCTCTGAAGTGCACTCTCCTCAAGAGGGGTCTTTCCGATCACTGCCCTATCCTTGTCAGTTCCGCGGTAAGAAATTGGGGACCCAGGCCTTTTAGGTTCCTTAACTGCTGGCTAAGCCACCCGGGCTGTATGAAGGTAATCAAAGAAACGTGGGATAAATCCCAGACTCTGTCGCTACCAGGAAAACTCAAACAAGCAAAGAAAAACTTGAAGGCATGGAACATCAGTGACTTTGGCCTAACCGACACATCCATTGCATCCCTTGAAGAAAAGATACACGGCATTGATCAGACGGCGAATGACAGAATACTTGATGAGAACGAACTGTCCCAAAGGAAGTCCGCACAAATTGAATTGTGGGCTTGGCTCAAAAGAAGGGAGATGTACTGGGCTCAGAACTCCAGAGCCAAATGGATTGCGGAAGGAGATAAAAATACGCGGTATTTTCACACTTTGGCTTCACTGAGAAGAAGGAGGAACTGCATAGAAAACATAGTTCACAATGGTGAAAGGATTGATAATCCCGTTGACATAAAATGAGAAGCCACTGCCTACTTTGAAAGCATCTTCAAGGAAGAGTACCAAACTCGGCCCACCTTCAAAAATCTAGAGTTCAGAACACTCTCAAGTGAACAGAAGGAATGCCTCACAGAAAAATTCACCCATGAAGAAATTAATAGTGCAGTGGCCTCGTGTGATTGCTCTAAAGCTCCAGGACCAGACGGTTTTAATTTCAAGTTCATTAAGGAATCCTGGGAAGTGATAAAAAATGATGTTTATGATTTTATTGAGGAGTTTTGGTCATCAGCTTGCCTTCCTCGAGGATGTAATATGGCCTTTATAGCCCTTATACCAAAGTCTGAAAACCCCGATGAATTCAAGGACTTCCGCCCAATCAGTATGGTAGGCTGTATGTACAAGATTCTAGCCAAAGTTCTAGCAAGGAGACTGCAACGAGTCATGGATGCACTTATTGGGCCACACCAATCTTCATTTATAAAAGGCAGACAAATCTTAGACGGTGCCCTTATTGCTAGGGAGATTATTGACTCATGTAAGAGGAACAAGAAACAAGCAGTAATCATGAAACTTGATTTCTACAAGGCTTTCGATAGCGTATCATGGAGCTATCTGGACTGGGTTTTAGAACAAATGTGCTTCCCAATCAAGTGGAGAAACTTGATGCAATCGTGTATAACAACGGCGGCAACCTCGATCCTTGTTAATGGATCGCCTTCCCCTCCTTTCAAGCTCCAACGGGGTCTCCGCCAAGGCGACCCATTATCTCCGTTTCTCTTCGACATATCAGTAGAGCCTCTCAATCTCCTTATTCAAAAGGAGGCAGCCCGGGGACTTTGGGAGGGTGTGGAGGTGTGCCGTAATGGGCCTAAGCTAACCCATCTACAATACGCAGATGATACCCTAATGTTTTGCACTCCAGAAGTCAACTCCTTGCTCAACATTAAAATATCCTTGATTCTTTTTCAGCTAGTCTCCGGGCTCAAAGTAAACTTCCTTAAAACTTCTATGATTGGCATCAATGTTGAGGACTCGTGGCTGCAATCTGCCGCCAAAGCCCTACTATGCAAAACGGGCTCTTTGCCCCTCACCTACCTTGGTCTGCCCATCGGAGGGTCCTTAAACCGCACTGCTATATGGGACCCTGTTCTTGCTCGAATGGAGAAAAAACTCGCCTCCTGGAAAGGGAACCTCCTGTCCATCGGCGGTCGCACCATTCTTATCAAGGCATCCCTGTCGAGCCTCCCATTGTACTATATGTCTCTTTTTCCCATTCCAAAAGGTGTGCTAGAAAAAATCATTAGAATCCAAAGAAAATTTATGTGGTGCGGATCAACGGAGAAAAGAGGCATGGCACTTGTGTCATGGCGCATGCTAGAATTCCCAAAAGATCTTGGGGGGTTAGGCATGGGAAATCTCTTGCATAGGAATAAAGCATTGCTGTTTAAATGGATATGGCGCTTCCACAATGAACCTCAAGCACTATGGCGAAACGTCATACAACTTAAGTATGGATACGGCCCTACCTTCTCTATCTCAGACATGATCATACCATCTCACGGTGGCCCTTGGAAGAGTCCATGCACTGCGCTGATGCGCAACACCCAAGCTAGATCAATTGCACAAGCTAGCATCAGGAAGAAATTAGGAAATGGGCTCAACGTACTCTTTTGGCACGACTTATGGGCCTCTAAATCCCCACTCAAGGCTGTGTGCCCACGCCTCTACCTAATAAGCACTTCAAAGGATTCCACAGTCGATGCAAATGGCTTTTGGGATGGGTTTACATGGAAATGGAGCTTAGTTTGGGCTAGGCCGTTAAGGCCGCAAGACCATGTCGAGCGAGCGCAACTTCAACAGATACTTGAAGGGGTTGTTCTTTCCACATCAAACCAAGATGAAATAATATGGGCCCCTCACAAATTGGGCATATTCACTGTAAAATCCTTCACATCCGAGCTTGACAAAGCTGACTCTCATCGACCGAAGGATGTGATCAAGGGAATATGGCACAGCCTAGTACCTCACCGCATAGAAATATTCACATGGTTTGTACTTCTTGGAAAAATAAATACCAGAGAGAAACTAGGCCGTCTCAACATAATCCCTCAATCGGAAACAATTTGTGCCCTATGAAACTCTGATCTAGAGTCCCTCAACCATTTGTTCATGCACTGTCAATACTCATGGAAGCTATGGGCTTGGTGGCTAAGCTTATGGGATGTAAAATGGTGTGCTCCGTTCTCTATTCGGCAAGCGTTTGACCAATGGCATCATCCTCCGAAAGGCAAATTTTTCAACAAAGTCTGGGCTACTTCCTTCTTTGTAATTGTGTGGTCAATTTGGAAAGAGAGAAACGGACGCATCTTCAAAGAATCCAAGAGTTCAATCCCGCAGGTACAAGAATTAATCCTGCTTCGCCTCTCATGGTGGATAAAGGGGTGGGGTGACCAATTCCCATACAATACAAATGAGGTCCTCATAAACCCGAAATGTCTTCAATGGACACATAGACCACTCACAGTGTCCAAAACAATCACCCCCTACACGGCAGAACTTTGGTCACCCCCTCCTGTGAATCTGATGAAATGGATGTGGACGCCTCGCTTAGCACCACGATGGGAAAATCGGCAATTGGAGGTGTTTTAAGGAACCATAAAGGAAATTTTGCATGTATCTTCTCCTCCCCTATTCCCCTAGTTGAAATAAACCATGCAGAAACACTTGCTATCCAAAGAGCCATAAAAATCTTCCTCTCGTGTGATCGGTTCTCAAATTATGGTCTCATTGTTGAATCAGACTCGGCTAATGCGGTCAAATGGTGTAACGGAGACAGCAAATGCCCATGGAATCTCAACTTCATCATCAATTACATACAAGAGGCAACAAAAATGGGGAATGAAATTTCAATAAGATACAAGGGAAGAGCTACCAATACAGTGGCTGATGCCTTGGCCAAACAAGGATTACAACGCATGGACAATTTTGTAGCTTGGCTGTAAAACAAAACATCACTGACTGCTTTCATTTTGTTTATTTTGTAATTGGTGAAGGTCTGTAATTGGGCCAATTCACCACATGGGCCACGAGCCTTCAATAAAATCGCAGCCAGACTTATAAAAAAAAACGTCTACAGCATCATACGGAGTATTTATCTTTTCAAATTTCATTTTTAAAATATTTATTATTTATAATAATTATAATATTAATATATTATTTTTATTATTATTTTTTTATTTTTTTATTATTATTATTACTATTATTATTATTATTATTATTATTATTATTATTATTATTATTATTATTATTATTATTTCTTTTATAAAATTTTCTTAATGATTAAAAGATTCCATAAATATTCAATGAATACGTTCATATAGGGTGTAAAGTTAAAAATTAGTCAAAAAAAACGTATGGTTGCATTATTAACATTGTGATCTAGATCATATGACCTTATGTAGACTTGTCAAAAATCAATCAAACCCGTAAACTCGACTCGTATGCGACCCATTATTTTGGGTTTTGGGCACAATTTTCCATCCCTAAACACAAATAAAACCGTAAAAATGTGGGTCTTAATGGGTCGGGTTACGGTCGCTCGATGGGTTAAGGAAAAAAAAGTGTCACCGCACCGTATTTAAATCCTAACTCGACATGAAATTCCCTCAAAACAAAAACCTCGACATGAAACACTTATACGTTCAACCCGTATTTACCTACTAGATATACACCCAACCTATTTTTTAAGTCGAACTCGAATTTTCCCGACTCGAACCTAACCCATCTAACCCGTTTGACAGGTCTAATTTATATGCAACTAGATTAGATCTCGTGCACGCACGGATTTTGATCATTTTTTCACAAAATATTTAACTGAATATCCCGCAAACTACTTTATAGTTATAACCTTTTTTACATATTCATTTAGATTTATTCATCTAATATGCATATTTAAAATGCTAATATGGTAATTTGACCAAAATATTGAGTGATATATTTTCCATTATTAATATAGCGATTTGACTAAAATATTACCAATTTAGAATAAATATTATTACGTCTTATCTATTATTTCCATAATTTTTAAACTAAACTTTGATTCCATACATAAATAGTTTATAAAAAGATAGAGAATAAAAATAAAATAAAACAGATACACTTTTTGGGAAAGTGATTTTTGGCGGGAAAAAATCGCACAGGAATTGACACATGTCATTCCTGGTGTCTCTTTTAGTATATAGTAATAGATTTGTCAGAATTTCTATTCTACTTTAAACCGACTGGGTGGTTTATAAAATTAGATGGTAGAATCGTAAGATTCGTTGTACAAACTAACTAAAAATCTAGAAATACCATTTTAAAATGTTTATAATTATAATAAATCATATATGAAGTTAAAGTACTGTTACCCCCGTTTCTAAATATAAAATTATAGAAATATCATTTTTTAATGATCATATGAACACTAAACCCTAAACCCTAAACCCTAACCCTAACCCTAACCCTAAACCCTAACCCTTAAACCCTAAACTAGAGTACACTTAATCAACATTTATCTACACTTTTTAACCCTTGTCCATATAAGTAAAATTAAGGTTAGTTGATCGAAAATATAAGGTGTACTCTATATAATAAATTCAAATCGCATAAGATAAGTACGTGTAATTAAATTGAAATTGACATTTCCTTTACTACATATCATTACAAAATTCATTGAGCTAAGCCATATATTAGGTTGTTCGAGTTAAGCGAGTTCGTAACCCAACCGACTTTCTATTTGACGGAGTTTTAACTTGTTCACGAGTGTATCGACTTATTCATATCCCGGTATGTCATATAATTGTAAATGAGTAGCTACGTACAATTATTGACATGTAAAATTGAAAGGACAAAATAAGAAAATCTTAATAAATTTGAAAGGATAAAATTAAAAATTCATATTAAAATTGAAAGAATAGAATTATGCCTTCGTTTACACTGCCTTCATTTCAGGATGATAGTTTACACTGCTTTCGTTTCATGATGATCTTAACATGATAGTTTACACTGCCATCGTTTCATGATGATCTTAACATTGTTTGTTTTGACATTAACAGATTTGACAATGAATGTCCGTATATCCTTAAAATTATCTAACATATTTACAAAGTACTTTGTAATTTATACTCCGTATGTTAGACTCCTATCGAAGTTTTGGTTAAAAAATTTCTATTGATATTATTATATGCGTTTTGAATTGATTTAAGGATTAAGTTATGAATCAAAATTTAAAGTAATCAAATAAAAAAAAAAATGATGATGGAGGCAGAACTATACTAAACTCTCATTCATAATGGACAAATGAACTTTTATCTACATCCCCAAGTAAATTAATGGAGCTCCCGTCAAAA
The DNA here is from genome assembly GCF_020520425.1 of Spinacia oleracea. Lineage (NCBI taxonomy): Eukaryota > Viridiplantae > Streptophyta > Magnoliopsida > Caryophyllales > Amaranthaceae > Spinacia > Spinacia oleracea. The sequence continues at coordinate 134,952,626 of NC_079490.1, read as the reverse complement.
AAAGTAAAATGAATGGAGCAGAACTACATTTTTTTTAATTGCAACATTGCTTTATTTAACAGAGCCATTGTCCATATTCTAAGAC